>NW_008337322.1:6160745-6244392 GCF_000622305.1 Nannospalax galili | reverse complement strand
AGATCTGCTTCTTTTTGTAAACTTTATGTGCCTTTGTGGTTTACTTGTTGGGCATGAAAAGCTGGTTGGTCTAGGCTTCAGGTTCTCTCTTTTGGTTTTATATTGGAGTGGCCTAATTGCTTTTGTCTTCATGAGTTCTCAAGTGAGGCCCAAGTGAGATGAGGCTCAGATGATATCAGGCTTTCTCCTAAGGTATGGGTCCCTCCTGGAAAGATGCTGCCCTCAAGAATTTGGGGGCTAGGCTGGCCAGGATAGATGCTGGTCTCAGGAAGCTGGTGGCTCTGCCACCCAGGGAAGTAAAGGGAGGTGAGGTTGGACCAGGCCTAGGGGATTCCTGGGGGCCCACAGGGAGGAACTGGGTAGGTCCAGATGCAAAGGACCAGGAAGCAGTGGTGTCTCTGGGCCGGGAGGTTAATCCCGGTGTCTGGGGTGCCAAGACAAGAAATAGGCCTGTACCCAGCCTAGGAGGAGAGACTCGGTGGGGGAGCTGGGAGCATGAAAGAGGCTGGGGGAGTCAAGGCGCACTAAGCATGCTGGACTTAACCAGGGAAGGTGCTGGTACCAGGACACAGGAGACTGTGCAACCCAGGAAGCAAAGGGATATGAGAGCAGGACCTGGTCCAGAGGGCTCCTGGGGACCAGGAAAGGTGCTGGCACCAGGCTGCCTAAAGGCTGTCTTCAAGACCTTTTAAATTGTTCTATTGTTCTCTCTCTCTCTCTCTCTCTCTCTCTCTCTCTCTCTCTCTCTCTCTCTCTCTCCTCTCTTTGCTTTATGTGCTAGTTGAAGAAATCAGTTACATATACTACAAAGTTTCATACGATCTGAATTTCCCAGGCTGTAACCCCTGGCATGGCTCAATGGGTTTCTCTGGCCTCTGTGTTTTCTCTCATTTGGCTTCTGGGTCCTCCTTTGCTGGCAAGACTACTTCACAGATGGTGCTGTGCTCCTTCACAAGGAGACTCGTGCATGTCTGCTTGCTCCACGTTGCAATGTTCAGCATCCAGAATGGTTCATTCATTAGGGTTGCACAATGGTGATAGTTAAATTCAGTGGTTCCCTCTTCATTTATCAGCTGAACTACTCCTTCCTCCCTTCACCCCCACCTTCTTTCTTTCTCTCAACAGGTTCTTGTTATGTAGCCCAGGCTGACTTATAACTCATGATGCTCTGGCCTCAGCATTCCAGGTGCTGGGATTAAAGACACACCATGTGCCCCATTTATTAGCTGGATTATTTCTATAAAAACAAATTTCCTTTCATTGAATGTGCAGACGTCCCACAGACAGTGGCCCACACCTTTAATCCCAGCACTCAAGAGGCAGAGGCAAGCAGACCACTGTGAGTTCAAGGCCAGCCTGGTCAAATAGCGAGTTCCAGGCCAGCTAGGGCTACAAGGAGACCCTGTCTCAATAAGACCAAAAAAAAAAAGTATAGGCTATATGACGAATTGTTTTCTTTTATTTACCAAAATGATGAATAGCTCTCAATGCAATGTGGTAGTTTTTAAAGTACCATTATTAACCCATTGATGGAAATCATCCTCTTAAAAGTATGATAGAATAAGCCATAAAATGTACCATCACTCTGATACAGTCCTTAGCATTTCCCCATCACCAACATCACAGAGTCTCCTGCCCCCCAGGCTATGCCTCTGCTGAGCCAGTGCTCAGCATCTGCCCTCTGCCCACCTCATGGAGCACCACAGCCATGTCTAGGGCCATCTCTTGAAATGCTGGGCATGGTGGTACAGAGGGCTGTGTCAGAGTAATGGTACATTTTATGTTTCCTCTCTTGAAATGCTGGGCATGGTGCAGAGTCATGATTGGTTGCTGGCAGAGGGAGCTGTCAGGACTGCAGGCAGACCAGTGTAAGTCCTGGGAACGAGAAGGCAGGAGCAGTGCTCAGGTCCGAGAACAAAGACTAGGCATTTGGGCCGTCCATGATGGAAATCAAGAGTGCTATTTTGACCACATTGTCACTGAGAAGACAAGTTGCAATTCAAGCAGGGCTGCCAAAGAGGCATCTGAATCCAGGAGTGTGATGCTAGGAGACAGAGAACAGGCTGAAGGATAGCACGAGGAAAGACTGGAACTGTGTGCTTTTTCCTTCTTTTCTGCCTTAATCAGTTGGTAAAACGGATCAGAGTCTGGAACGTGTGTGTGATGGTGCACACTTGTAACCCCAGCATTCGGGGGACTGGGGCAAGAGGCTGAGATCAAAGCAAGCCTGGGCTACAAAGTGAGCCGGAGGCCAGCCTGGACCACATGATATGACCCTGTCTCAAAATGGGGGGTGGGGGGGAAGGCCTGGAGAGATAGCTCAGCCATTAAGAGCGCAGGCTGTTCTTACAGAGGACCTGGGTTCAGTTCCCAGCACTCACGTGAAGCCTAACAACCACTATGACTGCAGTTTTGGGACATCGATGTCCTCTTCTGGCCTCTAAGAGCATTGGAAGGGCATGGCGCACTTACACAGACGCAGGCAAACCACTGATACATGATACATGGATGGATGGATGGGTGGGTGGATGGATGGGTGGATGGGTGGATGGGTGGGTGGGTGGATGGATGGATGGGTGGATGGGTGGGTGGATGGGTGGATGGATGGGTGGATGTCGGCTGGATGGGTAATTTTTTTAAAGAATGTGAGTGAAAGAAATCACTAGAAAAACGACTGATAGTTAATTGACGAGCCTTCACTTAAACCAGGTTATACTACCCAGAAATTTTCGACGGCTAGAAATTTTCGAGGGCAGAGAGGAAGCCGAGGCGGGGCGGGGCGACCACGGCCCTGCACCTAAGCTCGCTTGGCGTCGGGCAGGGACGAGTCACAAGGGGAACTGCAAACATGATGCGGAGGACGCCGGAACCTCTGGGCCGAGAGAGTGTGTTTCCGGAGGGAGCTTGAGCGTGGAGGCCGGATGGAGGCGCTAAAGAAGCGGGCTTCCGGTGTGTGCTTCATTAGCCGGGTTTGGGCGGTTTGGAACTGCGGCGGCCATGCGCCAGAAACATTACCTTGAAGCTGCGCGGGCGCCGAGGTGCGCTCCTGGCCTGCCCCTGCTCACGCTCTCTCTCTTGCAGCTGGGCCTACAGCTCGTCTCACGGTAAGGAGAACGCCGGCCGCGGTGGGCACGGCCCAGGTCGTCTCGTTCTACTCGGTTCCGCACGGTGCTCTGAAAGGGAAGGCCTCTCGTTTGTAAGCTACAGGCTTGGCAGTGGGAGAAGAATCCAGATGCCTTGTCTTGACCTGTCATTGGCATTTGGCATGCATCAGTCTTTGAAAATTATTCATTTAGCATTTACTTATTAGTTGCTGTGTGTCTGTGTGTAGCTTATTTCCTGTCGCTGTGTGGGGTTTTGCGGATCAAACTGGGGTCGTCCTACTTGGCAGCAAGCACCTCTACCCTCAGAGCCATCTGCCTAGCCCCACGCGTGTCAGTGTTATGGAAGTTCCCACCGGGCTTGCAGATCATCGAGTGGTTCATCTACCTCTTGCTCCACTTCGTCCGAGTGCTTTTTCTCCTGATCCTCTAACCTCCAAATAATGTGATGTTCCAGGACTCTGTCCTCAGACCCTTTTCCAAGCTACACTCCTTGGCTGTCAATTTTCCATCCATTCTCTGGCTTAATATACAGACCTTCCAAATTCCAGCCTAGACCTCGCCTCCAAATTCTAGACTCATAATCTGAATGCTTTCTTGACTTCTTTTGAAAGACTAGTTCTTCCCCTTTTGTAAACAGTCCCCGTCCTTACCCTGGGGCCTTCTGGATTCCCTAAGAGCCGCTCCCCTCCTTGGCCTCCAAGCCACAATGCCAGATCACAGTTGGCTTTAAAGTTCCTCACAAACCAGGGCACTTTTCCTACATCCACTGCATGCAACCTGGTCCAAGCCATCTATGCATCCCTCCTGGGTCACAGCCAACAGCTGGAGGCATTCCTGCACTCTGTTTCCAACTCAGCAAGCTGCCAGTGATCCTGGTTTTTTTAGAAAGCGAGGCTAGAGCATGCATCTTTTGTCATGAATTGCTTCCTCTTTCACAGGACTGTGCAGGGTGGACTGCATAGCCTCTCTGATACTGTTCCCATTCCTTCACTCAGCTCCTGGCCTGCTGCCTTATCCTGCCTGGAACTCTTAATCTCACACGGCTGTTTTCACTCTCCCTGAAAATGTCACTTGTTGCTTAAGGCTTCCCTAGCCTCCCTATTTAAACTACAATAGCTCCATCACCCTCTGATCCCATCTTAATTTTTTCTTCCCAGCATTTAACATTTGCTGTTGTACCACATCTGTCCAACAAATGGTCGTCCTTTATTCACTGCTGTGTCTCCAACACTTAGGTCAGGCCAGACCATAGTCATTCAGTAAATAGGAGTGATTTTTTACATTTGGCAGAGCCAAATTACATACAAACTGTCTGCTCTGTGGTAGTGCTGTTTTCTGTTTTTCTTTATTTTATGTGTATGTGTGTACTGCGGGCATGTATGCAAGTGCACCTATATTGTGCAATGCCCATGGACAGAAAAGGGCGTGGGATCCCTGGAACTGGAATTATGGTTGTTAGCTGCCATGTGGGTGCTAGGATATGAACCTGGGTCTTCTGCAAGAACAGCCAGTGCTCTTATCCACTGAGCCATCCCTCCAGCCCCATAGTGCTTCCTTTAGAACTTAGCATAATGTTCAACACTTGGTACTCAGTACGTTTTGGTTGTGTTGATTACAAGAGGCAGGATGGAGAGAGGAAAGAAAACTCCAGTGCGATTTGTACTGTGGTAAATGTGTCAAGAAATGGCTGAAACATAGTAGCCTTCATTTAAACTTAGTAACAAATGAGCAAGGTAGCAAAGGTTGGAGACCTGCCTCTGTTGAAGGAATGAATGGATGAAATTATGATTCTGTAAAATAAGCTATTGCCAGTTTATGTTTATGAATTTTTATATCTGGAGTTTGTCTCAAGAGAATGTATATATCTGCTGATGCTATCAATGTATTCCTATTTATGCTGTCAGCTGTTTGATAACACGATTTGCATTTCATTTTTATAATTTTAGATGAGAACAGCACTTTTGAAGAAGCGTGTCCATACTGTTTCCAGTTGTTGGTTCTGGATAACTCTAGAGTACGTCTGAAACCCAAGACCAAAATAACACCCAAAATACAAAAGCTTCTTAATCGAGAAGCAAGAAATTATACACTCAGTTTTAAAGAAGCAAAAATTGTGAAAAAGTACAAAGAATCCAAAAGCGTATTGGTAAGATTTCAGTTCCAGTATACATGATTGAACTGTAATTTCAAAGTTAAGAATCAGTCTAACAATGATTCAAATTTATAGCAGTATATGTGGGTCTTAGTGCTTCATCAAGGGTACAGTAGATCTGTGTGTGTTATAACTACCCAGACATGGCAAACTCCTGTTCTTCTCACTGTTAAACACAGTTACTCTCAGATCTGAGGACTGGGTCCAGCTGCCCTGCAGTCCTCACCACATCGTTTCCAGTTATTGACACTTCATACGCAGCTGGTGTGTGGGGATTAGTGTCACTGCTTCAGTGTGTAGTTACTTGCACCCAGCAAAGGGGGGAGCATCTTGTATTCATTCTAAAGCATTTGTTGAGCATCTGTTATATGCCACACAGTTCTTAGTATTGAGGATCCAAAGTGGAATAAAACAAATTACTTATGACTTATGAGTTGGAGGCCAATATCAGGTATATTTTATATCATGTATACTCTGTGCCAACATTGTTGACTTATTCAGGTACATGTAGAGGCTCTCCTGGGTACTGAGCATTATGATAGCTTAGGCCTGGCCCAAGACAGGGTCTTGCTATGTAGCCTAAGGTAACCTCAAACTTGTGATCCCCCTGCCTCTGGAGAATTCCATCTGTCAAAAAAAACATACTACTGCCACATACTTGGAAAATGTTCCTAATAGATAAAAGCTTCTGATGGTTTTGTTTTTATTTTACTTTGTCTTCTTGAGACAGGGTCTCCCTGTAGTCCCAGCTGGTTTGGAACTTACTATGTAGACCAGGCTTGCCTCAGTCTCACAGAGATCTGCCTGTCTGCCTACCCAGTGCTAGGATTAAAGGTGCGCACACCATGCCTGGCCCTCTGATGTATTTTAATCAGAGATCACCTAGAAAGGTGCTGGGGATGTTTGCTCTAACTGTATAAGCTTCTTTCCAAAAACTTTTAAGGCAAACAGGCCTTTAACATATGGTCTTCCATTTGCATTTGTTTGTGCGTCAACATTTGAGTATCTCTCACCTAAGCAGTCTGTAAATCCTGCTGAGGTGATGGGCTGGATTCTGTGTACTGTAAATTAGACACTTAGAAAAGGCACTTAGCTAAAAAATGAACCAGGTCTTAAGGATTAATCCTACAAAGAAAGTTAATTTCTGGAAATTAAAAGGTGTGAGACCATGAGAACTCATTTGGTTTTATTATTTACAGAATCACTAAAGATTTGAAGGAACTAATCAAAATTCCAGTGATATTCTGCTATTTTTATTGTGAAAATTAACCAGCAAATTCACCAGTAAAAAAGTAATAATAAATTGGGTGCTGCAGAGCTGGCTCAGCAGTTAAAGAGCACACAATGCTTTGCAGAGAACCTGGGTTCAATTCCCAGCACCTACATGATGGTTACTGTCAGTAAAGGCTCCACGGCCCTTTTCTGGCCTCTGCAGGCATTTCATGCAAGTGATGCACTTCTATACATGCAGACTAAACACTATACACATAAAATAGAAATAAATATTTTAAAAGATAATCTCTACTTCTGTTAACAAAGAACACCCAACATTAAATAGTGTGTTTCCTACCCAGTTTCCCCAAAAGTTTTATATTGAGAAAGTAGAGTCCATTATCTTTTGTGAAAAGTCTTTTAAATATGCTTAACCAATATCTTCTTACTGAAATTTTTCTTATTTTTAGTTGGCCTTGTCTGACTCTTCCTAGACTGCAAGCTCCCAGGGGACAGCCTGTTAACTTGCCTCTGTAGCCCTGTTACATAAGAATTCAGGAACTGTGGTTTACTGGGGTCAGCTGCCAGACAACTCATGGGACCATACTTTTCTCTGTGGCAGCTGATTACTTGTAAAACATGCAACAGGACAGTGAGACATCAGGGTAAAAGTAGAAGCTTCCTGTCAGCACTGAAGAGCACTCCTGGCACTCCTGCAGATAAACTCAGCCCAAAGACACCAAGGAGAAAGACTGCAGGTACCACAAACTTAAGGCATGACATGTCTGGTTCCAAAGGCAAGAGCCCGGCCTCGATTCTCAGGTATCTTCATTTGTCAGCTGTTTTGAAGTTTCATTTGTTGTAGTTTCTCTTGTTTAATATACACTTCTGCCTTGGCCCTTTTTTTCTTCCATTCTCCTTGGTTGTCTGATATTAACCATGTTTGGTCCTCTTATATCAGTGCCTTCCAAATAGAACTACGTCAGTCTCTCCGGTGCATATTCCCAACCCCCATCAACGTACCCACGGCTAACCTCGAGAGTCTTCCCACCTCTACATTCTGTAACTGAACAGACATGCCCTTCTATGTGTTTTCTCCTGGAAAGGCAGATCAGTTGTGAGCCTTGACACCTTAGTCCTCATTGCTGGTTTCTGTCTGTGCTGCCTGCCGAGTCAGATCCTTAAGACCTTTTGTCAGGACTGAAGTTTCTCAGGAAGATCTTACTAAGGCTTGACTCTGATCAGCAGCCTTTCGTGTCTGGCTGCATGTGGGTCAGATGCTTGCATGTATCCCAGCCCTCCCAAACTTGTACCTGTCTGCCCATTCACTGCTTCACCTTACCCCATGTGCCACCCACAATATGTTTTTCTGCTCCAAACCTTTGTTACTGTTTCCTCTATCACAAGTTCTTCTAGAAATCTATCCAATGACACCAAGTTTTTCTTTTAGGAATCCTCAGTACTTTAGTCATTATGTTCAAATTTAGTTCCATACAAACTATATGAGAGATTTTAGAACATTTTGTACAAAAGAAACTAACTGTAAAACAATTTACTTGCCTTTGGGGAGCTGGGGAGACAGTTCAAGCATAAGGACCTGAGTTTGGGTCCCACCACACACATAAAAGTTCATACTGATGGGGAAAGGCTTAGTCCATGGATGTTTATAGAGCATGTCGCTTATACCTAGCATGATCTAAAAACACCAGAATGTAGGCCTGGTGGGCTCACACCTGTCCTGTGGTGGAATAGTACCCTTCTCTATACTGAAGCCTTTCACTTGGGAGAATGAAGTGATCTGCAGCTATGAAGGACTTTTTTTTTTTTTGGTCTTTTGGAGACAGGGTCTCCCTGTATCCCCCGCTGTCCTGGAACTCACTATGTAGACCAGGCTGGCCTTGAACTGACAGAGATCCGCCTGCCTCTGCTTCCCAAGTGCTGGGATAAGTCCCCGCTTAGAACTATTATGAATCTTGATGTCAAGTTTAAAAAGAACTCAGAGGAGCTGGAGAGATGCTCAGTGATTAGGGACACTGGCTGTGCTTGCAGAGAACCCAGGTCCTAGCACCCACATGGCAGCTAACAACCATCTGTAACTCTAGTTCCAGGGGATCTGATGCTCTCTTCTGACCTCTGTGGGCATTGCCTGACACGGGTGCACTTACACACATGCAGGCATTACACTTATACACATAAAAATAAAACCTAAAAAAAAAAAAAAAAAAAAAAAAAACCTCAGACCTGATAACATTCTGCTTCTGAGTGTATCTTCCAGATACCTTAGGAACGTCTAGAGTCCTCCAGTATACCTCCTAAATGGTGCCATAGCCTGAAATTCCATGCGTTTTTGTTGCTTTGTTATTGTTAATGAGAATTACTGTACTGAGTACAGCTAATGCCCATACACAGCTAGAGTGCAGTGTGCTGTAATGTAGAATATTACCCACATAGTGAGTGCACTGGGTGGTGTGTGCAGAGTGGGTAGCAATTACCTAAGCAAGATTTGTCACTGTGGTTAACAGTGGTCTATTTGTCCTCTTTTGTCTTTACAGAACACCTATATCTGGGCAGTCAACACCCATTTGCTCCTTAAGGACTGGGAGCAAAAGAAAGAAACACTTCTCCCAACTAAAAATGTTGCTTAGTCAGAACGAAGCTGAAAAGAATATGAAGGTGGACTTCAGAAATTTCTTATCTTCTCTATGAAGAGAGTGGACATTAAAAATAAGAATTGTCGTGGTGGCGCACGCCTTTAATCCCAGCACTTGGGAGGCTGAGGCAGGCGGATCTCTGAGTTCAAGGCCAGCCTGGTCTACATAGTGAGTTCCAGGACAGCTGGGGCTACAGGGAGACCCTGTCTCAAAAAGACAAAAAAGAATTGTCTAGTGGAATTTTTGAAACTAAGTAAACAGCTTTTTTCCTTGCTTTTTGTATTATTTGAATATATGGAAACTAGGTCCAATAGCAAACTTTTCTTGGAATCTTTAGGTGTTAATGGGGAAAATTCCTCATTAAAATGAGTGGCTGGGGCTGGAGAGATGGCTCAGCGGTTAAGAGCACTGACTGCTCTTGCAGAGGACCTGGGTTTGATTCCCAGCACCCACATGACAGCTACGAACCTTAACTCCAGTTCCAGGGGAATCTGACTGCTCTTACAGAGGACCTAGGTTCGATTCCCAGCACCCACATGACAGCTACGAACCTTAACTCCAGTTCCAGGGGAATCTGAAGCCCTCTTCTGACCTCCACGGCATTGCACGACATGGGTGCACTCACATACATGCAGGTAATATACACATAAAATAAATATTTTTTTAAGAAATGCTTTCAGAACATCAACAAGCTACAGTGCCGACAGGAGCGATAACTAGCAGACCTCCTGCCCGGAGGAGGGGAACAGATGCCCAGGTAGTCTCTCTGCAGGTGTGAACGCTGTAGGCTTACCTGTTCCGAGCATGGGCTCTTCCCTGCTCTTCTTATTTTTGTTCTCTTGTCACATTTAACTACAAAGTCTGGATCACTGTAGCTGTATTATAAATCTTTAAACGAGTTCAAGGCCAGCCTGATCTACACAGTGAGTTCCAGGCCAGCTGGGACTACAGGGAGACCCTGTCTGGATGGCTAGCAGGTAAAGGCAATCGCCACCAAGCCTCATTTCCTGATTTTGATCTCTGGGACCCACATGGTGGAAGGAGAAGAACCAAGTCCTGAAAGTTGTCCTCTGACCACCGCACTTGCACTGTGGCATGTGCACACCCACACACTAAATAAATGTAATAAAGGGTTTAAAGTAATTAATATAATGCAGGGCTGGAGAGATGGCTCAGTGCTTAAGAGCACTGACTACTCTTGCAGAGGACCTGGGTTCGATTTCCAGCACCCACATGGCGGCTACAACCGTCCTTAACTCCAGTTCCCGGGGAATCCAAAGTCCGCTTCTGGCCTCCGCAGCATTGCACAACACGGGTGCACTCACATGCAGGCAATTCACTCACACATAAAATTAAAAAAAAAAATGTTTTTTTAAAAAAACTTCATAATGAAAACACTTTCCCTAAATTGTAAGACATTTCTTTAAATATTTCTTGTAAGTGGTATTCTATGACATATACTACTCTGTGATTTTAAGTACTATATCATATGACTAAAACTGTTGGTTAAGAGAAAGTGTTAATGAACCAATAAGCTCAGTCACTACAGTTAGCTTTCTGTTGGTTTATAGTGTGGAAATTATACCCACCAGAAAAAAGATGGTGTGTTATGCTACTGATTTAGAATTTTACTGCCACTACAATTGCTCTGCTCTGTTCTTGGGTATCAGAGAAAGCAAAGAGACAGGAACTAGACGCTGCAGTCTTCCTGAGTGCTAGCCAAGGCATGAAGAGACTAGCAGCTCAAACAGGAGGATGCTGGGCATCAATATTTGCCGCTAGCTTGGGCATCCTCAGCATTAGCTAGGTGAGGATCCACGGGACTGCACACCAAGCTCACCTGAGGTCTTAGGACACGCCAGCTCAAAATAGGATGAAAAGAGTTTAACTTCCCATCTGCAACATACAGCTTAAACCGCGACACCATGGCCAACACGTCAGTTCCCTTATTTATGGCAGCACAGTGGGGTCACACAAAGCAAGCATTGTGAGCAGTCCTACAGCCTGGTGTCTGAAGATTTAGCTGGTGTGCTGCACACCTGTAATTCCAGCACTCAGGAGGCTGAAGCAGAAGGATGGGAAGTTCAAGGCCAGCCTGAACTGTACGGTAAGATTGCACCGACAAATGAAGATCACTTATACACAACCAATGAATACTATTATTTTGAAAATGCCATATATTAATGGCTAGTTCTGAAATCCTCAATTGTACTTTTGTTAGTAAGGTGAAGTTTAATTCACCAAACAAAAAAGCTTGGATTTAAAGATAAGGTTGAAGATGAGGGTGTAGCTTGGTGGTAGAGAGTGACTACCATGCCCAGGGCCCTGGGTTCCATCCCCAGCACCACATGCACAGGAAGATAAAATTTAATTAACTGGATATAACTAAACATTTCTAGACATACATGAAAGAGCTAATGGTCTAAATCAAATAATTATTTAAATTCATTAAAATTTCCACTTTTGTACTCTTTCCATGAACGTAATCCAAATACATTTCTAAAATTAACTGCATATCCCATTTTAGTGATCTCTTTGGATCAGTAATGCTTAGAATGTTCAGGGGCTGGAGAGAGGGCTCCAGTTAAAGAGTGTGTACTGCTCTTGCAGAGGACCTGAGTTGGGTTCCCAACACATGTCTGGCAGCTCACAACAGCCTGTGTGTCCAGCTCCAAGGGATAGGATGCCTCTGACTTCGTGTGCCCATAACCCCCACTACACACACACACATACACATAAAAATAAATCTATTTTAAAAGAACAATGTTCACCATAATTACCTAGAGGACTCATTTAAAAGGTACATACCTGTAACTTTCCATTATCTGACTAAATCTGGGCCCAATATTTTGTACTTGTAACAAGTTCCCAACCTAAGCTAATGGTTCTGGTCTAACAAGAACACCACTGGCTTAGAGAAATATGCTATTTTGAAAATAAAGGTCTCACCAGGCATGGTGGCATATGCCTTTAATCCCAGCACTTGGGAGGCAGAAGCAGGAGGATCTCCGTGAGATAGAGACCAGCCTGGTCTACATAGGGAGTTTCAGGCCAGCTGGAACTACAGGGAGACCCTGTCTCTAAAAATAAAATAAAGGTCTCAGGCTGAAGAGATGGGTGAGTGTTTAAGAGTGTGTACTACTCTTGTGGAAGACCCAAGTTTGATTCCAGCAACTACATTGGGTGCCCCACAGCCACCTATAACTCTAGCTCCAGAGTATCTGATGCCTCTGGCCTCTGCAGGCATCTGCACTCACACGCACAGACATACACAAACACACATATAAATTAAATATTTAAAAAAAAATAAAGTTCAGGAAATTATACTATTCCGTCCCACTAGATTTTAAACATTTTGAGAACACACGTGCAGTTGAGTAGTATCTTCGCATCCTCAGAAGGCCTAAGACAATGCCCTCAGTTAAATGTCTCAAACATCAGTGACTTGGGGCTGGAGAGATGGCTCAGCAGTTAAGAGCACTGGCTGCTCTTGCAGAGGTCCAGGGTTCAATTCCCAGCACCCACATGGCAGCTAACCACTGACCATAACTCCAGTTCCAGGGGAATCCAGTGTTCTCTTCTGACCTCGGTGGGCACTGAACGACACAGGTGCACCTACCTACATGCAGGCAGTACACTCACACACAAAATATTTTTTAGAACAGTGTTTCATCAGTGGCTCCTGGCAGGGTGCTCACCTGTAATCCCAGAACTTGGGAAGCTGAGGCAGTATTGCTGTACAATAAGACCTTATCACATGAAAAAGTTAATTTGCTGAGTGTGTTGGCACACACCTGTAATCCCAGCACTCAGGAGGCAGAGGCAGGCGGATCTCTGTGAGTTCAAGGCCAGCCTGATCTACATAATGAGTTCCAGGTCAGCTGGGGCTACAGGGAGACCCTGTCTCAAAAAGACCAAAAAAAAAGGTAATTTTAACTCTGACTTGATGTGAACAAAAATGATTGCTTTAGGGAAAAAAATGGAAATGAAAGCAAGGAGTCAAACAGGCATGTGCACCCATGTTCGCTGTGGCCATGTTCACAGAAGTCAAAGGTGGAACAGGAGTCCACTGATGGGTGGACACATAAACAAATGCTGTATGTATATCCAACATTAAAAAGAAAGCTCTGGGCTAGGGAGACAGCTTAGAGGATAAAATGCTTGCCATGCAAGTGTGAGGGCCAGAGTTCAGATCCCAGCACCCACAGAAAAGCCAGGCAGGCTCCATGGCCTACCTGTATGTAATCCCACTGCTCAGGATGTGGACACAGGATCCCTGGGGCAAGCCGGCAGAGACTAGATCAGAGAGTTCTGGTTCAGCAAGAGGTTCTACCTCAGCAAATAAAGGGGAGAGCGATGAGGAAGACAGCTGATGTCAACCTTTAGCCTCTACATGCACACATGCACATATACGCATGCCCATACATATATAAACACACATACACACATGCACACACACACATGCACATACAAAAAGATGGAAATTCTAACACATGCTACAAAATGGAAAAGTCTTGAGGACAGTAATCTAAGTGGACTAAATCACAAAAAGATAAATATTTCACAATTCCATTTATATGAAGCACCTGGAGAAGTACAAGTCATAGTTTCAGGGACGGGGTACAGGGAGCTCCTCTGTAATGGCACGGAGTTTCAGTTAGAGAAGATGAAAAGGCTCTTAGAGACAGATGGTGGTGATGGCTGCCAGAGTACACTTTAAAATGGTTAAAATTTTCTGGGCATTGGTATTGCATGATACTCCCAGATGTTTGGGAGGCTGAGGCAGGAGGATCGTCGGAGACCACAAGTTTGAGACCAGCCTGGAAAACATATCAAAAGCCCTATCTCAAAAAAACAGAAGCAAAATGTAAAATAAAATAAGGTTAAATTTTACCATATTTACATACTTTTATGTATATTTTAGTTCAAAGGATGAAACAAAAATAGTTGAATGTGACATTCCTCCACAAGCCCCCATCTTTCAGTAGTAGTGTTTTCAGCTCTGTTGGTTTTTGTTTATTTTGTTGTTTGTTTTTGCTATGTAGCCCAGGATGGCCTGGAACCTGAAATCTTTCTTTAAGCCTACCAAGGACTGAGATTTGATTTGGCATTTGCCACCACATGGGGTCAGCTATGCTTCAGTTCTGATTATTTGCATATGTTAATTTCCTCACAGCCTCCCGTGCAGAGAACGTAGGCTTGGATATGGTGGAGCCGCTACAGGACGCAGAGCACATGTATGCAAGCAAGCAGCATCACGTGGTGGATTCAGGAGCCCAGGCATGGAGCCATGCTCATAGCTGGCTTTGAATCAGCTTTACCAATTGACATGTTCAGAGTCACGAAGATGTGATCTTAGTTTCCCACGTGTAAAGTTGAACTGCTCAGAGTATCAGACTATGTGTAGTGCTTAGAACAGTTTCTGATGGATAGTGAGAACTTTGCTGAGTTTCCATTTCAAAATAAGATGTTTCTTTTATGTGAATGAGTGCTTGCCTGCATGTGCGTATGTGTACCACTTTCATGCCTGCTGCCAGAGGTGTTGGATCCCCTGGGACTGACTGGAGTTATGGCTGGTTGTTAGTTTCCAGGGGGATGCTGGGAACCAAACCCAAGTCCTCTGCAAGAGCAGTAAGTGCTCTTAACCACTGAGCCATCTCTCCAACCCCTGGAGTGCAATTTAAAACCAGCTATTGTGCTGTCTCCAGATCATTCTTTTGCTCAGAATTGCTTTGGCTAACCAGGGCCTTTTGTGCTTCTGTGTGAATTGTAGGGTTATTTTTTCTGGTTCTGTGAAGAATGTCCTCAGAATTTTGGTGAGGAATGCACTGAACCCGTAGATTGCTTTTGGTGATAACCATCTGTCACTTTATTCAGCTGCTCCACATGCATGAGAGGCCTTGCCATCTTCTAGTGTCTTCAAGGTCTTCAGTATTTTAAGGTTTCAATTGTAGAGGACTTTCACTTCCTAAGCTAGGTTTTCCATTTATTATTTATTTATTGTTTATTTATTTATTTTAGGTTTTTTTGAGACAGGGTCTCACTACATAGCCCTGGACAGCCTGGAATTTGCTATGAAGACCAGGCTAGCCCCAAGTTCACAGAGATCCGCTTACCTCTGCCTCCTAAGTGCTGGGATTAAAGGCAGGAGCCACTACTGGCTACATTTTTTTAAATATTTTTATTTCATGTATATGCGTGTATTGCTTTCATGTATGTAAGCACACCTGTGTCGTGCAATGACCAAGGAGGTCAAAAGAGGGAGTTGGAGTCCCCTGGAACTGGAATTAAGGACAGTTGTTAGCTTCCAGGTGGGTGCTGGGAGTCAAACCCCAGTCCTCTGCAAAAGCAGCCAGTGCTCTTAACCGCTGACCTATCTCTGCAGCCCCCGGGTTCATTTTTTTTTTTTTTAAAGCTATCATGAATAGGATTATTTTCCCAATTTCTTCTCAGCACACTCAGTATTGATATATAGAGAAATGACTGGTTTTTAAACATTGAGTTTATATCCTGCTACTTTATTGAGACTGTTTATCACTAAGAGGCTTCTGGTACAGTCTTTATGGTCTCTATGTACAGAATCATATTGTCTGCAAATAGGGTTAATTTGATTTTCTCTTATCTTATTGCTCTAGCTAAGACTTCAGAGATTACACTCAATGAGCGGAGACAAAAATGACCTTTGTGTCATTCCTGATTTTAGTGGAAATACTTTTGAAGTTTTCCCTGTTTAGAATAATGTTGGCCATAAGTTTGTTGTATTATGTTGAGATATTTTCCTCCTGTTCCTAACTTATGTTTTGTGTGTGTGTGTGTGTGTGTGTGTGTGTGTGTACCACATGTGTTCAGGTGCCCAGAGACTAGAGAGAGCACTGATCCCCTGGAGCTAGAGTTACAGTGTGAACCACAGGACGTGAGTCCTGGGAACCAGACTTTGGTCCTCTGGAGCATCAGTACTCACTCTTAAACACTGAGCCATATTTCTAGCCCCTCTTTTGTATTTTTAATTATTGTATGTGTACATGGGGTGGGGGAGTGTGTGCAATGGTTCATACGCAGTAGGTCAGAGGCCAACTTTGTTGCATCTCTCCTTCCACTTTACGTGAGTTCCAGGGATCAAATTCAGGTTCACACTCCAAGTGCCTTTACCTAGGGGCCATCTCGCCTGCTGAGACATGTATCCTGTACTATTTGATGGAATGGTCTGTGGCTGTCTAGTAAGTGCATTCGCTCTATGTCATTTAACACTGAAGTTTTTGTCAGTTTTTTTTTTTTGAAGTTTTTTGATGTTTGGTGCATATGTTGAGAATTACAATATCTGCTTGATGGACTATTCCCTGAATTGATATGGCCATTTTCATCTATTCTTTCAGACATTACTATTGCTATACCTGCTTGCTTTCTAGTTTCATTTGCCTGGAATATGTTTTTCATCCTTTCTCCCTCAGCCTGTGTTTTCATTACCAGTGAAGTGCATATTATAGGCAGCAAACAGATGGGCTCTGCTGTTTGAGAGATAGCTGTATTAATTCTCATTTGGCTGTTTCTGTAACGTTCAGTACTTTGCTAATCTTTATTTACCGGTTTACTGTTCTATGACCCCCCCCCCACCTCATGGACACAGCTGTCTTGAGTGCTGGGATTTAAGGTGTGTGCCATAGGCTACTTTGTGTTTAGCCTGTAAAGGCCTCTTTGTCCTTCAGTTGTTAACTGAAACCTCTGCTGGATGTAGCAATCTGGGTTGGCAGTTGGTGTCTCCAGGAATTTTTTAAAATTTATTTTGTGTATGAGTGTATTGCCTGCATGTATGTGAGTGCACCAGTGTTGTGCAATGCTACAGATGCCAGAAGAGGGCTTTGGATTCCCCTGGAACTGGAGTTAAGGATGGTTCCTAGCCGTCATGTGGATGCTGAGAATCAAACCCAGATTCTCTGCAAGAGCAGCCAGTGCCCCTAACTGCTGAGCCATCTCCCCAGCCCCATCTTTCAAAATTTGAAATAATGCCCCATGCCCTGGCTCTGGCTTCTGTGGTGTCTGCTGGTCCACTGAAGCCTGCCTTCATGTGAGGCTCCGCATTCCCCTCTTGCAGCGTTCTTTGTTCTGATGCTTAGTGTTTTAGGTGTAATAATGACATGGGAAGGTTCCTGTCTGACCTTGTCTAGTTCTAAATGCCTCCTGGATCTGGATGCCTATCTCTTTGCCTAGATTTGGGGACTTTTCTATGATTTCCTTATTGAATATATTTCTTTTTTTTTTTTTTTTTTTTTTTTTTGGTCTTTTTGAGACAGGGTCTCCCTGTAGCCCCAGCTGTCCTGGAACTCACTTTGTAGACCAGGCTGGCCTTGAACTCACAGAGATCCGCCTGCCTCTGCCTCCAGAGTGCTGGGATTAAAGGCATGCACCACCATGCCCAGCTTTGAATATATTTTCTATGCCTTAGCTTGAAGTTCTCTTCCATGCCAATGATTTTAGGGTCTGATATGCCAATGGTGTCTCACAGATGTCAGTTCTGGTCATGGTTTCTGATTATTCTGTCCTTGTCACTGTGGACTCCTAACCCATCTTTTTTTTTTTCACCTGATAGTCTATCTCCCACTTGATCCATTCTATTGGCAAGACTTTCCACAGGTTTTTAACTTAACTTCAAATTCCCTTTTCAGTATTCTCTCTATGGAAGTCCTCCTTCATACCCTGTATTGACTTTCTTCCTCCAACTATTTGTGTTCTTTGAATTCATTCAGGAATGCGTGTCCTCTTTAGTTTCATTAAATATTTTTATGACCATTGTTTTGAATTCTTTGTATGGGATTTCACCTGATTCTCAAGTACATCGCTATGATGGGTAATTTTGGGGCGAGTCCTATTTGAGTTTTCATGTTTCTTGTGTTTCTTTGATGGGATCTGTACATCTGGGATTAGATAATTGGTTGAATTTGGGTTTGGGGGGTTTTTTTTTTTTTGGTCTTTTTGAGACAGGGTCTCCCTGTAGCCCCAGCTGTCCTGGAACTCACTATGTAGACCAGGCTGGCCTTGAACCCACAGAGATTGGCCTGCCTCTGCCTCCCAAGTGCTGGGATTAAAGGTGTTCATCACCACGCCCAGCTGGTTTGTTTTTTAATCACTTCAATGGAAGTATCTGTAGTGTCCTAATGGGACCAGGTTGCAGCAGGGTTGAGGTGCTTGTTCCTTTGGTGTGGCTTGGCAGCTCCATCCTCAGCCCACATGCTCAAGGCAGTGAGCTCAATCTCCAGCTCTATTCTGAGAGAATGCTGATGCAGCAGCAACTGCAATGGATGTGTCTTCTAGAAAATAGAGTTAAAGCCAATTCAAAACAATTGTCCATGCCAGGCATGATAGTACATGCCTGTAATCTTAGCACTTGGGGTGGTAGAGTTCAAGGTGATCCTTGGCTACACAGCAATTTTCAGGCAATCCTGGGCTATGAAACCCTCTGAAAAATCAGAAACAACAACAAAAAAAAAATAATTGCTTCTTTGACTTTGAGAACTTTAGGGGGAGCGTTAAAGAAACAAGGATAGTATCATGTGTACTAAGAAATTATTAAGGGTAGGGATGGAAAGGAAATAAGCCGAGCAATCAGAACAAAGAAAACAGGGACAAGCAAACAGGAGCGGGACAATAAAAATTGAGGGAGGGAGAAGACGGAATAATGAGAAAGAGGTGAAGAAGTGCAATCGGTCAGACAACCTAAAACAGTATCAGGACTCGGGAGGCTGAGGTCAGGAAAAGCCCCAACTCCAGGCCAACTTGTGTTCTTTGGGGAAGCCGATCAAACAACAACAACAAAAACAAACAAAAACAAAAAAACAAAAAAAGAAAGAGTACAAGAGAACTCTGGTCACTAAGCTGAAACTGGATATTAAATAAGGGAAGTGTGAATGTGAGGGAACAAGAACTGGGAGGGGCAGGGGGAGTGCAGTCCCATGGGTCCCCGTGCATGCTTCTTTGCAGCCGCGGGCACGGGATTCTGAAAAGCAATCTGTGGATATGTTCAAGTGTATAAAGCTTACTCTCAGGGAACCATGGGAATAGGAAGCGCACAAATTCAGAGGAAGTGACCAGATACCATCCAGGAACAGAGGAACATGGGGCACTAGCCAGAGGACTGTATCTCCAAACCTTTCTAACTCTCTAGACTACAAGACGAAGAAAACTCCAGCCCACTAGATAACACGTCCTTCTTTCAGTAGGCCTCAACTGAGGGTGTGTGTGTGTCGGGGGGATGCTGTGGATCTAACCCAGGGCCTGTGCATTTCAGCCAAGCACTCTGCAAATGAAGCTCATTCCCAGCCTCAATTATCTTATCAAAGAACTCTAGCAAACACTGTTCTAAAGATTCCCACAGATTTATAATTGTTCCCAATTTTACTTTATATCCAAAACATGGGGATTAGTGGTAGAGTATACACTTGGCATGCAGAAGGCTCTGATTTCAATTCCTATTACCACAAAAATTAATTCAAGGTGTCCCAAGACTGTCTATACTCCCAAGAACTTTCAGGTACCAAGAGAATCTGTGCATCTGAAAGCAACAGACATTGCTAGGCATGTAACATGTCTATTCTCTGCCCAGAATGAACCAACTACATAATGAACTGGAAAACCTGTACTTTATCATTACCTATATGAGTGCTTTTTTTAAGGTGGGTATGTGTGTGTGTACATGCAAGTGCAGGTACATGTGTCCACCTGGCAGCCTCAGGAGGACACTGTGTCCTCTATTACTCTCTGCCTTACTGCCTTGAGACAGGATCTCTCACTGAACCTGAAGCGCACCATTCTGGCTGGCCTAGCTGGTCAGTGAACTCATGGGATCTGCCTGTCTCCACCTAATATCAAAGTTACAGACATGTGGAACCATGACCAGCTTTTTATGTGGGTGCTGGGGATTCACACTCAGGTCCTTCTGCTAATACAGCTAGCTCTCTTACCCACTGAGTCATCTCCCTAGCCCCTGCTTAAACATTTTAGACATGAAGCAAGCCATGGCCTTCAGAGGTAGTCTAGAGCAGTGGTTGTCAACATGTAGTCTGTAAGCACAGTAGCATCAGCATCAAGTTGTTAGAAAAGTAAACCATCACAGAATGACCGAACCAAATCTTGGCAGGTGGTGCTCGGCCAGCAGCAGCTTAATGAAGGTTCCAGAAGATGATGAGCTTCCTCAAGCTTGGGATCCACTAGCCAAGCAGTCATCTCCTTCAGTAGTTTCTCTGCCATTATTTCACCAAATACTTGCGTTGCTCTGCCAACACCCTCCCCTCAGACTACCAACAAATCAGAGTGATAAAAATAACATGCACAAAGAATCTTCAAAAAGAACATAAAACTTTATTAAGAAGATCTTATACTGTCATCAGATACAGCCAAGAAAAGGGAAAACAGATCGGGAGAGTTCCTCTTCCCATGTGCTAATGCCACCTCGGAACAGGCTGTGAGGATGGCTGGAATTAGGGTTGGCGACAAATGCTCTGTATAAATGAACTCACTAGGTACCACCATGCTTCCTGTCTCATCTAGATGGACAAGGTCTGGTTTACACTTTTCAAAGCTTTGCTACAGTGTAACAAGTGTGAGAAAAGACGCCGTCTTCAGGGACTCATTCTTAACTGCAAACAAAGCAATTTAGTAGCTTTATGCTACTTCATGTAATACCAGATTTTAGAGTGGGAAATTCAGAAAGACCTAACTTTCCCAATTAATTAATTTGTACTTTTACCCTTTTCTTCTCTAAAAGTTCTCAGAGCCAGTTCTTGAACTACCATAAAGCTGTCCATCGACAGTGACAACTGACGACTCATCATACATTCTTTTAACTTTGCAAATCACCATGACTGGATCATCCAGCTACTGTTGATTCTAAAGTATTTCTTATAGAAAAACCGTGATTCATAATGCATGTGAAGGAGACATCATAACAGCTGCACATGGAACCGGTTTCCTCAAAGGAAAGCTGGCCGTAGTGCACAACTCACTGTCAGACTCCTGGTTCCCCCTGAGTTCTCTTACTGTAGTGGTGGAGGAGCAGAGGGAGCACCAGGGAATCTGTTCACATTGTCACTCCAGACAGCTCTCTGTATTGTTTGTGGAGAAAAGAGCAATGGTATCCATTCACAGCACAGTACCTGCTGCAAATGTGACATGATTCCCTCCAGGCCAGCCTGCACTGACATGCATGATTTGCCTCAGGCACACAGTGGAGAAGATGTGCATGATTTAGAATTTGATATTTTATACCCCTCACCTAAGCCCATTTCTTGAGAAAACTTAGTCTTCCTTTTAGGAAGGAAGACAGTTCCCTACTGAGGCTTACCATATTAACTCTAAGGCTAAAAACATGACTTTGAGAACAGATTACTAGTTTGTATTCAGTTAGCACGCTAACCAACAACTGAGGCTTGTGGAGAGTTGGCCAAGTGGTGGGATTAAAGTTCTTGGGTACTAGCACTTACAAATCTCATCAAGCTCTTTTAAAAAAATAATACATTTTTATCATAAATATTTAGATCAGATACTGGCATTAAAACAGTATCTAAGTCAGAAGTCTGTCTTGATGAAAATATTTCAGCAAACTTCTAAAAGATTTTATATCTTCCCAAGAGTGCACAGTTTATAAATTAGTTTTAAATGGAAAAAAATATCTATTTTGGCTAGATAAATCACCAGGGTCAGATCATAAATAAGGTCATGATACTGAAAACAACACACAAGGCTTTCCTTTCACATTGACAACAAAAACTAACTCACATGGCATACTTTCATAACGGGTATAGCCAGGGTATGTAATATGCTTTTGTCACTACCTCCTTTGCTGAATCTATTCTTCTGTTTCCTAAACCTAGGGACAGAGAGACACAGTACTAGCAGACACCCCAACACATGGTCTGGCTGTCACACAATTTCCTTATCGTGATGCTACAGATGCTGCTCAGGGCATTCAGTGAGTATCTTACCGACTGTGTTATAAGCTAAGTACACTCGTGCACAAGTGGACCAGGTTCCCAAGTGAACATCAGTGGTAGTGTGTACAGGGAACTACTTTAGATTCTGTGAGAAAATGTGTTCAAACTCCCAGAAAGCATAAAGACAGGAGCTGCAGATGGGCCGACTCTGTACATGTCTGTTCTAGAGAGAGGTCAAACTGTTAGAAGCTGCTTCCAGAACTACACTGGCTATTGAAGATAATCACTTGCCATGTCCTTCACATGTAAGCTCATGCCAGCTGCAGTCTAACACTGAGAAAGAAACAGTGACGCCATTCAGAGTAGCGAAATGAAGTGGCCCGTGGGCTCTAAAAGGTGCTCTACTATCTATCTAATTTGAATCTGATTACAATGAGAAATTCTAATATGTAAAGCAATAAGGAGAAAAATGTTTACCCTCAGTCATCATCAACTACAAACCCACAACCCAACTTGAAAAGAAAGCTGGAGGGTGTGTACCTGCTCTAATACACAGGGTTCAAAACAAGAGTGAAGGTATTGTTTTGTATTTACATCTGTAAACATACAAATATAAAGTTTACCAAACTACCCTGTAGTATAGTGCTGCTTAATTCCCAAATACACAGTCATTCAAAGATCCTAAGGGAATATTAGAAATGTTCCAGGCTACTTTACTGAACATTAAGGAGTATTGTGTTCTTGAGCTGTTCAAGCTGAGAGCACTGCTGCTTAAGCTACGTAGATGAGGGAACAAGCTTGTCTGTTTATATTTCCTTTAATCCCTGTAGCTGGAATTTGTATTCAAGAGATCAATTATGCTAAAAGAAGACTCATCTGACAGAAAGAAATCCATGCAGAACCAGAGGTGTTCTCTTGATACAACGTCAGAATTTACCCAAGCATGGTAGTACATGCCTTTAATTCCAACCCTTGGAAGGCAGAGGCAGAAGGATCTCTAAAAGACTGAGGCCAGCCTGATCTACATAGCGAGTTCCAGGACAGCTGGGGCTACAGGGAAAGACCCTGTCTCAAAAAGACCAAAAAGAAGAAGAAGAGTATCAGAATTTACATTTCCAAAGCATTAAATGTACTCAGTTCTAATCACTGTAGTTAAGGGAGTCTCTATTTAATAGTCTTTTTATTCTACATTAGTGTTTGGAATGGAACTAGTATAACACTACTGGGGAAAAGTTCAGTAGGCTTTGATGAGACCAGCCACGTGTCATCCATACATAGTGTTAAGTTACTGACCTCTAGGGAATTAAAAAAAAAAAAACTCAAAGGCATGAGGAGGCGCAGAGCCAGTGTCTTCTGGGTTGGGAAGAGGCGATCAAGTGGGACATTCGGCCCTTTCCACACTCAAGCCCTCACTACAGCACAGTCAGGCCTCACCGCCTGATCAGTGCTTCCCACTCAGGGATTAGGTAAAACACAATGATTAGATGCTGGAAAAACAACACAACTTCAAAATACATGAAGAAACAGACACACGGAATTTCTCACAAGGCCTTGGATCAAAAGAACTTACAAAAAGATCTTTTGAAAATAATCACTATTTGTGAGCTCATGAACACAGAGATCATCACTTTGTTTCAACTGTCATGTTAACTCACTAATAAAATAGTAAACAAACCAACATTTTAAACAATTTTATAAATTACGTGTCATTTCTTGTGTTAGTTTCACTCTCTCAACAATGTACAAAAATACACTACAAGACTAGCCACCTAACCTGTCTCCATCTCTTGACAAAGTCCTTGGCTCAGGAAGAGATTGGTCATCAATCTTCACTGTAGATGTCCCCAGCAAAGGGCAGGTGCATGTGGCTGCCAGTGACATTGGGCAGTCGAGATAAATCTGGCAGGCTCTGGATCCGGGACCTGAGTTCTTTGCGCACCAGGGAGACTCTGGCTAACTTGTGCTTGTACTCCTGTAACAACAAACCACACTTGTTAGCTCATGTTGGAAGGGCTATTTAGCTGATGCTCTGCTCAAAATCTGTACTACACTCAATGCCAAATGAAAGACTATTCCACCCTGAGTTTTAGTCAGAAGAGGAGCTGGAGAGCGTAGTGAAGGGCCTGAGTATAATCAAAGTAGTTACATCCATGTATGAAGACATCACAATGAAACCCAGTACTTTACATAATGTGATAATAAAGAGGAGTTTAGAAAATATATAACTAGGTAAATTCTATTACCAAAAGCCATAATCTTTACTATTTTATAACTATAGAAAGAAGACTAACATATTAATATCCTTAGCTTCAGCATATAGGATTTTGAAGTATCCTTGAGTCTGCACAAGAATACATACATACATACATACATACATACATACACACACACATATATGTATATATATATATTCTCAAACCTAAATTGAATTTTAGCAATATTTTCTGTAAATGATGACAACAAACCATAACAACATTCAGTAACCAGGACTTTATCTCCAATACAAACCAGTTGCTTCCTACTACATTATAGTTTACTGATTTTGGGGAGGGGTTGTTTTTGGTGTATGTGTATGTACATGGTGGTCTTTTTTGAGATAGCCTCATGTAAACCAAGCTGGCCTTGAATTCAGTATGTAGCTGAGGATGGCCTTGCACTTCTGGTCCTCCTGCCTCCACCTCCTGAATGATGGGAACTGAACCCAGAACTTTGTACATGCCAGACAAGCACCCTACCAACAGAGCTACAACCCCAGCTCCTACAGTTTTGTTTTGTTGGTTTTTTTTTGGGGGGGGGCTATCTCAAACTATCATTTCCACTATCACATCCTTAAAATTATGGACATTACTATATTCCACTGGATGTTATTAATAAAAAGCATATTATGTACATTTTGTAATTTTGATTGCTATACTTCAATATAACTTCCATCATTTGTAATGGTATGCATTTTATTTTATCCATTCCAAAACATTAATGTCATAGGGGTCCACAGCTCACCAGACTGGGTACCAAAAGCACAAAAACAGGTTAAGAAAGCCTGAAAACAGGTTAAGAAAACCCATGAAAGACTGAAAGTCAATCGGGATCTTCTGTAGTAGGAATTTCTCCTTCTAATGCTCCAGCCCTTCAGTTAAGTCCTCCACAGCAGAATGGCTATTCCCAGGACCAGTGCTGGCACCGTTTCCCTCCTCCTAACCACAGTGGACCTCACGGGCAAATCAGAGCGAGAAAGCTCTGAAGCGGTACTTTGCACAGCCAGCCTGTCCACAAAGAACCCTTCCTCATTAATGCGGCTCCATGCTACACACCTGAACCTCCTGAGAACTTTCTAAGGAGAACCTGCCTGATTTTTAGAACATTGGCTCCACTACTCCATTAAATCAGAACGTGAATGTTGTAGAAGCTCACCCCCCAAATGATGCCACCACACAGGACTGTGAACCATTTCCCTACAGTTCTGATGCCTAAAATAACACTAACCTGTAAGTATTCTTTCGTTTGTTTTTGTTTTTGTCTTGAGACAGAGTCTCCCTGTAGCTCCAGCTGTCCTGGAACTCACTACATAGCCCAGGCTGATGTCAAACTCACAGAGATTCACCTACCTCTGCCTCCAAGTGCTGGGATTAAAGGCATGTGCCACCATGCCTGGCGTACTTTTAATCTTTTTAACCAAAACTGAAGCCATCCTCTACGACTGAAGCCAGCGAGCGTGCTTCATGCTACCTTCCTGTGAAAAGCCACCTGCACAACTGGCATCTAGATCATGACACAAGTTTGGGCAGGGAAGATGGCTAAGTGGGTAAAGGCACTTGCCACCAGGCCTGATGATCTGAGTTTGATCTCTAGGACTCTTATGGTAGAGAGAACCAGCTCCCACAAGTTCTCCTCTGACCTCCACCTGCACAGCATGGCACACACATGCACGGTATATACATACATACAAAAGAAACAAATGTAATTTGTTAAAGGTACAGGCTTTTCCAGAACCCTAGGCAGCTTCTTCATACCATTTCCCCCAGTGTCTAGTCACCATCTGCCAATCGTTGTGCCATCCTGTCTCTTTTTTAAAAAAAAAAAACACATACATTACTATTAATATACTTGGGCCAACTCACTACCATCTTCATACAAAGACTCACTTGCACTGGTTCAACCCAAGCCCCTCTGCTCTTCAAACATGTACCCATGTTACAGAGCTATTTTCACCTCATGGAGCCTTTTTCTCAGCCCCTTCCATCCTTGCTCCGGGCTCCACCTGAAACCACCTCTGCACTCTCTCAGCCATCTGTCATCTTGAGAGCGGGCACTTTCTTTACCTGGCCATAATTCAACACTAGTACATCAGCATGCAGATTTAGCTCTGAAGTAGCGCAGTTCCTCCTAGCATGCTGAAGGGCCTGGGCTCAAGCCCTAGCACTGAAGGAGAAAGGCAGGCACTTGGTCAATGAGGTGGTGCAATGGGCCTCGTGAGCACTTTTGAGTTAGGACTAACTTGAAATTAGAAAACCTTCTTTGCAGTCAATACTTAGTAAATATTGACTATCCCACACTTTATGGACTTCATAAACTCTATACTAACTTAATACAGCCACCCAAACTGCCTCTTCAGACTCCGGTTCACTTCCTATGATGTGCTCTGACTGATACTTTTTTTTTTTTTGGTCTTTTTGAGACAGGGTCTCCCTGTAGCCCCAGCTGGCCTGGAATGTCCTATGTAGATGAGGCTGGCCTTGAACTCACGGAGATCCACTTGCCTCTGCCTCCCAAGTGCTGGGATTGAAGGCATGCGCCACCATGCCCAGCAAACTCATTGAGTTTAAATACTAAGGACTGCTTTCTAGCTTCATAGCCATAACATGTTTTTATGAGCCTACTTTTCTAATGCAACAAGCAGAACTCTGGATAATAACATGACATAAAGAGACCTGGAATGAAGTACTGCCTCCTTGATCTTTCTCTATGGGACCCTGAGCAATGGCTACCTATACTTACCTAAGTCTCAGGTGCTTTATAAGTAAGGGTATTTATTTCACAGATCTGTGATACTTAAATATATTGATGTGTTTTTAATCATGAAGTCCTACAAAACTGTGATTATCATTCTGGGACAGTATAAGAATTACCTTGCAACACGGCCACTCAAAGAATAAACTTCCCAGGCCAGGTGTGGTTATCTCACTGTAATCCTGGCACCTGGAAGGCAGAGGCAGGATAGCTGAAACTTTGAGGCCAGCTTGAGCTACAGAGATCCTGTCTTGGAAAAAAGAAAAAAATTGAGAGTTCTCATTTTAGGGCTCAGAAAGTTGTTTTAAAACCCTCATTAGTTGAAATGATTTAACTGTCTTTGAGCTTGCACACTTATAGAGCTGCTTTTTCTAGAAGATGCCATGCCCCTAATGACTCTGCTCTTTCATATGCAATTATGACTTGAAAACACACAGAGCTGGGTGTGGTATTACATGCCTGTGATCCCAGCACCCTGAATTAGGCAGAATTGTGAGTTGAGGCCAACCTGGGCTAGTGAAACCCAGTCTCAAAAACCTTACTAAATAAAACAAATATTCAAAAACAAAACCAAAAGCCAAATCCTACCAAAACAAATGCAGAGTTCTACTGCATCCACCTGGGGATCTTCAGACACTCCCTGAAGGCTGTAGGCAATGCCAAGCGCCTACCTACTACTGTGTTAAGGCCCACCCACTTCCTGAGACCTGCCACAGTAGAGGCCAAGCAGGAAGCCCAAATCTGATCCCATGGGTTACCAAGGCTGAGCAGACCTAGAATGCTGTGAAAACAGGCTGACGTCACTTCTGCCCTTGTGGCAGCTGCTGGAAGGGCTCCTGTGAGTCTAGCAATGTGAAGAGACAGTCAACATCCAATAGGAAAACCTGACTTCTTCAGAAGTGGCATCCTGGCATGACCCTGACTGCCCTCAGCATTTCTTGAAGATAGAGAAGTGGACTATTTCTACAGAATTTCAGAAGCTGCATCTATGCAAGCACCCAAGCAATCTCTATAAATCTCATATATGTATCATTAGTCTGAAACCTGACCACTTCCTCTGCCATGAACTGACAATACTTCACCCAGCACATTGACCCAAACCAGAAGGCAGCTATTTCTCGGTTGCTCTCTGAACATCAGTCACTGCTCTAAGCGTACCAAGTTACCTTCACGGGGAGAGACTACCACGAGCCAAGTATCACAGTGATGAAACCAGTCACAATCGGCCATTAAGAACCTTTCACAAAGTCAACGGATACAAGAAAGTGGAGGCTCAAGCCTAGACTGGTTCAGTTCTTATGCTTCCCACTATGCCAGTCTGATTCTCATATTCTGGAATTATCTGGGGGATGGGCATTCTGAATGTTATCCAATGAAAGCTACCTAAATCACCTATAGGATCACCCCAGTGACAGGACAGTCAAGTCCTCAAACTCAAAATACAACAAGGAAACAGCTATGACTTGTACCAGTGAGCAAGTACATCATACATCTTTGTACCAGTGAGTATATCATACATCTTTGTACCAGTGAGTATATCATACATCTTTGGCTTGTCTAGTAGTGGACAGTTGTCAATTTCTTGTGGATGGGCCTTCAGGTGATTTTTAACTGCAACAACAACATAAAGATATAACGAGCTGGGTGTAATACTCCCAGCACTTGGGAGGCAGAGGAAAGCAGATCTCTGTAAGTTTGAGACCAGCCTGATTGATATAGCAAGTTCCAGGCCAATTAGGGCTACACAAGACCCTTAAAAAGAAACAAAACAAAAACCTGAGGGACACTAGAGGTCCCCAAACAATAAAGACCACTGCCAATAATGTTGGTTGTACACTGGAGGTAGACAGGAAAACCCTGTGGCTGAAAACACTGTATAATGTGAACATGGGAGAGGGAGAAATCAAGCTTGGACTAAGCTGGAAACTCTCTGTCACTGGATGGGTGGCTTTCATGGTGCCAAAAGGCAACACACAGATGACTGGGGGAGAACAGTCTCCTATAATTCTCAACAACAGACCCCACGTGTTGCACTATCAACATACCAAACAAGATATTCCTGCTGGTGCAATAGTGGAGCATCTAGTGTATGTACAACCAACAAATTGTCAATTGGATATAATGCCTGCTCCTAGCGGTGGAACACACATCTGGTACTGTAGATCCGGCCAACCCCCTGTGGCAAGGGAGGATAAAGGCCCCAGTGGGAAGTCACTGCAATTGCTTTGTTAGATGGAAATGATGCACCTGCTACAGCACCGACCAAGCATGTGTGTTACACCATAGGTTATTATAGCAGCCACTGTCTAGATATTCTTGCTTCTGTGTGAAGATATTCTGTGTGTAAACATTTTTTATAGTAGATGGAATCCCACTGAAACTGGCCCATGGAAAACAGATGATGCAGAGACCCAAATGTTCAGTGCCTCACCACAACGGGAGGAAGATCATCCCACACCTACCACCCCCTCCAAGGCTCAGGGACTTTTACAGCAGAGGTTGGTAGAAAGAATATAAGAGTGAGAGGAAGAGGTGGAGTGTTAACTGGAAATGTCCTCTGATCACTATGCCAGTAAGCTACAGCCATGCCTCCTTCTCATGCTCATCAAGGAGTTGAGGGGGTGAGTCAGTTACCCTTCCCACCCAATCAGTCGACCTTAGCTGGATGTGGGGGGAGGGGCAAAGGATATATAAAACCAAGAGGAGAACACCAAGAGGCACCTCTCTCACCATTTTGTGCAGGTGTCAGGAAGTCACAGGATCTGTATTTGAGTGTGGACTTTATGGCACAGCCATAAATGTGCGGTGCCCACTCTTCCATAAATAATAAAATATTTTAAAAAATAAATAAAATCAAATAAAAATTGCAAAAGAGAAACAAAAAAAAAAAAACCACAGCAAGGGCAAGTCCAACCAGAAATGGTGCCCAACATTCCAGGAAAGCTGAATCCACAGAAGATCTCAGTCATGACCCTAAGAGTAGAGCAGTACAGGTACAGATACTCCAGGAGCAGATGGCAGCACACCACACTGTGACTTCTCTATTAACCAAGCAACCACAAAATCAAGATGTAACTTTAAAGAAATGACCAATGGGACCAGCAACATGGCTCAGTGGGTCAAAGATACTGGGGGCCAATGGCCTGAGTTCAATCCCCAGGACCCACACGGTAGAATGAGACTCTCACAAATCTCTGACCTCCATGCATGTGGCACACAAGCACACATACAAATAAATGTTAAAAAAAAAATTTAATGATGTTTCTAAACATACAAGCAAATGAGGAAGCTGACTTACATTACTTTGAAGTTTTATTTTGTGACTATTTAGTCTCTCCTGTCATACATATTTCTGGTTACTAATCACACTAACTTCACATTATTAAACAACAGCTAATCTGCCATTTCCAAGTTGACTGTCTCATGGAACATTGTTCCAATTTTTAGTATGTGGGCAAACAACAGAAGTCCGGGCTCTTGTCTAAAGTACAAATTTTAAATAGTTGTCTATGTTAAGGGTGGATATCTAGAGGAAGCTCTATGTGCAGATTTCACATGAAACCATACTCAAAATCATGGGAACTCTTCTGTTGACTCACACTTAGCACCATCTCCCAGAGCTGATAGCTGTACAGATTGCAGTTAGCTCTGAAAGCAGCTTTCCCTGGTCCTCCTCTCCCCTGCTTTTCCTGATCACCTCCACCAGCAAACCCCACTGCTTAGTCCTTCACTTTCACAGAAAGCAAGTCCCAGGCTGGCCAGTTCAGTACACACCACAGCTTTCCTGGGATGCTGGTGCCATCTTGGCTGGCCTCCACCCTTCTACCTTCTTGTCTGCGTAGCTAAGCCCACAGGAATTCTTGGCTTTGCTGCTGTTCCCCCTCGCTGGCTTCTTTTAAGGTTGTAGCTTATTGCGTAATTGTTTTTTAATCTTCCTTTTTAATATTCCTTCTCTAGATCAGTAGTTTGACTTCTGACATTCATTTTGAAAGTCCTTAGTAATTACAGCTTCAAGTATTTCTTCTGCTTCTCACTTCCAGTATTCCAAGCATATAACAAAACCATCTCAATTCTTGGATGTTCTGTTGGTGGGTTTTGTGCTTTTTTTCCTGTTCATTTTTCACTGTATTTTACTGTGGGAAGGCCTCATTGGTCTATCCACAAGCTCAACTTTTTCCGTGGCTGTCTCTAGAAAGGTGCCATCAAAGGCACTCGTCAATTTTTATGTCTGTCATTCTTTCATTTGGGGAATTTTTGTCTCACTACTTACATTACCCATCCAATCTTACATGGTGTCTGCTTTACCCATTAGAGCTACTAGCATATTGATTATTTTTATTGAATTCCTGGCCTGATCATTTAAAAATTTGTCATGCTGGGCATGGTGGTTGTAAGTCTTTAATCTTCCCATGCAGGAGGCTGAAGTAGGCAGATCTCTGTAAGATCCAGGCCACCCTGATCTACATATGGAGTTCCAGCCCAGCTATGATTAAAGACATGTGCCACCCACATCCGGGTTACTTTTACAGTTTTTAAAAGGTGAAATTATGTATGTGTTGTCACAATAATAAAGGAAACTGGGTGAGGGATAGTAAAGGGAGCCACAAAGAGGGGACAGAATCTATGATCAAAATATATTGCAAGAAATTCACAAAATATTTTAAAAAGGAAACAATAACTTCTGCCTTTAAAAAAAATAGAGACAATGCAGCGGTACTGTTGGTACCACTGATTTTCAACACACAAGAATCTAAATTACAAAAAAAGAGAACAAAATCCACCAAAGTGTTGGTGACGGTATTTTCAGTAGCTGGTATGTGCCTGGGAGTAGTTTTCCTATTTCTCAGGATGAAAGAATAAAAGCATGTATTGGCCATACAACACATGAATACAGAAAAATTCTTAAAAGGCAAGAACATTCTCATCTATGCAAACTACTCTTACAAGTTGAGTTCAGCAGTAGTCAGAAACTCCTCGGTATGCAACCAGAATACCTTATTTCAAACTATACTGTAGTGTTATAGTAATAAAAACAATGTGGTACTGGCATAGCAACAGACACATTGACCAGTAGAACAGAATTAAAAAAAGAGAACAAAATCCACCAAAGTGTTGGTGACGGTATTTTCAGTAGCTGGTATGTGCCTGGGAGTAGTTTTCCTATTTCTCAGGATGAAAGAATAAAAGCATGTATTGGCCATACAACACATGAATACAGAAAAATTCTTAAAAGGCAAGAACATTCTCATCTATGCAAACTACTCTTACAAGTTGAGTTCAGCAGTAGTCAGAAACTCCTAGGTATGAGGTGGGAGGGAGGGGTTCAAAAGCAGTGAATCTGACAGCTAGAAAGGTCTAATTTGGCTTGAAATCCACAAGTTGAAGATAACGAAAAACAATGGTCTTGAGTGTAAAATTTCCTCAGGTTTACATACAAAGTACAGAACTCATTCCCAATTGCCAGCTCACTATTCCACTCCAAGTTCGATGATCACCTTAGGCCAACAGAGACAGGCATCTGAGTGTGATGCACTTGCACATTCAGGATGGCTACAACTGTTTTTACAATGACAGTTGTGTGTGTTGCTGGGGATCAAACCTGTGGCTTTGTGCACCCTTGGGAAACACTCCCCACTGAGGGGCTTCTGTTCTTTTTTTTAAGACTAAAGGAACCAAACACATCAAAATCTTTTAAGAGCTTAATAGTAATTTTCTTTTTGAGACAGGGTCTCTCTGTAGCCCCAGCTGGCCTAGAACTCAACCTATGTAGACCAGGCTGGTCTTGAACTTGCAGAGATCCACTTGCCTCTGCCTTCCAAGTGCTGGGATTAAAGACATGTGCCACTACACCCGGCTCTTAATGGCAATTTTCAAATTTCCCTTGAAGCTAATGTATTTATACTTCTCTGCTTCTGGGTTCTAAATATATAGTACCTGCCCCCACCCCATAGTTGCAGTAGCAATAAAATGGGAAGTGTTCAGAATAGTGCCTTGGCAATACTTAGTATTGTGACTAAAGGGTTATATCTTCAACCACAGAGCATAAGTGCAGTTTAAAATTAGGTATGCAGACTCTGGTAATTTTCTATCCATGTAGTATATGGAACTATTACCTTTAAACAGTATTGAGAGCCTTCAAAGTCTAAGAATTCTGAGATCCCAAAACTAAGCTGGGCATGGGGCACATACCTCTAATCCTAGCACTCAGGAGGCTAAGGCAGGAGGATAGCAAGTTTGAGGAGAGCTCTCAAACTAGAGTCTACACAGCGAGTTTAAAACCTGCCCACGCTAGTGAAGACTGTCAAATACACACTCACTCTCACTCACTACCTAACAAGCTGCTGGAGGCCTCAAGGTCAGCATTTCTTAAAGTTAGGAAAAGGAGCACCAGCTCCAGTGACCTGCTGCTGAGTGGGAAGAGAACACTGGATCCCAGGGCATGAAGAAAGCGGCAGTTGATGGCCACAGCCTGGCCCTCTTAGTCTTGCTCCCCTTCCTCATCCTTGTTCTGCTGCCCATGGAAAGGGCACAGTCATCATACAAAAGTACTAAGGTTTTCAGTTCTGAATGCCCTCCCACCTCCAACTTTTACACAAGTTCACTTTACTACAGTATATGCCAATAGCAAACAGTTTCTTGCTTGTGCCAAATTTAGACCTTCAAAACTGAGTGAACCCAGCAAAACCCATGGGGATCCTATAGTCCATTTTGGGTTTGTGCAGCAGGGAGTGATGGAGGTGCTGATCCTTGTGGGACAATAGAAATCAGACATGCTGAGTGGCAATTGCTGGTCCACCCCCACTCATTAAATTTCAGCTGGCTGACACTATTCTACAGGAAAATGAGGTCTATATAACACCTTAACTGGGACACAGATCAAAAAATCCCAGTGATTCAAAGAGAATCAAGAGATGACAACTGCTACCTATATTTTGCTTGACAAACTCGGATAAAGTTCATGAAAACATGGCCATCAAAATCAGTATAATAAGCTAAATGTGGTGGCCACTCAGCCCGGTCAGCATGGCTACAGAAACTCTTGTCTCAAATAAAACCATCACAAAATAGTTAATCTACTTAAAAAATGAATTCTTCCCAATTTGATAGTTTCTCTTTACTAACAGCTTACTCCTACTTAGCTGCAATGAGAACACATTTATTTTAAAGTAACAGTATCTAGATGTTGTCATTTACCTATGATCTTGGAAATTTCATGCCTGGAATACTCAAGGACTTAAAGACCCTCAACACACTGTACAGTAAGTTAACATGTAGTTAAAACTCCATGGGTAAGGGCTGGAGAGATGGCTCAGCAGTTAAGAGCATTGGCTGCTCTTGCAGAGGACCTGGGGTTTGAATCCCAGCACCCACATCGGGGCCAACCACCATCCTAACTCTAGTTTCAAGGGATCCGACGTCCTCTTCTGACCTCCATGGGCATTGCATGACATGGATGCACTTACATACATGTAGGCAATACATTCATACACATAAAATATGGAAAGAAAAACTTCCTTGGTAAAAATTATTCAACCTGGGGGCTGGAGAGATGGCTCAGTGATTAAGGGCTCTGGCTGCTTACAAAAAACCCGAGTTTGAATTCCAGTGCCCGTGTGGTGGCTAACCACTGTCCACAACTCCAGTTTCAGGGGAATCCAATACCCTCTTCTGACCTCTGTGGGCACTGCAGACATGGGTGTACTTACATGCATATGCATAAAATTTAAAAACAATTTTTTAAAATTATTGAACCCTCACAGCATATCACAGATTTGGGTATACTGAGTTTGTATAATTTTTTTGAGACTGGGTCTCCCTGTGGGTCTGGCCTTGAATTCAGAGATCTGCCTGCCTCTGCCTTGAGAGTGCAGGGATTAAAGGTGTGCACCACCACGGCCAGCAAATAATTTTTGTCTTACAGCCCAAGCTGGCCTCCACTTCATTATGCAACGAGGATGACTTTGAACTTCTGATCTTCCTGCCTCCACCTCCCAGTGTTAGCAGTACAGGCCTGCACCACTGTGACTGAGGATCACACGGGCCTGAACCACTGTACTGTGGCTGAAGGTCACTATAGGCCTGTAACAGTGTGACTGAAGATCAAACTCAGGGTTTTGTGCATGCCAGGCCAGCATCTACAAACCGAGCTACATCCCCAGTCCAATAATGCAGCTTTGTTTTTATTCATTCGGTCATGTATATGGGGAGAGGGGCACACATGTCAGGGCAGACTGTATGGAGGGCAAAGGGAAGCTTGAAGAAACTGGTTCTTGCCTTCCACCACATGGACTCTGGGGATGAAACAGACCATCGGGCTTGGCAGCATGCACGTTTACTTCACTAGCACCCCAATACTTCATTTTATGCACACTAAAAAATATTAGTCACTGCACACTTGTGAAGCTGAGGACAATTTCCAGGACTCAGTTTTCTTTCCACCATGCGGGTCCCAGGGACCAAACGGGTCATCATATTTAGCAGCAAGCACCTTTACCTGCTGAGCCATCTCACCAGCCCTTTCTACAAACTATGTGCACCGTGTGACACTGATTTTAAACTCACTTTGCCACACCATAATCATTCATGCCAGTCATTATGACTTTAATGCTGTTGCTTATGTTTCTTTCCTGCCCTGCCTAGAATTCCTGAACAGTCACTCCTCTGCTGATCAGAGAAGGTGATCTTATTTATACATGGTGACCAGGACATGTGATTCCTGTTGGACACTAACCAGACCAGGCTATGGGGATGCCATGGGTTCAGGCATTTTCAGGAGTTATTTTACTGTGATCACCCAGCTTTCTGCAGTGCTGACATAGTACTGGATAGACCCTAAGGCCTCATGCATACTAGGCAAGCACTCTATCACTCAGCAACAGCTAAAACTCAGTGCCTAGTTAACAGTTCCTGGGGGAGACAGTCCCTTCAGGGTGTAACCGCTGGTAAGATGCCCATGCTCCTGTGAAGAAATCTAACACATAAAAAAACATGCAAGTAAGCTGGGCATGGTGGCGCACACCTTTAATCCTAGCACTTGGGAGGCAGAGGCAGGCGAATCTCTGTGAGTTTGAGGCCAGCTTGGTCTCCATTATCGAGACCAGGCCAGCTACGGCTACAGGGGAGACCTTGTCTCAAAAAGACCAAAAAAAAAAAAAAAAAAAAAAAAGAAAAAAGAAAAAAGACATGCAAGTAGTTAGGAAAGGGACCAGCAGGAGTAGGAGGGGGCAGAAGAGTAATGTGGATGAGTATGATCAAAATGTTATATACACTATGAATCTGTCATAATCAAATACGAAGAGAAAAAATGTGGGGCTGGAGAGATGGCTCAGCAGTTAAGAGCACTGACTTCTCTTGCAGAGGACCCCAGTTTGATTCCCAGCACCCACATGGCGGCTACGAACCGTCCTTAACTCCAGTTCCAGGGGAATCCAAAGCCCTCTTCTGACCTCCGCAGCATTGCACAACATGGGTGCACTCACAAACATGCAGCCAACACACTCATTCACATAAAATAAATATTTTAGAAAGAAAATGTGAGAGGGTGAAAAGATGGCTCAGCAATTAGAAGCATGGGCTGCACTTGCAGAGGACCTGGATTTGGTTCCCAGCACCCACATGGTATTTAACAACCACCTGAAACTCCAGTTCCAGGGTATCTGATATCCTCTTCTGACCTCCACAGGCATTACACAACATGGGTGCACTTACATACATGCAGGCAATACATTCATATACATAAAATAAAAAATTTAAGAAATACAAAACAAGCCGGGTATGGTAGTGCACACCTTTGATCCCAGCACTCTGGGAGGCAGAGGCAGGCAGATCTCTGTGAGTTCCAGGCCAGCTGAGGCTTCAGGAAAACCCTGTCTCAAAAAAGAAAGAAACCTGTGTTTCCTGCTGCTCCAGAAGCAAGAGAAAGATCCAGGGACCAGGAAGACAGCAGGCACATCCACTTCTAGTCAGGACTGGGTAATTCCAGAAATCCATCCAACTCTGGAACTGGATCTCCTGATTCCTTCTCTACTCTAAGTTAGAGTTTGCAAAGTAGTTAAGTACCTCTGATAATAAACTCCTTTGTTTGATAATAAACTAAAACAATATGACAAAACCAACTCTACTCTTAAAACCAGTCTGGCAACAGTGGTGAAGGCCCATAATTCTATCACTTGGAAGTTGAGGCAAGAGCTTGAGCTTCAAGACAGCCTGCATAACAGGGAGACCTTGTGTCAAGGAACAACGAAAGCTGAAGAAGAGGGCTGGAGAGATGGCTCAGCGGTTCAGAGCATTGGTTGTTCCTGCAGAGGACCTGGGTTCAGTTCCCAGCACCCACATGGTGGCTGACAACTGTCCACAACTCTGGTTCCAGGGGATCTGATATCCTCTCTGGCCTCTGTGGGCATTGCATGTACAGGTGCATGCAGGCAAAACACTCACACACATAAAACTAACTTGACACAATAGGCCTTAACACAAGTGACAGAATGTATGAATTCCAGTCGGGGGTTGCTATAGGAGGTGCCAGTGGGGAGGGTATAAAGATGATACTGAGACGTTCTGTATGAAATACCCAAAAATTCGACAATTTTTTTTTTAAATACAGTAAGAAGACACAACAACCACCCAGCACTAGACTGGCAGAGCTCATGCTATAAGGACGAACAGAATAAAAACAGCAACAGTGACTGGTCGGGGGGTGGCACACAGCTTTAACCCCAGCACTCAGGAGGCAGAGGCACATAGATCTCTACAAATGAGTTAGAGACTAGCCTAGTTCGACTACATAGTGAGGTTCAGGCCCACCGGGGCTACATAGTGGCCTCAAAAACCAAAACAAAAAAATTCACAGCAATTACAAAACAGAAAACATTTGAGCAGTTCAGCCAGAAGATGAGTGGCATGGGTGGCAATGCAAACATTCCACGTGCAGTGAGACTGCAATGCAAGTCTGTAAACAATTCAGAAGGGCAGCAACAATGAGACTAGGTCTTTCTACAAAAAGACCATGCCATATATCTAGTAAAATTATCAGAAGACCAACGTTCTGGCTATGTCCTAGTCCAAGCCGTACAGTATGGGATAAAGGAAAGAGCTACAGTAGCTAAAGCAAAGGAGAAAGAGATCAGCCAGGCATGATCAGGTGTTCACGGATGAGAAAGGAAAGCTAGACTCAGACATGTCAAAACCTGGGACTACTCTTCCTGCCCTTTGTGGCCTGTTTTATCCTCTTTTTAGCATAGCTGACTAGAATGAGTCAATTTTTAGTGACAGAAAATTTGAAAACTGATCAAGGAACATCAAGGAGAGGTTAGGGTTAGCTTGTGAGAGCCAGAGGGATAAGACACCTACTGCTAACTAATGCATTCTAGACACTATAGAGAAGCTATACCAATGAGAACTCCATAGTTTGTATGGCCGTCTAACAAGATCTGCATAATGACAAACCAGGTGACATGCTAAGGTGGACAGGGGAAATTCCAAGGGGTTTCACCTCAACATGAAGAGCTATAGGCAATCAACCGATGCTGAGCAAGAATCAGGTTCCTCTGGCTACTAGCTCCCTGAGAAGCAATCCCAAGTAGGGGGCCCTAAACACAGGTATACGTGAGCACAACTAAATTGACCCAGTGTATTATATAAACTTATAAATGTACATATATGTAACAAATATAATCAAAGAGGAAGACAAGAAAATGTGAGACGGTGGGGGAGGAGATGGAAGGGGCTGGGAGTCGTGGGAACAACGCGGAGACTAGACTCATGTATGACACTCAAAGCAACTAATGCCACTAGTCAGAACAGAACAGAAAACTTGAAAACGGATCCACCAATAAAAGGATCTAAGATTTTATAAACAAAACTGGTTTATAAAAAGACTAAAAGAAATTCAGAAGAAAGAAAAACTGACAAAGGCCTACTACCTCAAATCATGTAATTTCAATATTAATAGGCTGTGGCCTTTATTTTTCATGATCTGACTTATGGTACTTTTCCACTTTTGCAAAATGTATATGCATATACATGTACACAACATGCACATTCAAGAATGCATGTGGACAGACAAGCCAATCTTTTAAATTAAAAACTTACCCCAAATTTTTAACAATTGCCCAGAAAATGGAGAACACTGCTTCAAAGAAAAACAAATGACCAATAAGGACATGGAAAAAATACTCAAAATCACTTACTAGAGGAAGGCAAGCCAGAGCTACAAGACCCAACCTTACACCTTCAGGACAGTAATGTCAACAAAAACAGAAAACACTAAGTGTTGGCAAGGATGAGAAGGCGTGACCCTTGTTCACTGCTGCAGAGAACAAAGGGACACAGCACTAAGACAGCGTGGAGGCGCCTAGAGAAAAACTCAGTGTGAGAACCAAAGACCCATCAATTCTACCTCTGGAATTATACAGTCAAAGAACTGAAAGGGCCTCAAAGACACCTACTGACATTCAGATCAGCATGTTTCACAACACTCAAAGGATGGGAGGAATCTGCAGGTTCATCCACAGATGAAAGGATAAATAAGGCAGCACATACATTCAAGGAAATACTCTTCAAAAATAAACCTGCTAGCTGGACATAATGACACACGCCTGTATTCCCAGCACCTAGGAGCCAGAGGCAGAAGGATCACCACAAGTTCTAGGCCAGCTTGGGTTAGACAGTGAGACTGTAAAAAACCATTTCTGGCTGGGCCAAATCCCAGCACTCAGGAAGCTGAGGCAGGAAGATCTCTGTGAGATCCAGGCCAGCCTTGTCTATGTACGGAATTCTAGGGTAGCCTTGGCTACTAGTCAGTCTCAAATATTATTTCTGACAGACACTGCAACTCAGATGTAATGCTGATAAGACAAACACTTCACATTCCTTGTGGTTGAAGTCACAGACCAAGACATAAGCAGCTACGGGAAAGGAAAACTGCAGTTTTATGCTTTGTAAAATGAAGAGTTCCAGAAACAGGACACAGGAGAATGTGAATGCAGCAAGACTATTGATAGAAACTGAAGACTCAGGGCTGGGAATCAGCTCAGTGGCAGAGTTTTGCCTAGTGTGTGCAAAGCCCTGGATTGGATCACCGTGGAGGGAGGAACTGGCCAGAACAAAGACTTTTAACACAACTGTCTTAGAGGGAAAAAAATCCCTTAACTGCACCCAGAACTTCTCCTACTATTGGGTACCTGTAGATCATTATGCCATGCAAATGGTGCAAAAAAAAAAAAAAGAAAAGAAAAGAGTGGGCCTGGAGAGATGGCTCAGCGGTTAAGAACACTGATTTTTCTTGCAGAAGACCCAGGTTTGAATCCCAGCACCCACATGGCAGCTAACGACTGTCCATAACTCCAGTCCCAGGGGATCCTACAGCCTCTTCCAACCTCCACAGGCATTGCATGACACAGGTGCACTTACCTACATGCAGGTAATACATGCATACACATAAAATAAGTGGGCTAGAGAAAGGACTCCTGGTTAGGAGGGCATACTGCTCTCAGAGGGTCTGAGCTACTTCCCAGCACTCACCGCTCTCAATCCCTTGTAACTCCAGCTCCAGGGAATCCAACACCCTCTTCTGGACTCAGAGGGCACCTGCACACACATGTCCACATACCTAAACATAGACATGTCTTTCTTTAATCTTAAAAAAAAAAAAAAGGATGGGGACAGGGAACTGGGTACAGTGGCACACACCTTCAATCCCAGCACTCAGGAGGTAGAGGCAGGCAGCTGAGACTGAGGCCAGTTGGGGCTACAGGGTGACCCAAAGGGGGGGGCGGTGCTAGAAAGAGCTCAGTGGTTAGAGCACTGGCTGCTCTTGAAGAGGACCCAGGTTCAATTCCCAGCACCCACATGGCAGCTAACAACCCATCTCCAGTTCCAGGGGATCTGATGCCTTCTTCTAGCCTCCACAGGCTTTTTCACACACGTGGAGCACACTTAATACATGCAGCCAAAATATTCATACCACATAAAAAATCAATCAAAAAAGAATACATAGAATTAAGTTTCGTGGGTTTTTTTTTTTTTTTTTTGGACTAGGTCTCATGTAGCCCAAAGTGGCCTCAAAGTTGCTATGTAGTTGAGGATGACCTTGAGCTTCTGATTCTCTAGCAACTGCCTCCTCCTAAATACTGAGATCACAGGTGTGCACCACCATGCCAGGCTTGTAAAATAAGGACTTGATGCTTATTTCTGAACTGTGCCTGACTGGGCAAACATAACACAAGAGTTCTCATTCCCACACCCCCTTATGTCAAATTTTTCTTTTCTTGAGACAGGACCTCTCCCTACATCACCCAGGCTGGTATGGAACACAGGAGTCTCCTGTTTACCTTCCCAAGATTACGGTGAGATGCCGTCATGCCCAGCTATTCCTGTTTTCTTATACCTAGCTAATTTAAAGACAAAAGCCATCTCTAGTTGGCAGGTAAAGTGGTTCAGTGGGCAAGTGTACCTGCTGCTAAGCCTAATGACCTGAGTTTGATCCCTGGGACCAAAAAGGTGGAGAGAACCAGCTTGAACAAGCTGTCCTCTGACCTCCACACACCACCATGGCATGTTCAGTCACTGTCCCTACACAAGCATGAGGACTTGAACTTGACCCCCATAATTCAACCAAGTCAAGAAAGCTGATGTGGTGGGACATGCTTGTCCATCCTAGCGGTGGGAAAGTGGAGACAGGCAGATCTCTTCTGCTCACTGGCCATCCAGCCTAGCCTACTGGCAAGTTCCAGGCTAGTGAGGAACTGTCTCAAAAAAAAAAAAGTGGATGGTGCTTTAGGAACAGCTGATGCTGTCCTCCAGCACGCACACAGACACAGACAAAAGAACCCTGTTTCTCTGTATTGGCTTGGTTTTCATTTTCTTCTTCTAAGAACTTGAAACTACCACAAATTAGCAAAGATTTAGTTGGAAAGTGATTTAGGACGTTTTTCTGGAGTAAAAAGTTGAAAGTAGCATTTATGCCAAAATGCAACTTAAACCAGTGGCTTTCAATATAAGAAACAGAATAGACAGAAATATCGTGAGAAAGCAGGATATAATTTAGCTATTAAAGTCAGATGATAACTATGCTAGGGGTGCGGCTCGGAGGTAGCAAGCTTGTCCAGTATGTGCAGGGCTCTGGGTGCCATGCCAGAACTGAAAGGGAAAAAACGGATTCGGTTATGATGTGAAAATGTTTACAGCATAGTAAGACAGCATATAAGGTAGTCGTGAATACGATCCTCTTTCACATCTTGTCAAAGTTAAGGATTGTAGGTGGAAGCTGTACCTTTACCAATGGATCTCAACTAGACTGTGCAATTTAACAGTCTCACCAGAGGCGGGCTTGGTGGTGCACACTTGGAAGCCGGCACTCTGGAGTCAAAGTCACCACCGGCTACTCCACTGCTACTCTGCTCAGCTCAGGCCTGTGCGGGTCTCAACACTGCAGATCTCTCCACCCTACACCAGCAACCTTGAACACTGCTAAGACCACTGCTCCTTCCCGCCCTCTGGACTGCTGTAACGCCAAAGAAATTCAAGTGGCCTTCAAAGGTGATTCCAGCCCATTTCCAACTTCATCTCATGCCTAAGCAGCCTCAGCTACAGCAACAGCAAGCAGGGGGTGCCGACTGCGCCTCTGCAGCGGGTAGCTCTGTCTGCCACCGTCAAAACTTCCAACTTCCACCCTTACGTAAATGGTCAGAAGGCCCAGCTCAGGCTGGGATTGTGCCAGCATGTCTAGTTCCAACTCTCCACTAGGTGGCTCTGTCGCCCCTTCCAAATCCAGTACATGACTCTGTCCTTCACATAACTGATGTTTCTCTCACTGAAGGGGAAGGGCAAAACAGGAACATAATTTCACAATCTAAAAAGTGGTCCCAGCCGAGCGTGGTGGCGCACGCCTGTAGTCCCAGCACTTGGGAGGCAGAGGCAGGCGGATCTCTGTAAGTTCAAGGCCAGCGTGGTCTACATAGTGAGTTCCAGGACAGCTGGGGTTACAGGGAGACCCTTCTACAAAAAGACCAAAAAAAAAAAAAAAATGGTCCCAATCCTTTGTTCAAAGTATTGAGCTGAAGTTATAGACACTGTGTGCCTTGACCGTTCAGCAAAGTAGTCGCTGTAAGTCAGTGTTCGTCTGTCTGCAGCTTTGCTTCCTAGAGTTCGGCTATCCTTGGTGACCGAGGCCCAAAAAGTTTACAACAGTGCAATGAAGAACGATATTTGAGAGAGGAAAAGGAACCACATTTCAAGTAAAACTTATTTCAATATATTATTGTAATTCTTGTATTGCTCTTAATTCCTTTGTCTAACTTACAAATCAAACTTAATTTTAAGTATATATAGAGAAAAAAATGTCTTTGTAGACTTTGGTGCTATCTGAAGTTTCAGGAACACGGAGAATCTCATAGTGTATCTACTGCTCTGTCCTTTGAACATAATGTGCATGATGATAAATTAAAAATCAGTGACATATCCATGTCATCTAACATACAAAGTATAAAATGACAAGAACAGCAAATCTCAGACACCTAATGAGTTGAAAATTGTAAACATGAACTACTGGAAAGGAATCAAAGTCAAAATTTATATAATTACAAGTAAACTCATGGTGTAGTAGCAGTACATAGAGGAATTAAGCACAACAGAAATGGGGTTTCACAACACTAATAAAAATGAGTCATTAATTTGGGGTTGGGGCAGAATCCTATTACATAGCAGAGGCTAGCCTGAACTTCTTATGTAGCCCAAGCTGGTCTCAAACTCATGCTTGTCTTGCCTTGGTCTCCAGTGAGCTAAGATTAGAGGGATGAGCCACTACACCTGGCCTAATCACTAATTAATAAATTAAGGGATAATAAACACTTTCAATTTGCATATCTCTTTATTATACACTAAACAAAAATTCCATTAAAATTATCAGGAAACAGAAAAACAGTGGAGTAGCTTTAGTTATAAACTGAGGCCATTTTAAGCATGTGTAAGAAACCCCAGTAATAAGAACCTAACAGAAGGTGGTCAATGGGTACAGGGCATCATAAGAGAAATGAAACGGTAACTGACCAGGGGGAACAAAATCACTCCTAACCTGGGAACTGGAGAGATGGCTCAGCAGTTAAGAGCACCGACATGGCAGCTAACAACCATCTGTAACTCCAGTTCCAGGGGATCTGATGCTGTCTTCTGACCTCTGCGGGCACTGCATGACACCGGTGCACTTAACACACACATGCAGACAATACACTCATACACATTTTAAAAAACCCAAAAAACACCACTCCCAACCTATCAGATTATGTAAACACTGAAAAGATTAGCAATACTTAGTGCGGGTAAAGTTAGATACAAAAAGATGCTCTTAGGAACTGGAGAGGTGGTTCAGCAGTTAAGAGCACTGTTGCTCTTGCAGAGGACTGAGGTTCAATTCCCAGTACCTGGGGCTAACAACCATCCATATCTCCAGTTCCAGGAGATTCGACGCCTTCTTCTGACCTCCGAGGGCATTTCATGACACAGGTGCACCTACCTACATGCAAGCAATATGCTCATACATATAAAAATAAAAATTAAAAAGATATTTAAAAAGATGCTCTCCTTCTGCAGTTCAAAGAACCTGGCCTGCAAATGTCACTTAGTGGTAGAGCACACACTTAACACGATGAGACCCTCAGTATGAACTCCAGCACTCGATGCTATTGAGAACCAATCCTCCAAGAGACTTGCACAACTATTCAAATCTGTACCTCTATCTACAATACACAATATAGTAAATTCAACAACTTAATGGAGGCAACAAGGCACCTAAAGAGGGATAAGGGCTGTGTGCGTGTGTATGCACACGCACACACCTATGAAAACCAGAGATCCACAGGAGACATTTCCCTCAATCACTCTCTACTTTGAGTCAAAGTCTCTTAAGGACCCTGGAAACTCAGTGAGCCCCAAAGATCCACTTCCCCCAGCACTGGGATTACAGGCACACAGGATACTCAGCTTTTTAAGATGGGTGCAAGGATCTCTTCATATTTACACAACAAGCACTTCATGCACAGAGCCTTTGCCCCACCCCAGAAGTTTTAACAACCAACCCTCACACAATAAATACTACATTCATTGTTCAGTTTTAATGAGGTAAATCTGGATATAAAGACACAGGCTGCTGATAGCACTCACCCTCTCTCAGAAGCTAGCTTTCTCAGGACTTCTAGGCTTGAATTGACTCTTCTTCAAAGATCTATTTTATAAAGTATTCTTTCTATATTAGCAAATTAAAACAGATGTGCAAGAACAGAACACTTTCTTACACCTTACATCATGAAAACTGAGCAATAAAGGCACCTTATCTTGCTTCTTGCTGACACAGAAAAATTTCTCATTTTTACATTGTTCCCCTCTCCAAAAGTATCAGAACAGCTGAATATTGTGGCACATGGCTTTAATCCCAGCACTTGGGAGGCAAAGGCAGGTGGATGTCTGGGTAATCAAGGCTAGCCTGGTCCACAAAGCACGTTCAGGTCAACTGGGGCTACAGGGAGACTCTCTCAGAAAAAAAAAAAACAACCAAAGGAAAGATGCAAAGCAGCATACAAAAATGTTGCTTAAGGCAAGCTGTGGTGGCAGACACCTGTAATCACAGCACTCGGGAGGCCAAGGCAGGAAGTTCACAGGTTCCATACCAAAAAGCAAGACCCTGTCTCCAAAAGTCATTTTGGGATAGACTTGGAGCTCCATTTATAGTGTTTGCTGAGCATAAGGCCCTGGGCTTGATTCCTAGCACAAACGCCTATAATCCCAGCACATAGGTGAAGGCAAGAGGGGCAAAAGGTCCAGTTGCTTTATGAAGCCATGGAAACACATTGTGGTGGCACACGCTTAACTTTAATCCTACAACTTGGGAGGCAGAAGCAGGCAGATCTCTGAGAATTCCAGGCCAGTTGGGGCTACAGGGAGACCCCGTCTAAAAAAAAAAAAAGAATCAAGGTCATCCTCAGTCATACCAATTGAGCTCAGCCTGAGAAATGTGATCTTACCTCATAAAAGGTGCATGGTGGTGCAAACCTTAATCCCAGCACTTCAGAGACAGAGTCAGGCAGATCTTGTGAGATCAAGGCCAGCCTGGTCTACACAGTGAATTCCAGGCCAGCTGTGGTTACAGGGAGACCCCGACTCAAAAATAAAATTTTTATAGCCATTTTAATTTGTGAACATGTTCCACAAATAAGTTTAATGAGTAATAGTTTATACAATGGTTGAAACTTCTGAAATGACTCCTACAGCGACCCACAAAGTACTCTATTTACGGGCTGAGCTATCTACACACACACACACACTGAATAGCCTAGCTTGTTTTCTGAGTCTCGCTATGTAACCCAGGCTGGCCTCAACCTCACAATCTCCCTGCCTCAGCATCCCAAGTACTGGGGTCACTGTGCAACCACACCTGGCTGAACGGCCCATTATCTGTTCACTAATCAAGGTCAATCAAAAGTTTCAAATGGGATTCCAAAATGTTATACACTCTTATTTTCACTCATTTCAAATGTTTTACTAGTGGCTTCAGATAGTAAATAGTCACTTCCTCAATTGGTACTGGATCTCATTTCAGACAGAGCAAACCAATGGCACACCAATCAATACCAATCAGTTTAACTTCCAGGACTCACCAGGACTGTGAACTGAGACAACAGAGCTGGCCTGGAAACATGAAATCTTCACCCCTCAGTCTCTTTAGATTGATGCCACCCACTTAATACAAAAAATGTCCAAATAGCTCCAGTCCTTGTCACATGACAAAAGAGCTACTTAGTTCTAAATGGTAATTATAGTGTTAATTGCTGGGTAACTTCCTAGTTTATGCAGACACTTATTTCTTTTAAAAAGTTGACCGTAAACCGGTGGTGGTGGTCCACGCCTGTAATCCCAGCACTCAGGAGGCAGAGACACGCAGATCTCTGTGTGAGGCCACCCTGGTCTACAAAGTGAGTTCCAGGCCAGCTGGGGCTACAGGGAGACCCTGTCTCAAAAAGACAAAAAAAAAAGTTGACCATAATCAAGGTGGTTTCATTATAATATAAAAATATCCAGTCATGCTGAACAACAGTCAAAGTTCCTGAAAGACTTTATTTCAAGCCCATGATTTAGGTGGAGATGGAAGGATTATAAGGAGTTGAAGAAACAGCTTTGGATTTTGCTGCAGTTTTACACTTCTTAATCCAGTATGACTTATGGAGAAAATGCACTGAACCTGGAGGCAGACTCCCTGGGTTGGGGATGAAACTGGGAGCGTTACTTTTACTTTTTCTCCCTATGCCTTCCTTCCATGTCTACAAAGTGTGGATAATAATGCACCCAGTCCAACAGGATTAAATGGGGTGATTCTGTGAGGTGCCTAGAACAGAACCTGAGACATGGGAAAATGCAGGTAGCACTGTCATCATCAGCTTCACTGTGTCTGACTACTAACTATGGGATCTGGCTGGATTCACTAGGGAATGAGAACATGGCGGGGGGTGCTGTGCTATTTTCTACATTTACATGTCAAACATAAATTCTATTTTTAAAACCAAGGATAGATGGCCAACATCAAAAGTGAGGAAGCAGTATAAGTAGAATAGTAAGAAAGCTTCAGTTTTCAAAAACATGAGACAATACAGGCTTTGGAGTTTGATATTTATTTTTAGCTGGAAGAATATGCTAATGGTGATGACATCGTTAGAAGATACGCCCATGTCCAATATCTGCAACAGAAGCTCGACAGAAGTTAAAGAAACCATCCAAGAGACTGAAGACAAAAACTGTTCACATACTTACCCTTCCAGCTGCAGACAGTGACAAGTAATGACACAGTAAGACTGAAGTTCACACAGCATCGAAAGCTGATAAGGTGACTAATGCATGTTCTAAGACACCCATCTTATCTGTCCCATACCCAGTGGGCAACCTCTTCAGGAGAGAGCATAATGCCAATAAGCTGAACTTATATATTTGAGCAGAAGGGGAGTAACTGAAAAAGGACAGTGCAAACTGGAGAGCTGAGCATTCTGGGCGGAGCGATCAGGGAGCGCTCTCGAACTGCAGTGCTGAGCCAGTCCAAGCCCTGTCTAAGGCCAAAGGAAGAGACTGCTGAGCCAAGAACCAAGCAATAAAAAATAAAAGCAGCTTAGCAGAGGCAGTACCGTGATACACCTACAAATTTATGGTGAACGGTCTGTAAATAAAGGCCTCAAATTAGAAACTCTTTCACATACTATTAGAGTTAAGAACTGGTGCAGCAGTAAACAATTTAAATAAAACTAGTTGACTGGACAGTCTTTTAAATAAAACCAAACTCAGCTCCCCCACCCTGACACTGGCTAGTCCACTCAAAGGAAATGAGTCTGCTTCTTTATTACCTCCTGTGCCCTGGGACTTCTCACAGACAGTAATAACTATTACTTAATCCAAAAATAACTTTCTCCCTGTCAGTATGTATAAGCCCAGAGAGTGGGTGTAGGGGAGTGTGGTAAGTGGTAGAATGAGGGATTGATTAAATATTTAAATGACAGATCTACAAGACTTTATATGCTCAGAATAGGAATTGAACAGACCCAACCACAATTTATTACAGCTAACACCAGCCTTCATTCTGTTACCTTCTATCGTTTTTGTGCTTGAAAGGTTTACATTTCTATTACACGGAAGCTTACCTGCCACTGCCTAAAGGGTCCATTGTGCAAAGATTCTAAGATATGCAGATACACTAAGATTAAAATTCCTACTCAAAAGTAAACTAAGTAAATATGCACTAAAAAAGGAAAAAGTTACGCACTTCCAATTTGTGCTCTTTCTCTGCAAGGGCTTCCTTTTGACAACGAAGAAAATCTGCTAACATTCTCGTGAGCTGCTTTCTATCATCTATCTCGGCCGCCAGTCTGCCATTGCAGTCCGCCAGCAACATGCAAGCATCCTCCACCATTTGAGAGAGCCTCTCTCCAGATTCTTTATCTGAGAAAAGCACAGGACAGTAAAACCATCACACAGCCATGGCACACGCGGTCCCCACACTCTGCCTCCTGACAAAGGTCTGGATACTGTGCATGCTCTTTTCTTACCTGTTATTTTATCAAGCAAGGAGACTTCCTGGACTTCCACAGGCAAAGAAGCTATCCTCTGATGAACTGCGGCATCACCTGAGGCTGCATTCTCTAAATCCTGTAATGCTCTAATGAGATCTAGAGTCTAAAAAAAATTACATAACTTTAAAAACAAAATAAATAAATCTCTAATAAATACATTAGACTTGACATGTCTTTCTATTCCTAATCCTTATGAATTATTTACTAGCAAGTTTTCAATATAAAACTTCTTCAAATAATCCTTTTCTTTTATATATTTGGTAAAATATATATATATATGGTATGTTAAACACTGAGTGTAGTTTAAATCATAAAAATAATTTTTTAGGGGCTGGAGAGAGTTCAGTGGTTAAAAGCACTGGTTGCTCCTACGGAGTTTAGTTCGTAACTTCAGTTCCAGAAGATCTGACAGTCTCTTCTGTCTTCTGTGGGCACTGCACACACATGGTGCACTTACATATATACAGGCACAACACTCTTACACACAAAATAAACTCTTTAAATAGTGGCTAATTAATCATACTCAGCCATTAGAAATCCTTAAAAAAAAAAAAAAAAAAAAAAAAAAAGAGGAGCTAGAGAGATGGCTCAGCAGTTAAGAGCACGGACTACTCTTACAGAGGACCCAGGTTCGATTCCTAGCACCCACATGGAGGCTAACAACTATCCTAAACTCCAGTTCCATGGGATCTGACACCCTCTTCTGACCTCTGTGGGCACTGAATGACACGGGTGCACTTACACACAGGCAGGCAATACACTCATACACACAAAATAAAAATAAAAATAATACAAATTAAAAAAAAAAAGAAAAGAAAGAAAGAAAGAAAAGAAATCTTAAGCCTGGCATGGTAGTGCACACCTTTAATCCCAGTACTTGGAAGGCAGAGGCAGGTGGATCTCTTTGAGTTTGAGGCTAGCCTGGTCTACATAGCAAGTTCCAGGCCAGCTAGAGCTACAGGGAGACCCTGTCTCAAAAAAAAAAAAAAAAAAAAAAAAAAAACCCAAAAAAGAAATCCTGGGGCTAGAGAGATGGCTTAGCAGTTAAGAGCACTGGCTATTCTTGCAGAAGTCCCTGGTTCAAATCCCAGCACCCACATGGAGCTAACATCTGTCCACTAACTCCAGTTCCAGGGAATTCAATGCCCTGTCTGTCCTCTGCGGGCACTGCATGACTTGGGTGCACTTACATACATGCAAACAATATAGTCATACACAAAAAATAAAAATAAAAAATTTTTTTTTGGTGTTTTTGAAACAGGATCTCCCTTTAGCCTGTAGCTGGCCTGGATTCCCTATGGAGACCAGACTGGCCTCGAACTCCGCCTGCCTCTGCCCACTGAGTGCTGGGACTAAAGGCATGCACCACCACACCCAACAAAATAAGTAAAATTTTTTAAAAAGAAATCCATAGTATATAGTACACTACTTCAAACATAAGTAATGCTAACCAGCAAAGAAATGTTCATTTAGCATCTGAAACCGACAAAGCTCGGCATACCAGAGTAAAAATAACAGACTTTCTTAACAGTGTCTGTTACCTGTGGTGGCTCACTTGGGGAGCCCAGGGAGGAGCAGTTTTCATTCTCATCCACCTTTATTTGTTCATAAGTCCGCTTCCTCGTTTTCTTATCACCATCTGATTTGAAAGAACATTAAGTTTTAATGAAAGGATATATTTTAGTGAGGGGCTGAAGATGGCTCAGTAGTTAAGAGCACTGGCCTGCTCTTGTAGAGGTCTAGGGTTCAGTTCCCTGCACCCACATGTGGCTAGCAACCATCTATAACTCCAGTTCCAGAAGATATGATGCCCTCTTCTGGTCTCGACAGGCACTGCACAACATGGTGCACTTACATGCATGCAGGCAAAACACTCATATACATAAAATAAAAATAAATCAAAAATATTTTTAAAAAGAATACTTTAATGAAAAGATCACAGAAATATCAAAATTATATACTTACACAGAGCTTGCTTAAGTTGTTCTAATACATCATTTTCATAAACAGATCTTTCTTCCCAAATAGATAACACTCTTCCCAGGTGCTTCTTACAACTTTCATCCGTTTCACTAAATTAAAAAAAAAGGGGGGGGATAAAATATTAATAGTAACAGTGAAATACAAATCAAATACTTGTCCTCATACGAAGTCATCCAGATGTTAACTGAGCAGCACTGGCCAGCTCAGGGACGATATAATCAAGAGACAACCCTCGATTCCCTCAAGAACTTATCAACACAGTATCAAATAACATTCATTTATTTATTTATTTATTTATTATTTACTTATTTAATTTTTGAGACAGGGTCTCCCTGTAGCCACAGCTGACCTGGAATTCATTATGGAGACCAGGCTGGCCTCAGTCTCACAGAGATCTGTCTGCCTCTGCTTCCCAAGTGCTGGGATTAAAGGCATGCACCACCATGCCCAGCTTAAATAATGTATTTTAATTCTAAGTTTTAGGATCAGAGGGGTTTACAAAGACTATGCTCCCAACCTAATACAGGCTAAAGAATTCTACACATGACTTTAATTTATTGAATAAATGTCTATTGGTTGAGTCATCTTGGCACAGAGATTATTTAAGTAGAGCTTTATAGCAGCTCTTGCTTTAGTGCTATGAAAAGACAGCAAAATGCTCAAACAAGTACCTTGAGAGATTTAGCCCAGTTAAACAAAGACCAGGAAGGCTGTTGAGGAAGTGATGCAATCTAAGGTTGGCTCTTCAGGGAAATGGGACACAGATGACTTCCAACCACTGCCTACCTCCTTCAAGCACCACCTCTGTGTCCTGAGCCTCTAGATACCCTTTGCCAGCGTTATGATGTTAGTTAGCACTGTCATCTCCCAGCCTCTACTCTTTCACTTTAAAAAGTACCTAATCGCCAGGTGTGGTGGCGCACACCTTTAATCCCAGCACTGGGAAGGCAGAGGCAGGTGGAACTCTGTGAGTTCAAGGCCAGCCTGGTCTACATAGTGAGTTCCAGGACAGCTGGGGCTACAGAGAGACCCTGTCTCAAAAAAAACAAAAAAAAAAAAAAAAAAGCACCTAATCAATGTTCAATCAGATCAAGTTGTTCTCGATCCTCCAAGGACTACCAACCACACCTAGAGTGAAGACAAACTGTTGGCCTGGCCACAGGCTATTTCCTGGCAGACTCTCCACCTTGCTTATGCTTTCCTCCAAATCTTGCTGATCTTCACATCACTTGCTTCTGCCAAGCATTCTCTCTCCTAGAATCCCTTCCTCCTGGACGACTCACTTCCCTCTCAGTACTTGTCCAAAAGCTACCTCCTCCAAACACTTCTTTATCTCTTCATATAATTCTGCACCACCACACGTGCTAATTCTTTCCCTACTTTGGGTTTCTTTAGATCATTTGCTATCTGCCATTACAGCACACATCCCCATATCAGTCCATCTATCATCTTTAGTATCTTCTGAAATAGAAGATCCATCAAACAGAACACTGTCTTCTTTGTTGCTGTGTTCTCAGCATCTACCACATAGTAAGAAGTCAACTCAGATTTTATTAAATTCTAGGAAAAGGAACATATATAAATGCCTAAGGTAGAGGCTGGAGGGGTAGGCTCATTTGGCAGAGTGCTTGCCTAGCATGCATGAAGCCTTGGGTCTGATCCTGAGCCCTACATAACCAGGCATGGCAGTGCATGTCTGTAATCCCAGCAGCACTTAGGAGGGAAAGGCAGGAGAGTAAGAAAATCCAGGTCATTCTTGGCTACAAAGCAAGTGTGGGGCCAGCCTAAAATACATGAGACCTTGTCTCAAAAATAAAAACAGAGTAAGGCAGACTAAGGTAGAGAAAACTTTGAAAAAAGTTTGCTAACTTAAAAGACTACAGGCTGTACCACTGGGCATGGTGGTGCACACCTTTAACCCCAGCACTTGAGAGACAGAGGCAGGCGGATCTCTGAGGTTGAGGCCAGCCTGGAAGTCTACAAAAGGAGTTCCAGGCCAGCTGGGGCTACAGGGAGACCCTGTCTCAAAAAGACCAAAAAAAACCAACTACACGCTGTGTTTGAAAGAAATGCAGACTGCAGCTCCAGGAAGGAGCATCTAAATCTTGCTTAGAACTTTGGACTGGATCTCAGGAACAAGAGAATGTCAGGATCAGCTCTGCCACTCTGGCTACAGCTTCCAAGAGGATCAAAGCACACAAGGGGTGACTGCAATTACCAGGAAAGACATTATGGTAACTACTATGTGCGACACAGGACATACGGCAACAGAGAAGCAAGAGCGGATGGTAGCTGATCTCTCACATCGCATCAGAACAGCTAAGAGATGAGTCTGAGAGGAGTCCCTGCAGGAAGCAAGGACAGGCCAAGCCAGACCCTGAGCTGGAACGACTGAAGACACATGAAGCAGAAATGCCAATACTGAAGCGGACACATAGCTCTGGAATGAAGATTAAGATCCGAAGTTATTAGGGTAATGACTGAACTCAATGCAGCATACACAATCACCAAGAAAGCAAGAGAAGACATGGCCACAGAAGAAAGCAGCACTGAACTCTAACAAACATCACATCTGGAAAAAGCTAGACAAGACAGAACTTTAGGCTAAGCGATCCTCAGGCAGTAGCATACAATAAGCACCTGACAATGCGATTCTAACTTTTTTTTTGTGTATGGATGTTTTGCCTACATGTATGTATATGCACTATGCCCATGCCTGGTGCCGAAGGAGCCAGCAGACAGCACTGGATCCCCTGGAAACAGGAACTGGAGTTAGAAATAGTTGTGAGGTGCCATGTGGATACAGGGAACCAAACCCAGGTCTTCTGAGAGAGCAGCAAGTACTCTTAACCACCGAGCATCTCTCCAGCCCGACATCCAAGCACAAACGGTGGCAAAGGTTAAAAGACTGTCACAGTACAGCAATGAACACATACTAGCACTCACACCACCGTACGCTGCAGTGCACATGGATTAGTAGTTTGTTCCATTACTATTTCCCCAGTAATCTGCCATACACCAGCATATAGTACTTGGAAATTAGTATGCAAGAGTGTAAGCCAGGCTGGTGAGATGGCTCTGCAGGTAAAGGCAAGGCCTCACAAGCCTTGTCCTCTGACCTTCATGTGCACACATGCATGCACACTGCACACACACACACACACAAATAAATGAATGTATTTTCAAATTTAATTAAGTGCCGGGCATGGTGGCGCACGCCTTTTGTCCCAGCACTTGGAAGGCAGAGGCAGGCAGATCTCTGTGAGTTCAAGGCCAGTCTGGTCCACATAGTGAGTTCCAGGCCAGCTGGAGCTACAGGGAAACCATGTTGAAAAAACAAAACAAAACATTTAGGCATCAATCTCAGCCAAATGGCATTATTCACCAATGACTATACCATACACATTGCTTTTCCTCTAATCTCATACACACCATCTCACCAACCCCAACAAGCCTGTCTCCATCATTTAGCTAAACACAACTGGTCTTCCAAAGCCTAATTCTCTCATTAGCAAATAATCCCACAGCATCAGGTATAATTCTAGAAAGAGACATAAAATTAATATTATTTGTTTAGTAGTTTAGAGCTAGATCTCTTGTTCTAGTTTGTTTCTCCATTGCTGTGACAAAACACTCTGACCACTACTAACTTGGGGAGGAAAGGGGTTATTTGGCTTACATCTCCCAGATCACAATTCATCAGGGAGCCCAAGGTAGGAACTCAGGGAGGGAACCTGGAGGCAGGAACTGAAGTACAGACCATAGAAGAATGCTGCTTACTCTCCTGTTCCTCTGGCATGTATCCAGCCTGCGTTCTTATACAAACAGGATCACCTGCCCAGGAGTGGCACCACCCACCATGGGCTAAGCCCTACCACATCACTCAAAAATCAAGAAAATGCCTCACAGACATGGCCACAGGCCAATTCCATAGAGGAAATTCCCCAACTGAAGTTCCCTCTTTTCAGATGTGTCAAGCAGACAGCTGAAGCCATGCAGCAAAAAAAATTATATTTAGTTGTTTCTTTTGAGGAAGAACCAATGTATGGTCTTAATAAAGTGTGGCACCAAATTCTAAAAATTACATCTTCTGGTTGATACTTTATATTGATGTTTTGTTCATGTGTGACCACCCCATTGTGCAGAATGAATACGGGGTAATCTTACTTAGCTTGGTTATGGTACCTCATGCCTTTAATTCCAGCAGGCCAGGGGCAGGGCCAGGGGCAGGGGCAGGGACAGGGGCAGGGGCAGGGGCAGGGCCAGGGGCAGGCAGATCCTTGTAGGATAGAGGCCAGCCTGATCTACATAGTGAGTTCCAGGCCAGTTGGGGTTGCAGGGAGACCTTGTCTCAAAAAAAACCGAAAAAAAAAAAAAAAAAAGAAAAAAAGATAGCACTCTAGGGGCTGGAGACATGGCTCAGGGGTTAAAAGCACTGGCTGCTCTTGCAGAACACCCAGGTTCAACTCCCAGCACCTACATGGTAGCTAACAACCATCCGTACTCCAGTTCCGGGGATACGACGCCCTACTCTGACCTCTGCAGTCATTGCACAACATGGGTGCACTTACATACATGCAGGCAATACACTCATACACATAAAATAAAAATAGCAAAGACAATATTTAAATATATATATAAAAGTAGTCCAAGACATATCACACTTCTACTAATCATACATTTGGCTTACACAATAAATATTTGCCATGTTAACAGATTTAAACATCAGGGAGACCAAATGATCAAAGGTTATAGTTTTTCTTCTTTATATTACATGTCACTGAATTCATCTGGACAACACCCCCTACTCCCTCTATTCTGTGGGTGTGGTCATCTTTCTAGGGAAGTCAGTAAGATTTCAACAGCTGTGGGTCACAGTACTTTTTTGCTGCTTACTGGATTATAGCATGGTAGTATTACCCACACTCAAACAAAACCCAAGCAGTGTGGGCAGAGTTGTGGTTCTGAGATAGGGTCTGGCATGTGTGAATCAATCCTCAGCACAGAACTGAATTATAGGCCGAAAGAAAACTGAATGTTGAACAATTTTTTTTTTCTTTAGACAGGATCTCCCAGTAGTCACGGCTGGCCTGGAACTTGCACTCACAGAGATCCAAGGCAAGCCACCACGCCCGGTGTTGAACAAAATCTTTTATAGTGACAATTTCAAAATGCAGTTTCACTAGAAACCATACGAAGCACTGAGTGTGGAACAATCACACTAACAAGCATCGTGCCCAGGCATCCTCAGAACGTGGAGTGCGCTAGGTAACTGACTGAGGTGCATTTACTAGTTTTAAGTATTTGGCTTATAAATATAAGCATCCAATATATTCAAAGGCCACTCTTCAGTGAGAACCAAGGAGATTCTCAAGTCTCTGGCATGGAATACGGGAGAGATGGCAGCAACAGATCGGCTTTGGCTCAAGCTCCAACATGCTACAGCAGTGAGGACGGCAGGCCCTTCCACGAAGAGGCCATCTCCCCAGCACTCAGCTGCCTGCCCTCCCAAACCCACCAGGAAAAAGCTGATATTATCCAGTTTTAAATTTTCACGTTCTTACCACCAAATGAATTTGAGGAGCTCTAGAAGGAGTGGGGGTATAGCTCAAGGGTACTGTCTCAGCACACATGGGGCCTTGAGCACAACCAAAAGAAAGGGGAGAGAATTCTGAAAATTGGTTACACAACAATGTCAATATACTTAAAACTACTAAAACTATTGACTTTCAAAAATAAAAATTTTTGCCAGGCGTGGTGGCACACGTCTGTAGTCCCAGCACTTGGGAGGCAGAGGCAGGTGGATCTCTTTGAGTTCCAGGCCAGCTGGGGCTACCAGGAGACCCTGCTTCAAAAAGACCAAAAAAATAATAAAATAAATAAAATTTATGTTTTATTTTACCACAAATAATTAGGAGTATTTATTAAATTCATGAGTTATTAATCAAAAATAACCCAGGGGCCAAGAGACAGCTCAGTCAACAAAGGGCTGGCTACGCAAGAACTTGAATGGGATCTCCTATCACCATGTAAAAGTCGGGCTAGGAAGGCAGAGACAGGTCGGTCGCTCAAGCTTGCTGACCAGCAAACCCGGCCTACTAGCAAGTTCCAGATCCCCATGGGAGAACCTGTCTCAAAAAAAAAAAAAAGGAAAAAAAAGGAAAGAAAAGAACAAAGGGGCAGAAAGAGCAGGGCACTTGGCCTGGCATACCAGTACCTGACCCACTTGTCATCATTTTACATCCCACCTTCAACGAAAGCAGGAGCGGCTGTTTTGCATCATAAGATCTGAACAGTGAGAGAAAATGAGTAATGATCCTACTGCTTCCTGAGTAGATCCCAGTAAAGTCACATCATGAGCTGAGTTAGAGAAAGCAGGTGGCTTCTCTTTCATCCTTTCACTGGCCAAAAGAAATCAGACTGATTTCTTTTCGAAGCTTAATGATCTTTTATTTGAAATACTTAGGAAGTATTATGTAACATATCTTATGTGATGACCTAGACTTGGCTTACACATTATTGATGCAAATAATTACACACATAGTTGAGTGCAATGCTTATAACTGCTTTTCATGTTGGTGCAATGTTTGTGAAGAGAAGAAATAAGAGAAAAAAAGAACCTGTATTTTAGTCATGGGATTTATAACCTGCCAATTGTATAATGCTTGCAAAAACTGAGGGGTTGGAGAGATGGCTCAGCAGTTAAGAGCACTGGCTACTCTTGCAGAGGACCCAGGTTCAGTTCCCAGCATCCACAAAGCAGCTAACAATTGCCCAGAACTCCAATCTCAGGGGATCCAATACCGTCTTCTGGCCTCCACAGGCATTGCACACATAGGTGCACTTAATATCCATGCAGGCAAAACACATACATAAAATACAAACAAATTAATTAATTAATAAATAAATAAGGGCTGAAGAGGTCTCTCAGTGGACCCCGGGTTTGATTCCCAGCACCCACATGGTGGCTAACAACCATCCGTAATGCCAGTCTGGCACCTGCACTCCTTTTTTTCTTTTACCAAGATAAAGTCTCACTATGTGCTAACTGGCCTAGACAGAAATCACTATCTTGAACTCATGATGATTCTCTTGCCCCTGTCTCCTGAGTGCTGAGAGCACAGGTATGAACAAGCCTAGCTGGGAACTATATGCTTTCTGAGACTGTTACATAAAATTCTGTATAATAAAAAAAAAAAAAAAAAAAAAAAAAAAGAGCAAGACATCCACAATGTTGTAGCCCCTGACAAAAATCTAGGCAATGATCAGCAGCTACTAAAACCAGGGATGAAGGGTGATAGGGAAGGAACTGAGCCACCTTATCTTCAAACATAAAACAACCTGACACTGTGCTCCTGCTAACACGCCTAGCACAAAGAGTGCAAGACAAGGAGACAGCGCCTAGAAGCAGGACCACAAGGTGCCGTCAGACAAATGAGAGCCAAAGTCCATGTGACCATGTCTCCAGCACATAAATTTCATGAAAAAACAGCGTAGAAGACACCTGTCAGTCAAAACTCAGGTCGGATTCTGCTTTATATATCAAGACATTTTTTTGAGGAAATCTGGAATACTGAACACAATGTTAAAAATAAGTATAGGGGCTGTGAAGATGACTCAGTGGTAAAGGCACTTGTCACCAAGCCTAATGACCTGAGTTCTATCCAGGCACACCTGGTAGAAGGAAAGGACTGAATTGCCCTGTCCACACACCCCTGCGTGCACACACACACACACACACACAAATTAATGTAATTGGTAAAATGTTTTTAAAGAGAGTAAGGGCCAGGTGTGGTGGTGCATGCCTTTAATTCCCACACTCAGGAGGCAGAGGCAGGTGGATCGCTGTAAGATCCAGGCCAGCCTGGTCTACTTAGTGAGTTCCAGGCCAGCTGTGGCTACAGGGAAACCCTGTGTCAAAATGACAGAGAGGGGAGCAGGGGAGGGGGGATTAACTTTGTGGGTATAATCACCCCCTTGTGATTATATTAGAAGCTAAACATAGGTCTTTATGTGTTGTGAATGCATACTATGTGTTATGATTAAAGTGGTGGTATGCTTGGCATCTGTTTTAAATAACTACGAAAAGGGGCTGCAGAGATTGCTCAGTGGTTAAGAGCACCAACTGCTCTTGCAGAAGATCTGGGTTCAATTCCCAGCACCCACATGGCAGCTAACAACTGTCTGTTAATTCCAGTTCCAGGGGATCCGACACCCTCTTCTGACTGCTGCAGATATTGCACAACACGAGTACACTTACATGCATGCAGGCAATACACTAATACACATAAAATAAAAATAATAAATAGGAAAAAAGGGAGTGGCAGGATGGAGATGCCAGAGGGATAAAATCAAAAGGACACGAAGTTACTACTGCTGTACCCAGGGCTGGGGTCCGTAGCTGAAGCCGTGGTACAGCTGTGAAGGTGCTGGTTCACCACGCAGGAAGCCTTGGGTTAGAACTCTAGTACTGCATAAGTCACAGAGTAGTGATGCATACCTACAATCCCAGCTCTGGGGAGGTAGAGGCAGGATCAGATATTCAAGGTCATCCTTGGCTATACAGTGAGGTGGAGGCCAGCCTGGGATCCATTAAGAGCCTGTCTCATTGTAACACTGAAGACAGACAGTGGGTCCATGAAGCTTAGTTTAGTTTTTGGTTTTGGGAGGCAGGGTCTCCCTGTTGCCCCAGCTGGCCTGGAACTTGATATATAGACCAATCTGGCCTTGAGCTCCCAGAGATCAGCCTGCCTCTGCCTCCCAAGTGCTGAAATTAAAGGTATATGCCAAAGCCAGCTAGTTATAATTTTCCAAAAAATTCTTAAATATTTTACTATTTTTGTTTTATGTGAATGAGAATATTGCCTGCATGTATTTAAGTGCACCGCGTTGTGTGATGCCCTTGGAGGTCAGAAGAGGGCATTGGATCCCCTGAAACTGCAGTTACAGGCAGTTGTTAGCTGCCATGTGTGTGCCTGGAATTGAACCTGGGTCCTCTGCAAGAGCAGTCAGTGCTTTTAACTGCTGAGCCATCTCTCTAGCCCCAAAGGCATGTGCCATCAAGCCTGGCTAGCTATAATTTTTAAAGTTCATCATAAATAGTGAAATAGCCTCATCTCCATTCCCCATTACAGACAAACACGGGTTAATAACTTAAGTGTCTGTATCTTTCAACCACTTTGTGCAGACTCGCAAACAATACATACATAAAAGCATATATAACATTCCTTTCTTTTTTTGGTATTTTCAGACAGGGTCTCCTGTAGCCCGAGGTAGACAAGGCTGGCCTCAATCTCAGAGATTTGCCTGCCGCTGCCTCCCTGCCGCTGCTGCTTCTCAGTGCTGGGACTAAGGCATGCACCACCACACCGAGCTACATAAAACATTCTTTTCATAAATGAGATGTTACACACATTTTGAAAAGAGCCAACAAACTCCATCCAGACAATACTTTTTGCACTGATAAACAGAGACATTACCAAATATTTTTCAATAGCTCCATTTAATACCTATTAGGTCACATGATATACAGGTTTCAAATCACTAACAGCTTTTATCCCCACAAATTTTAGCCAAGATTTCTATAGGATGGAATCTAACAAGCAGAGACCCTGCATTAAAAGATATACAGCACACTTGGACAGACGCTGTCAAGCTTTCTACCAAAAGCCTGAGAGAAAGCCCAGCACATGAAAACGTCCATTTCCCTCTACTCACAACATGTTGCTCATTTTTCATCTGAGATATTTGCTTTTTCTTCTTAATTTACATTTATGAATACATTAGTCTTTTTCATGCTTTAGTTTTGGGGGGGGGGTTGGAGCTGTTGCTTAAAATTGAAGTTTGGTGTTTTCTACATTCAAGGATCTGATAGTTTTATGTGCCAAATTTCCTACATGAATCTTGGCTAATAGCTTATTTAGAAATCATTAGACAAGCTGGGCGTGGTGACACACACCTTCAATACCAGCACGTGGGAAGCAGAGGTACACAGATCCCTGTGAGTTTGAGGTCAGCCTGATCTACATAGTTGAGTTCCAGGCTGGTTGGGGCTACAGGGAGACCCTGTCACAAAAAGACTTTAAAAAACAGAAGAAAGAAATGACTGGACGACCCAAGAAGCAGCTCTGTGTGAACCTACTTCAGGCTGCACAGCTGCTTTTCCAGTCCCTGGAGTTAGCTGTGTCTATGGCCTGCATGGGAATCAGATGCTGTTTTTCTACTGATTCTTGTGAATCTCAAGTGTAAAACACCAGAGGGCTGTACAAAACAAGTATCCCAAGCCTATCTTCTGTTCTGTTCACCTGTATTTCTAACTCTTGTACCAACGTCCTTCTGTTAGGGTCAAAATTAATTAACAATCTGCCCAGAAACTTACAATAGTGCTCTACCTCCATTATTGGTTTCCCTTCAAACTTATCGAGGCTCTTCTTCCAATTCTTTTTTTCCCAATGATCTTCAGAATTAGTTCTAAATTTTCTTGTTTAAAAAAAAATTCTGGGGCCAGCAAGATGGCTCAATGGGTAAGCGTGGTTGCTGCTGAGTCTGATGACCTGAGTTCGATCCTTGGAACCCACTGGTAAAATGTGGGAGCAAATTCCCACAAGTTGTCCTCCACTTACATACACACACACACTAAAAATCCTACACCAGGCATGGTGGTGTTTCCCACAATTCAAGTTCTCAGGAAGGCCAGTTAGGGCTCTACAACAAAACCCTTTCTAAAAAAATTCCCTTAAAGAGTTCCCTCCATTTACAGATTAATTTGGGAATCACCACACTCTCTCTTTACAATGGATTTTCATTTAGCAATTTTACATACTGTTTGCTGTTCTAAACTTCAAAACAGATATGTATTTGAAAGCAATAAAGCATTCAGGGAATGGAGGCAGGTGGATCTCTGTGAGTTTCAGGCCATCCAAAGCTACATAGTAAGATCCTAATTTAAAAAACAAGGGCTGGAGAGATGACTCAGCAGTTAAGGCACTGTCTGCTCTTGCAGAGGACCCAGGTACAATTCCCAGCACCCACATGGTGGCTAACAACTGTCCATAACTCCAGTTCCAGGGGAATCTGACATCCTCTTCTGACCTCCAAGGGCACTGCATGACACAGGTATACTTAGATGCAGGCAATACACTCACACACATAAAAATAAGAAATAAGAAAATTAAGCAGGGGACATATCTTCATGATAAGAGTATTTGTCTACCATGTGCAAGGCACTAAGTTTGACCCCCAGGAGCCCTTCAAAAACAGTAATAAAAAGTACTATTCTAGGCCGGGTGTGGTGGCTCACCCCTTTAATCCCAGCACTTGGGAGGCAGAGGCAGGTGGATCTCTTTGAGTTTGAGGCTAGCCTGGTCTACAACACAGGTGCACCTACCTACATGCAAGCAACACACCCATAAATATTAAAAAAAATAAATAAATAAAAAATATTATTCTAAGAGTTCTAAGTAATACATCTCCATTCCAACCTATAGGGATGTCTTTTTCTATCCCTGCTGTTAGGTCTGACCACAAATAAAAAACAAACAGAACAGAGAGAGAAATGGCATTGGCTTGGGATCTGGGAACCCAAAGAACAGCTGGGCTCCTTTCTGCATATTCTTAGATTTGCACCTGGAAGACTGAGAAACTATACAAATGTTGACATAAAAAATTCTAAAAAAGTTTATCTAGTTCCTAGCCAAAGGGAAAGAGAACCTAGCAAAGGAAAACTTTTAAGCAATTAACTGCCAAATACCACAGAACAAACCTAGCGTCACACCCCCAACAGCAAAGGCCAAATGGCAAGCCTGGACTTCCATCTTCACAGGACACCCTAACAGAAAGCTCACTAGCCCTGCCAAAGCAGCGTCAGTGAAGGCAAAGCAGGAGCCCAGATACATACCCCCACCTGGCAAGGAGGGGCTCAGAACGGTGTGTCACAGGAGACTCACCCCCATTCCCCTCCAGGGGCCTATAAAGACCTAGAGGAACCCACCTTGGCACCCAACAGTCACAGCACTGCCCTCCCCTGATGGGCAGTGTCTGAGATTCAGCCAAAACAAGACTGAACAAGAGGCAATGTTTCATAACCTCATCCAGTAGAATCTACCAATCAACTTTTTGGGGTGTTTCTTACTGTTTTCTGAGACAGACTCTCATTATTCTTTAAAGTTAGAGTTGTTTGTATAACTGTACTGATTCAACAGTGAACCTAGAAATTTTATAGCCACTTTTGAAGGAGCTGTGTCTTTGCTCTGGAAACTGTTACTGGGCATGTTAAAGCTGTAACTATACGCTTCTTCTAAAAAAAAATATTTTTAAAAAAAAAAGTTGTTTGTGCTGGATTAAGGTGTGCACTATCACCTGGCTGTGACTTTTTTTCTTTTCTTTTTTTTTTTTCTTTAGCCCCAGCAGGCCTAGAACTCCATTTATATAGACCAAGCTGTCCTGAAACCCAGAGATCCATCGACCTCTGCCTCCCCAGTGCCAGGATTAAAGGTGTGTGCCACCACGCCTGACATGAAGCACTTTTTAAAACTCAGCATGTCAAGAAACCAGAGACTCTCAAACTGAAAGAAAAAACACCAATCAACAGATGCCAACACAAAATACAGAGAAATGTTAGAATTATCTAACAAAAGACATTAAAACAGTCATCGTAGAAACACTTTCAAGTATGAAAATACAATAAAAATGCATTTTACAGCCAGCAGTACTGGTGCACACCTTTAATCCCAGCACTGGGGGGGTTGGGGATTTAGCTCAGTGGTAGAGCGCCTAACCTAGTAAGCGCAAGGCCCTGGGTTCAAGGCCCTGGGTTCGGTCCTCAGCTCCAGGAAAAAAAAAAAGACAAAATCCCAACACTTGGGAGGCAGAGGCAGGCGGCTCTCTGTGAGTTCAAGGCCAGCCTGGTCTACATAATGAGTTCCAGGCCAGCTGGAGCTACAGGGAGACCCTGTCTCAAAACAAAAAAGAGCAGAGAGCCTGGGTGGGCAAGCAATTAATTTCTCCTAGGTGAGACTGCAGAGCCTGCTGCAGAGAGGCGGCACGGGGACCACAGAAAGGCGGGAAAGATGAAGTACATACAGCATGCACATCAAAGAGCAAAGTGCTTACACTATTTTTGTTAACATTTTTGTCACATAACAAAGTTAACCATCTTAAAGCAGACGGTTGCTCAGGAGTGTCTGATACACTGTAAGATTATGTAATCATTGCTGTATCTTGCTCCAATACATTCTCAGAGCCTCCGAAGACCCCACCATTTCATCAAGCAGTGAGCTCTTGCCTCCCCTGCACCTGAGGACCACTCTCTGCTATGATTTCCTTAGTTAATATAGCTCACATAAACAACCCCACAGGGGCCTTCTGTGTCACGCTTCCTTTTGTTTTTCCATGCCATCTGTAAGGCTCACCCACACTGCTGCATAGATCACTACTTTCTTTCCTTTTTTGACTGAATAATACTCCACTGTATAGATATATCACATTTGTTAATTCATCTGGTCCTTAATTCATTCAGGTCCATGACTAAGAAAATAACCACTGAGTTGGGGCTGGAGATGGCTCAGCAGCTAAAAGCAGGTAATGCTTTCACAAAGGAAAGCTCCCAGCACCCACGTTAGGCAGCGCACTACTGCCTATAACTCCAGCACCAGAGAGTCCACTGCCCACTTCTGGACTCCATGGGCAACTGCACTCAAGTACACATACACACACATACACTTACTTAAAAATCAAATAAATCTTTTTTTAAAAGTCAATGAGCAGTCAGTGAATTTTTGTACACAGCAGAACGAATGCCATCTAAACCATCAAACTGTAGACATCAGATGACTCATTGATTATTGTGAAAGTAAAGGGCTCAGACAACTTCAACTCAGAGTGGTACTAAACAATGTAATCCCAATATAGTGTGCTCAGCGAAAGAAATCATAATAATAATCAGCTCATGGAATTTGGGAGGCTGCAACTAACAGAGACTCAGCACAGGCAACACCATAGTCTAGCCTACCCCCCAAGAACCAGGACCACCCACGGTGCTCTTCTAGTCTGAAGGCTGTCAGCTGAAGACCAGGACAAATGGCACATGCTTCAGTTCAAGTCCAAAGGCAGGAAAAAAAAACACTGCCCAGTTCTTATCACTGACCAGACACACATTAGCATTACAGAGGCATCTCCTTTATTCAGTCTACCAATCCAAATATTAACCTTACCCAGAGACACACACTAACATTACACATACACACAATAATCTACAACCAAATGTCTGTCCGAGTCTCTCATGGTCTAGTCAAACTAACAAAGAAAAATAACCACTACAGCTGGACATAGTGGCACATGCCTTTAATTCTAGTATTCCAGAGGCAGAGACAGGTGGATCTCTGAGTTCAAAGTCAGCATGGTCTACATAGCGAGTTCCAGGCCAGCTGGAGTTATATAGTGAGACCCTGTTGTCTCAAAAAAGAAAAAAAAAAAAAAAACCCCAGTAACAACCACGCCAAAGGCTGTTTAAAATAATACCCAGGACAGGTACTCAGAAGGCTGATACAAGAGGATTGCCAAGTCAGGTACAGCCTGAGCTACACAGCAACACCAAGATGGGAGGGCTGTACAGCAAGGCCCTAGCTCAAAAAGCAAAACAAAAGACTTCATAAAGACTCTATTAAGAAAACTGAGTATTACCAGGTATGGTGGCTGTGGTGCATGCCTTTAATTCCAGCACTTGGGAAGCAGAGGCAGGCGGATCTCTGTGAGTTCAAGGCCAGCCTGGTCTACATAGTGAGTTCCAGGCCAGCTGGGGCTACAGGGAGACTCTGTCTCAAAACAAGAAAGAAAGGAACTTCCTTTAGGTGTTAAAAGACTGTTGAAGCCAGGTAACAACCACATGGACATTTACACTGGTTTGACATGTCTTCTGATTTTTTTAAATCAGCCTACTGAGTAAATTTTCCATCCAAAAAATATTACAAAAATCACTTTCTATTACAGATCTTGTTCCTAGAAAGGGATGTGAAAAAAAAATCTATGAAAAAAAAGGAGTAAAAGGGTTACATGGCCACAACCCAAACCAACAGTTATCTTCAAAGATGCAGTTAAAACTTTTCTTCTACACTAGAGTTGTTTCCTTTTTCCTTTTTTTTAAATGCCTATGAGTGTTTTGTGCATAGTGCCCCCCTCAGAGAGCTACAGAGGGCTTCAGATTCCCTGGAGTTACTGACGGCTCTGTGGGTGCTGGAAACCTAACCCAGGTCCTCTGCAAGAACAGCAAGTGCTCTTAACTGTTGAGCCATTTCTTCAGCCCTTCAGTTTGAAAAGATAAATCCTTTTATGTATAAAAACAAAAAGTGCAAACTTGTTCAACTGCAACTCTAAAAGAACAGTATCACAAAATACAGAAACCATCTTAATTGCCAATTTATAACAGAATCTCATTTTAAAGATTTATATTATGCTTTTTTTAAGCAAATGAACAATGTTTTGTATCTCTTTCCAAAACCAAACAAAGCAAAACAGTACTTATTTTATTAGTATCACCTCTTACTAATCAAAGAGTTATTAGTGAATAATGAATTCAACAAATACCTTCAAGATGGGTGTAGTTGCGCATGCCTTTAGTCCCAGCACTCAGGAGAGGCAAGAGGATCTCTGTGAGATTGAGGCCAGCCTGGTCTACATAGTGAGTTCTAGGTCATCTGTTATAGGGAGACCCTGTCTCAAAAAGGCCAAAAAAAAAAAAACAAAAAAAAAAAACAGAGATCAAGAGACTGCGAGAGCTTTTCCCTGAGTAGAACACCTATTGCAAACCTCTGCTTCACAAGGCTCAAGAATCATTGCAGAAGAGGAGGCAGAAGGATGGGGGTGGATAACCAAAGGGAAGCAGAGTCCTCCAGACGGCTGGTCAGTTACTCATATGAACTCACAGCAATGGTGACAGCATGCACAAGTCCCATGCAAACTCAAACCAGACGAAATCCCAGCATAGACATGGGAAGTGGGTAAGAAATCCCAACCCAACCTAAGGAGTTTTTGACAACTGATGGCTGCTAGGAGGTAGAGACAGGGACTCTGGTGGGCTTAGTGGATAGACACACAATGAAGGACATTTAGGGACACAAATCAGACTCTATAGGCCGTATTGTGTATATGAGAGTACGTTAAATTCGAGGGGAAGTGGGAGAGGTGTGGATAGGGGAAGATCTAAACACCAGCAAACTATATTGTATGAAAATCACAAAAATTCAATAAAGAAGCTAAAAATTGAAATGGGAAAACACAGAGCAGACCACTGTCTACTTTATAACATGTGACTACTTTCCACATACCGTGCTATATACACAGGATCAAGGTTAGAGTAACCCCATTACCACTGTGCTACAGGAGATGAGGGTCCTGAAGCTAGTGGACATATTGCAGAAAGTGGGAGAGTACAAGCAGGCGAGGCCCTACACAGCCTCACATGCTAGGATCCTGGGCAGAATAGGCCAGATCGCCGTGAGACCCATGCAGAAGAGTATACACCACCGCCATTACTATCTTCAATGTCACTCAGAACATCTACTTCTATGCCGTTTTCTTCTAATTAAAAGCACTTCATTGTGCAAAGGCACCCCTAGCTTAACTAACAGCATATCTTACCACTTCCCCACGTGCTTGTACCAGTATTTTTTTAACATATTAAGTACTATAAATAGAGCACTGGAGCCAGGCATGGCGGCACACACCTTTAGTCCCAGCACTTGGGAGGCAGAGGCAGGCAGATCTCTGTGAGTTCAATGCCAGCCTGGTCTACATAGTGAGTTCCAGGACAGCTGGGGCTACAGGGAGACCGTCTCAAAAGACTAGAAAAAAAAAAAAGAAATAAAATAAATACAGCACTGATCCCATTTCTTCCTTTTCTTCCTATGCAAAGCACTGTCTTGGAATATAGTGGGAAATCATTGCTTTTTACAGAGTTTTTGTTCCTTTTGAGAATAGGTCTAGCTATAGCCCAGACTGGACTTGAATTTCTGCTCTGCCTGCCTCAGCCTCCAAAGCACTGCAATTATAGGTAAGCATCACCAGAACCAGGGCCACACATGTGAATTCTGACTGGAGGGATATAAACAGGAGCATTCCCATGTGTCAAACTGTACCAAATAGCAAACCAGACTAAACCTTGATTGTGTAGCTGAGACCTAGTTGCTTCTTAGTTCAGTTATACTGTTTCACATGGCTCTACCAGGGGCTCTATCAGGGGTGTCCAACTTGTGACACTGCAATACATAATCACCTACAAACTTCATACTCAAGATCTGTGCAATAAAATTATCAAAAAGAAAAATCACATTCAAAAAATCACATAACAAGCTGGGCATAGTGGCGCACACCTTTGATCCTAGCACATGGGAGGCAGAGGCAGGAGGACCTCTGTGAGTTCAAGGCCAGCCTGGTCTACAAAGTAAGTTCCAGGACAGCCAGGGAGACCCTGTCAAAAAAAAAAAAAAAAAAAAAAAAAAAAAAAAAAAAATTGCATAACATCTTCAGTTCAGTTTTATGCTGCGCAGCGTTCATGGCTATCCCTGGCTACATGCAGCAATAAACTGCAGGCTGGACACACTGAGCCTAGTTCATAGATGAAGACCACTAAAGTACTAACTATGACTAACACAACTTAAGGCCATTTTCTAACTACCAGAATGTTTCCACTTTTAAGGGCTTGACAAGGTAGCCCAATGGTTTCCTTGCCTTACCACACAGCTGTAGCATTGATAATGGTTATCACTTAATGACTGTGAACCAAGAAACATTCATTGCATCTGGTATTGTAGATTGGAGAAGGGGTGGTCATGTAAGGTGGTTATGGAGTAGATAATTCATGGGCAGGTCCTAGGTTCATTCCCCATCACATACCCCCCAAAAGGAAGTTTCCTTTGTTATGACAAGGCTGCAATGAACAATTCTGCTGTGCCCCTGTACTCAACTGTAGGACAGACTCCTGAAAGGAAAGCTGTCAGGTCAATGCATATTCTCTTCTAGAAATGAAGCTGACCTCCACTTTTCCACCAAGCAAGTAGTGCTGAGTTACTGTTTCTCTTCATTCAGCAATTCTTGTCATACATCTTAACTTTGCTGAACTGACCAACCACTGGCACCTCACTGGCCTGTTTTTTCCTGATTGCTAACATCATTGCTGGCCTTTCAGGTTTGTTTGTGTGAAAAGCCTAAGAACATTTCTATTTCTCCCTTGCTTTCCTAGTCTCCGTTATCAAGTCTTTATTGAATGCAAGTGTCTGTAAATGCTTTCCTTTCCTCCCGAAAGGAGGCATCTATTGCTGACTTTGAAACTCAGTACAATGTTGAAGCAAATTCAATTTCCAACTTCCCAGAATTCACTGCCACTTTCTAAACCTTATTTTTGGTGTTTCTCAATCTTTTGGTCTTCTCAGTTGAAATTCTGAGAGGCTGGGCCATAGTGGCACACACCTTTAATCCTGGCACTCAGGAGGCAGAGGCAGGCAGATCTCTGTGAGTTCAAGGCCAGCCTGGTCTACATAGTGAATTCCAGGCCAGCCACAGGGAGACCCTGCCTCAAAAAGAACCCCCACCCCCAAATTCTCACTGAGAGCAAATACACAGGTAAACAAACTGAAAGTCAGAGCGGTAACTCAATTCTTCTAAGGGTTGATGCTTTCTTAACCACAAAGTAAATACACAAGTCAGTTTGTACCCTCTCTGGACAGCTGCCCCTACACAGTTGGCTTTCATACTGATCAGCAGTCATCGACTTTGCCAATAACAGTTTGCAAACCTCTGATAGCCTAGGGCAAGAGGATGGTGAGTTCCAGAGGAGACAGCACTAAATAATAAGAACCTGTCTCAAAAGAAGTGGGGGAGGGAAGACCGAATGCCAGGTGGCTCAGCAGGTAAAGGCCCTTGCCAAACCTGATGACTGAGTTTGATCCCAGGGCCCACATGACCAAGACAACCCACTTCCTCAAGTTGCTGACTTCCACATTGCATGTTGGAGCACATGTGCACACATACACACACACATATACATAATAAATGTGTAACAAAATTTTTTTTGAAACAAGGCCTCACTATGAAGTCTTCAGTGTCCTGGAACTTAAGACCTGTAGACCATGCTGGCTTCCAACTTACAGAGATCAGCCTGGGTCTGCCTCCCAAGTGCTAGGATTAAAGGCATGAACCACTGCACCCTGCTATAAAAAAATGTTTTTTAAGCCTGAACATAATTGATCATAAATCTGGATGTCTGAAGCAATGAAGAACAGTGCCACTCTATTCACTTAATTAGGAATTAAGGTGCAAATCAGATTAAGTCAATACCTTTTTCATTTTCAGTAGCGCTAACATAAACCAGTTCTCTGATAACTGCAGAAGTGAACTGATTTTGCATAGTTCAGTGACAGCCATCTGTTCAAAAACGTTCATATTGATCACTTTTAGATTTTGCAAAATAAAGACTGCATAGAGGCAAATAAAGAGCAGGAAGGGGTTTAGGTCACTTCCTCTACCGCGTTCATTTTCAGATGAGGTGCCTACCTCAGAGGCTAAAAGCAATCAGCAGCCTGGTCCTTCAAGATCTACCAGGCAAGGTCTTCCCACTGCGTCACCTGTCTTTAGACTCTCAGCTCAAAACTGAAACCCTTCTACTCGTTTTACAAGACCAAGTTGGTTTTTGGTTTTTGTTTGTTGGGTTGGTTGGGGGTTTTTTTGAGGCTGGGTCTCCCTGCAGCCCCAGCTGGCCTAGAACTCCCTACGTAGATCAGACTGGCCTGGATGAGATCCGCCTGCCCTTGTCCCCAGAGTGCAGCGATGAAGGCTAGCGCCACAACACCGGGCTCCCAAGTCGCTTCATTATGGAAAGGACACAACTCCCAGCCCCACAGCTTTCTCCTTTCCTCTTCGAAAAAGAGCGACGGCGTGAGTTTCAAGCCCAAACCCTCGCTACGGTTCATTGTTACATCGTGGGATTTCATTATTCATACTCTTTATCAGTCGCTATGGACCAAGCGCAGCTCTGCCAGAGGTGCGGTGTACTAAATAAACTCGAGGTCCCGCCCGGCGGACCCGCACACCGGCCCCAAGACAGCGCTCCCAGCAAGGGCGGGGACGCAGGGGGGGACCGGGCGGGACGGGAGGAACAGAGGCAGAAAGCCCCGGGTCCAGGCGGGGTGCGTGGGTAGAGTGAAGGAGGGGAGACGGGGTGGCGGGGACGCGAGCAGGGGCAGCAATTGGGGTGCGTGGTTGAAGGGTACGGGGAGACTGGAGGCGGGGGACACCAGGAGCAGGAGTAGAAAGCCGAGGGCCAGGGGCGGGCTGCGTGGTAGAGGGGAACAGGGGCGGAAAGTGGGGTGCCAGGGGTGGGATGCGCCGGAGGAGGGCACACAGGAGCCTGGAGCCCAGGTCCAGGTTACTAGGGAGCTGTGGAAGTGGGCGCAGGGGAGCCGGGAGCACGAGGTGCGGAGCCGGGACGGGGCGCAGGGGAGCCGGGTCGGGCTCCGGATCCAGGAAGCCGCGGCGCCCGAGCGGTCTCCGGGAACCTGCGGGACGACGCCGGCGGCGGCCGCTCACCTCTGCGCAGCTCCCGCTCCCACACGGTGACGATGGGCCGCGAGTGCTTGCGGTGGTGGATGAGCCACAGCGACAGGGTCTGCACGCTCTGCTGCGAGTTGCTCAGCTCCGACAGCTTCTTCTCCAGCGCCGCCTCGGAGAAGGCGGACATCCCTCCGAAACCCGCTCGCGCCGTCCCACGCGGTGAGGCCGGGGGAGGAGAGTGTCGCCGCCCTCGTCGCCGCCGCGCCCCCTCACCCCAGCCTTCCCCACGCCCTCTCGACGGCCGCAGCCGCGTCCGAAGCGGGCCGCAATCCCGGCAAGATGGCTCCGGCCGGCAGTGACGTCACGGGCGCCCGCCCCTCCCGCGGTTCTCCCTGGGAAAGGAGGTGCTGCCGGAAGGCAGGGCCCTGGGGTCGGAAGGGACAGGCCGGAGCCTCCTGGGGGCGGGGCGTGCAGGCAGCGGTGCTAAGAGGTGATGACAGATCTCTGAATAGGTTTGTACATTGATATAAATTGGTGCAGCCACTTTGGTAGACTATTTGCATGATCGGTTACATTAAATACCGCATTATCCTGTCTGTAACAACCGCCGAGTGTTGGAGGTCAGACGGGGTAACAAGGTATGACTCCGGCTAAAAACCAACAGTGTATGTAGCGCAGAGGTACACTGCTTGCCCCGGGTGTAAACCCCTACAGGGTAAATACATAAACGGATATACAAATCAATGGAGAAAACTCAACAGGCTGAGGATGTAGCTCAGTTTGAAAGAGTTCATGCAGGATGCCCTCGGTATCATGCCCAGCACTGCATAAAACCTGGCTTAGCAGTGCATGCTTGTAATCCCAGCACCTGGGAGGTGGGGGCAGGAGGCTCAGAAATTCAAGCTCAGTTTTGACTACAAAGCAATTTGTGTACTGGACCAGTTTTGGATAAATTAAAAAAAGGTCAAAACAAAAAACAGTAAGGTGCTACATGGAAGAGCAGCCTGTGCAGATGAGGAGGCCTAAGCCAAGTGCTGGCGCGATCTACCCAAGGGGTCCACAAGGTGTGGCTGGTTTTTTCTTGTCCAGGTCCAGCCATTGCCACCTTCCCATAATTGTTTCCTTAAAGCCTTTGTACACCATTTTCCATGAATATGCTTCATCAGTACTCTGTGGCCTGGCCAAACCCTGTCCTCCGCACCTGCTTGTCCTGCTACTCCAGGTTTCTTGAAACCCAGAAGCCGAGGTACTGTAGGTACTCTGTGTCCTCAATGCTACCTGCCCATCTCCTACAGGATGTTCCTATTCCCAGGGCAGAGTGTGCAAAAGGAAGCCACGGTGTGCCTTGAGGAGCACCTGGTCATGAGTTGAGTCTGACTTTCCAGTTTTCTTGATGTGTGGTCTTGAGGCTCCCCTCTCACCATCTATGACCACATTCCTTGTGGCACACATTTCTGTTCATCCAACTCCCTTACCCTACCTTTTTGTTTGGGGTTTTTGTTTTATTTTTAAAAATAGGTTCATACTTCATCATAGCCCTGGTTGGTCTGGAACTCAGTATGCAGACCAGACCAGGCTGGCTTTGAACTCAAAAGAGCTCCACCTGCTTCTGCCTCCAAAGTGCTTGGTTTAAAGGTGTGCCCAGCTCCTTTCACCTGGTTTTTTAGGTTTGTTTGGTTGATTGGGGTGGTGGTGTTGTAGTTGTTTTTGTTACAGGGTCTCCTTATAGCCTTAGCTGACTTGAAACTCTCAATGTTAGACCAGACTAGTCTCCAACTCACAGAAATCCTCCCATCTCTGCCTCCCGAGTGCTGGGATTAAAGGTGTGCTACCATGACCAGCTTGGCCTAGTTTTTACCCTTAACACAGTCGAAGTTTAACCTATGTATCTTCAAGACCTACATGTATCTTCAGCACCAATCTCTTTGCAAGCATCAGATTTGCTACTTATGCTCTCCTGACCCCTGTGTTCACGGGAGATTCCCCCTTTCCTGCTCTCTGATTACTGCAATTTTTTCTAAACTTTACAAAACGACCTTATTCCAGCCTCCTCTTTCCCAACTAGTCTAATGCATATAGGATTTCCTTCCTGTGGTGTGAACTGACTTGGATGCCTGTTCAGCCCAGTGCTAATTGTCTGTGTTGTTTGTAATTTAATATGTATGCATTCTTGCCAGCTAGAGTTTGCTGTCAGCGACTCACTGAAAACAACTCTTCTGCCTCTCTTGGTCCTTCGTCTGACTCGGCTGTTTCTGCTCTGAACTCCCGTGGCACCCTGCACATGACCACCTTACTCTCTGCTTCCCCCTGTTAGATCCATACTTAGCGACGTTGTTACTTACTGCTGTTTTCACAGGATCTATCATAACTATTTGTATGTCCCAGACTTATGACTTAGTCCCATTTCTTGTCCCCAAATCAGAAAAGAGGAGGTAAAAATAACCTCTGTTCACAGAAATCTTGCTGGGTGAGGTGGAACAAGCCTGTAATTCCTAACACTTGGGAGAACTGATGCAAGAGAATCATGAGTTTAAGACCAGTCTGGGCTGCATAGTAAGTTACAGGATAAGATGGACTACAGAGTAAGACCCCCTCTCAAAATCCAAAACACACGTCTTTTTTTTTATGTATATTTTTATTGAATTTTTGTGCACGTCATACAAAACATCTTAGTCATCTTTATATGCCCCCCCCATCTGTAATCTGTACCCTCCCATAGCCTGGGTTTCATGCATTCTGTCATGTATATTAAGGCCTATTCGATTAAGCATTTGTACCCAGATGTCCCTCACTGCAAGTTCATACACTGGTATATAGTCAATGTACCTAGAGTCCCTCCTTTAAAGATCAACTCTCCCTCACCCAGCAGTGATCAGCTGCCAGTAGTTCTTCCACTAAGGTTGGGACCTGCTGCCCATTTCCTCAGTTCAATACTGGGTTTTTGTCTGATGAGTTTGCGTGGGTCTTGTGCATGCTGACGCCATTGCTGTAGGTTCATATGAGTAAGATCCCAGAGGCCTAGAAGACTGTTTCCTTAGGTTCATGCACCAACCCTGGCTCTGACAGTCTTTCTGTCCCCTCTTCCACAATGGTCTCTGAGCTGTGGGTGGGTGAGGTTTATTATAGAAGTCCTATTCAGGGACATACACTCTGCAGTCTCTTATTCTCTATACTTTGGCCAGTTTGTGGCCTTCTGTATGAAGCATATTCTGTTCCAAGAGGAAGGTTCACCGGTGAAAGTTGAGAGATGCATTAGTATTCCCTCTACCCCCTATTCTGCTGTGTTCCATGAGTCTTAGGTATAGAGGTTCCATTGAAGATGGAAAATGCACATCTTAAATCACGAAAGCTAGTAGAGTTAATTCAACAAGAATTGCAAAATACAAGGACAACATACTAGCAATGAAAAATTTGAAAATTAGAAAAGCCATCTCATTTACAATAAAATTAAAAAAAATCATAAAACGGAGACTGGGGGGCTGGAGAGAGGGCTCAGCAATTAAGAATACTGGTTGTTCTTGCAGAAGACCCGGGTTCGAATCCCAGAACCCACATGGCAGCTAACAACTGTCCCTAACTCCAGTTCCAGGGACTCCAACAGCCTCTTCTGTCCTCCGAGGGCATTGCACTACACGGGTGCACTTGCCTACACTCAGGCAATACACACATACACATAAAATAAAAATAATACATTTTTAAAACACTTTCAAAAAAAATGGAGACCAGAGAAATGGCTCAGTGGTTAAGAAGACTTATTGCTCTTGCAAAAGACTACAGTTCCATTTTCAACACCCACATTGAGTGACTCACAACTAATAAACTCCAGCCCCAGAGGAACTGAGGCCCTCCTCTGGCCTCTGAGGCACCCACACCCATGTCTGCATACACATACACATGTTCAGAAATAAAAAGAATAAAATATTGAGGAATAAATTTAACCAAGGAAGTACATAATTTGTGTACTGGAAACTACAGAATATGTGTGAAAGAAATCAGTGGCCTGACTAAATGGGAAGACGTCCAGTGTGCATGAACTGCAGGACCTGATATTGCTTAAAAGGAAAACTACCCAAAGTGAACAGATTCAGTGCAATTCCCTCTCATCCCCCAAGAGCCTTTTTCCGTCTTTTTGTTTTTTCTCCCCCCACCCCCATGGATTTTAATACAAACATGGAAAAGAAAATACAGAAATTCACATGGAATTTCAAGGAAGTCCAAATAACTAAACAATCTTGAAAAAGAAAATTTCAAGTGATACTTTATAACTTCTGCTTCCATCAGGGGGCTGGAGAGATGGCTTAGTGGGTCAGTGCTGGTGCTGCTCCTGTGGAGGACCAGAGTTTGGTTCCTGAACTCGTATTGGGCAGCTCATAATCACCTGTAACTCCAGCTCCAGGGGGATCTGACGCCCTTTTCTGGCCTCCTTAGATACCTGTACTTATGTGTATATACTCAAACACAGACACAAACACATGCATGTCATTAAAAATAAAATACATTTTAAAAAACTTCCTTCAAAGCTACAGTTATCAAGACAATACTGTATATTATTCAGCTATAAAATGAATTAAATAACAATCCACAATGCAAGACAGATGAGCCTCAAAAACATCATTCTAAGTAAAAGAGGGCAGATACAAAATATCACGTACATTGTGATTCCATTTGTATGAAATACCCAGAATACAGAATAGGTTAATCCAGAAATAGAAAGTGGTTGCCATAGGGACTGGGGGAATTAAAATGACTGTTTAATGGGAGTTTCTTTTTGGAGTGATGAAAATATTTTAGAACTAGATAGAACTGATGAGTGCAAAGGAGTGTTGATGTTAAACACCATTGGCTAATATGCTTTAAAATGCTTAATTCAAAAATAAAAAATTAGAGTCCATACTATATTAGGCAAATTTTGCCTCAGAACAAAAAGGAGGAAGGGGCTGGAGAGATGGAGCAGTGGTTAAGAGCACTGGCTGCTCTTACAAAGATACCAGGTTCAATTCCCAACACCCTTGTGACAGCTAACAACTCTCTGTAACTTCAATTCCAGGGGATCTGACATCCTCTTCTGACCTCCAAGGGCACTGCATGACATGAGTGCACTCACACACATGCAGGCAATACACTCATACACATAAAATAAAAATAATAAAAATTTTTAAAAATAGGAGGATGACGGTAATAGGAAAAGTAAGTTTATTTCATATTTCCTAAAATATATTTACATACCTTTGAGGGACTATTGAAACTAGGGCTTCTTGCATGTTCTACCACTGAGCTACACCTGCAACCACATTCCTCAGATTTTTAAAGAAGTGTTAAATAGCCGGGGGTGGTAGCACACGCCTTTAATCCCAGCACCTGGGAGGCTGAGTTCCAGGCCAGCTTGGTTTCCAATAGCCAATCTAGGCCAACTGCAGCTACAGGGAGACTTTGTCTCAAAAAGACCAAAAAAAACCCCAAAGAAGTATTAAATATGTTTCTTAGAAATATTATACATAGGGGCTGGAGAGATGGCTCAGCAGTTAAGAGCACTGATTGCTCTTGCAGAGGACCCAGGTTCGATTCCCAGCACCCACATGGAGACTTCAAACCGTCCTTAACTCCAGTTCCAGGGGAATCCAAAGCCCTCTTCTGACCTCCACAGCATTGCATGACATGGGTGCACTCATACACATAAAAATAAAAATAATAATAATAGAAGCCGGGTGTGGTGGCACACGCCTTTAATCCCAGCACTCGGGAGACAGAGGCAGGTGGATCTCTGTGAGTTTGAGGCCAGCCTGGTCTACATAGTGAGTTCAGGTCAGCTGGGGCTACAGGGAGACCCTGTCTCAAAAAGACAAAAGAAAAATATTATAAACCACACAAATACTTTCAGTAGTAAAAGGCAGTAGCTTGTGATATAGGGAATTCTAACTAAGTTGGCAGAGTCGAGAGCAGTACAGACAGCTGCCTCCTTCTCTTTAACCACTTCCTTTAACAGCCCAGTGAACACAAACTCAAACACAGGTGAGTCTTTTGCTTGGTTCTGAGACAGTGAAGAAATTTCCCACATGTTTAAACATATACATATAACCAGTTATATAAATCTAAGTATAAAACCAATCTTCGGGGGCTGGAGAGTGTTAGGGTTCCAATAGCAGCCCCCTCCCCCTCCCCAACAGGGACCTACAAACTCTGCTGAGAAGCAGCCTGCCTTTCCTCTGACCTCCAAAGATAAGCAGAGTTCCTCTTAAGAGGAAAAGAAGACACTTCCACACCCTAATCCTACCTGCTTCCCCCTCCCTGATTCCATACCCTAATTCTACCTGCTTCCCCCTCCCTGATTCCACTAAGAGGAAACCCCATATGTAAAGTCCCAGCTCACAACCCGTGGACATCTTTTCCTAGACATCTTTCCCTGACTCCCTTCCCTTCCCCCTTCCCCCTTCCCCCTTCTCCCTTCTCCCTTCCCTTCCCTTCCATCTTTCCCTTCGTGGACATCTTTTCCTTCCCGAGGGAAGGGTGCCCCGTGCGAAATAGATCTGTGTCCCACTGAGAATTCCATCTGTGTCTCGGTGCCTTCATCCAACCGCTCCTGCTCTCCATCCGCGCCGCTCGCTCCCGCCCATTCTCAACCTATCAGAGAGATGGCTCAGCAGTTAAGAGCACTGGCTGCTCTTTCAGAAGATCTGGGTTTGATTCCCAGAACCCACATGGCAGCTGACAACTGTCCATAACTCAAGTTCCACAATGATCCTTGAGTCTTGGGCGGTAGAGATTTTATTTAGCTGTCCTATTCAGGGATAAGCATTCTGCAGTCTTTTATTCGCTACACATTGGCCAGTTGTGGTGCTTTGTGTAAATCACCATATACTGTATGAGGAAGCCTCTCTCATGAGAGTTGAGAGATGTATTAATCTATGGGTAAAATAGTAATTCAGTATGAACTGGTGTTATATATGCCCATTTAGCAGAATAACAGTAGTAAGTTCTCCCTTATGGCCTGTGACCTATCTATCCACAGGTTCCTAGGCCTGATGTCATTGTCAGTTATGGACTCCATCTTGTGGCACGGACCTTAAAATCAAATCAGCTGGTTACTTCCATAACATTTGTGCCACTATTGCTCCAGAGGGCATATTTTGCCAGGCCAGTTGTTGTAACTCACAAGATTCACGGTTGGGCAAGGCTGATGACTACTTTTCTCTTGTGATAGCATGTGTAGCACTTTCAAGCACTATAAAAGCAAGCCAGTAGAGATTAAGCTTTAAGGTCAATACTAGTTTGATTTCTTCTTGTTTATTCTACAGCTCATGTATGCAGTGTCTTCAGCAATAGAAGTCTTATCCTCAAGCTCTGGTGAGTATCCAAGAGCAGAGGCAATGGCCAGTATTGTTTAAGGGTCTGTTGGATGAACTTGTCCTCTGCATGGCAAGCTAGATGGGCAAGCAGTGGATGGATGCCTTCCTCTAGCTGGGATTCACCAGCTTGCTTCAATCACCTCAAACTAATTTGAGTCAGTCAACCTTCCCACCCAATCATTTAGCCTTAGCTGCATGGAGGAAGGGGGGGGAGACTTAGGGACAGGGGAGCCAAAGAGAGGGGGTGGCTTTTGACATCTTGGACCACCACCAAAGGGTCAGGGGGCCTCAGCTGCAATGTAGGGAAAAAGCCCGAGTGCTCACATCTTTGCAAGTAACCCCACCACCACCCTATGCTCTGTTAGTAAGCCCAATAAATTCCTTTATTCCCTAAAATATTCCCAGTTTGGAGGAATATTATCTCAATTTGTCATAAGGATGATGAGAAGAGCGTGCTGGGAGCCAGAAGCCATACACACCTCCCAGAAGTAAAAAATTTAGTCACAGGGTCTATGAAATCCCTGGTCAACAGTTCAAAGAGGGAGTCCATTCTTGGCACTGGGCTTTTTCTTAGCTAGTCCATAAAATATGCAAACAACATCTGTTAAGATTTTAATCTCTTCCACAACTAAAAACTCCCAGTCTGAAAAATTGCTTTCCTTAATTTATTGTATTAGCAGCATTATCAAAAACAGAGAGCACAAGCTGGGCATGGTGGCACACACCTTTAATCCCAGCACTCGGGAGGCAGAGGCAGGCAGATCTTTGTGAGTTCAAAGCCAGCCTGATCTACATAGTGAGTTCCAGACCAGCTGGCGCTACAGGGAGACCCTGCCTCAAAAAGCCAAATAAATAAATAAATAAATAAATAAATAAATAAATAAATAAAATAGGGAGTACAGTATGTTTTAAATAACCTATGATTATTCTAAGAATATTGATATAGTATAGATGGTCAGAATTTCCTTTTTAAAAAGTTCTGTGTGTGTGCGTGTGTGCGTGCGTGTGTGCGTGCGCACACCCACGCATGCTCTATGGCATGCATGTGAAGGTCAGAGGATGACCACAGGTGTCCATTCTTCCCTTCCACCTTGAGACAGGGCCTCTGGTTTGCTGCTGCCTCCACCCATCTAGCTGTCTTCAGCTCCCAGATTCTTCTGTTTTCATCAGCCCATCTCCCTGTGGAGGGCTGTGAACACAGGTGCTTCATATGGGTTCTCAGGATCCAAGCTCAGGTCCTCACATTTGCTCAACAAGCACTTTACCCTCTGGGCTACCTCCCTTAGGCCAAGAGAATTTCTTTTTTTAAAAAAAATATTTTTTAAAATTTTATGTGTATGAATGTATTGCCTGCATGTAGGTAAGTGCACCTGTGTCATGCAATGCCCAAGGAGGTCAGAAGAGGGCATCAGATCCCCTGGAACTGAAGTTATAAAGCATTGTTATCTGCCAGGTGGAGTTCTGGGAATTGAACCAGGTCCTCTGCAAGACAAGCCAGTGCTCTTAACCACTGAGCCATCTCTCCAGTCCTGAGAATTTATTTTTTAACATTGATTTGGGGTTAGTGAGATGTATCAGTGGGTAAATGTGATTGCTGCCAATCCTCATGATCTGAGTTCCTTCCACACAGTGGAAGGAGAGAACTGATTGTCCCACAAGTTGTTCTCTGACCTCCATATGCACACCATGGCATGAGTGTGTGCCTGCGCATGCGTGCGCACACACACACAGATGAATAAGTGTAATGAAAAAAACAATGATTTAAACCTACAAATGAGAGAATGGACCACATTAAATATGTACACAAAGGAAAATTTGTTGCTATTACAATGTGGGTGAACCTTGAAAACATTAGGCTAAGTGAAGCAAGCCAATTATCAAGCAACTCCACTTACACTGGGTATCTAGAAGATGCAGATTCACAGACAGAAAGTAGAAGTTATCAAATATTGGGAAGAGGAAGAAGGACTGTTTGTTTGTTTGTTTGTTTGTTTGTTTGAAGGGTCTTACTATGTAGCCCTGGCTATCCTGGAACTTGCTATGTAGAGCAAGCTGGCCTCAAATTCAGAGATCCTCCTGCCTCTCCCTCCATAGTGCTGGGAGTAAAGGCGTGCACCACCATGCCAAGTTAAGGACTTCTTATTTAATGGTACAGAGTTCCTGCTTGTGGTGACAGAAAGTTCTACAGAGGAACAGCCATGGGGCTGAACAACACTGAGAATATAGTTACTCCCACTGAATTCTTCATCTTAAAAAAGGGTAGAATGGCAATTTTTATGTTAGCTGTAATTTGCCACAATAAAAAAGGAAAAAAAAGCTTGATTGAATTTTTTTCTGTGGAGAATTTCAAGAATACACAGAAGTACAAAGATCCAGCTGAATTAATCTCAGCACTCCACAGGCTGAGGCAGGAGAATCAGAAGTTGGCACAGCATATAATAAGAACTTGTCTAAAAGAAACAATAAATAGAAAACAATTAAAATGCAGCAAACCTTTTATCCATCACCAGCTTCCACAATTACCAACTCCTGTCCAAACCTTCACTAACCTGCTCCCAGTGAACCACATTGCAGAAAAAATTTAGATATTTTGTCAGTACATCTGTCATTACTTCAGAATGTTTTGCCACAATAATTAATCATTTTTTTAATTTTATTTTTATTTTATGTGTATGCATACATTACCTGCATGTAGGTAAGTGCACCTGCATCATGCAATGCTGTCGGACCCCCTGGGACTGGAGTTACGGACAGTTGTTAGATGCCATGTGGGTGCTGGGATTCAAACCTGGGTCTTCTGCAAGAACAATAAGTGTTCTTAACCGCTGAGCTATCTCTCCAGCCCCAATTTACCATTTCTTTACCAATGAATTTGTACTTCTCCTTAGAAACCAAGTTCAGGGATGGGGACATAACTCAGTCAATAGAGTGCTTGCCTAGTATGTGAAAAGCCCTGGGTTCTATTCCCTAGCACCACATAAACCAGGAATGGTGAGGGAACACAGCTTTAATTCCAGTACTTGATGGGGGGCACTGGAGAATTAGAAGTTCAAGGTAACCCTTGGCTACATAGTGAGTCCTAGGCTAGCCTGAGATACATGAGACCCCTTTTAAAAACAAAAACAATGGGGCTGGAGAGGTGGCTCAGCAGTTAAGAACACTGGCTATTTTTGCAGAGGACCCAAGTTTGAATCCCAGTACTCTAATGGTAAATGTACCACATGCATGCAGTGGCCAGAGAGGACATCAGATCTGTTGGAACTGGAGTTACAGATGGTTGTTAGCCACCATGTTGGGTCCTCTGCAAGAGCAGCCAGTGCTCTTAACTGCTGAGCAATCACCCTAGCCCCCAGAGTTGATGTTTTAAGGCAGGTAATTCTTTGATTTCTGTATAGTCAAATGTATCCCTCCAAATTTCATATGGATCAAACCTTTTTGTTATGTGAGACACCATCTCATGTAGCCCAGGCTTGTCTTGAACTCACTATGTAGGTGAGGCTGGCCCTGAACTCCTGATCTATCTGCCTCTACCTCTCAAATGCAGGAATTACAGGTATGTATCACCACACCTGGTTTATGTGTTGGCAACCTAATACCCCAATTCCCATCATTTGTTTGCAGAGGCAGATCCCTTAGAAAGTCATTACTGTCAGATGAGGTCATGAGGGTGTGTTCACCCATGATATTGTTAGTTGGCTTTCTAAAAGGAGGAAGAGAGACCTTAGACTGCATGCTTGTTCTGTTTTATCATTTGATGAGCTCTACCCTGTTACCATGAAGCAAGAAGGAAGGCCTTTACTATATGCTGAGCTGATGCCAGCTCCATGCTCTTGAACTTCCCATTATATTTAACCTTGAGCAATGAACTTCTGTTCTTTATATATTACTCAGTCTCGGGTATTTTGTTACAGTAATAGAAGCAAGCAAAGTGTTGTGTATTAGCAACACCCTGGATTCTAACAAAATGTACATAGAAAACCACCCCTGTTCCTCATGACAGCTAAACATATTCTAGACAGTATCACCTATCCTATGGGGGAACTACCTCTAATGAGAAATGCTTATTATTTTTAAAAGATATTTTATTTATGTGACCCCTGAGGAAGAGATCCTCAAATGACCTCAAGTGTAAAAATTAGTTTATTTGGGCCAACTGTATGGTCTTAAACACTCGAAAGTATAACCAAAGAGTAAAGTCATCAGTATATTTCTTTAAGAGTACAAGGAATTACACTTCCCAGACATTAGGCTTAAGTTTATATAAAAGGTTATTTAGACAATTATTTCTCATTGATGATTTTGTTCCTAATCAGAAAGTGCTGCTCAGATGTAAGACTTCAAATCTTGGTCTCCAATACTGTGGTGTCCCCCTGTAGCTAAAGGAGACAACCAGCTATTGTTCTAAAACGATGGATTTTCTCCCCCTATCTAGAAGCCTTTGAGAGGGAACTGACACTGATTCTAACCACGCCAACAGCTATCAAAATACCTGAAAGCAAATCCTGAATCCATCACTCTCGAGTCCAGCATTGGAAGACAAAAGAAAAATGAGGGGGAACCCAATAGAGGGATGCTTTTGGAAGCCCTTGTCAAGAAATTTGAATGGACTCTGATATGAACATTTGAAGATTGCCGTTCTG
>NW_008337322.1:6156722-6160731 GCF_000622305.1 Nannospalax galili | reverse complement strand
GCACATGGGGCAATACCCGCCCCATGACATACACACACACACACACACACACACACACACACACACACACACACACACATACACACAAAATTATGCAGTTTGGGAGTCTTTTAGATAGACCCACTGAAGGGGTACCCCAGTTGCCTCACCCTGCGTCCCTGTTCAGCATAGAAGAAGCCAGAGCAGTCTGTGTCCTAATTCCCTATCCGCAAGTTGGTAACCCCTTCAGAGGATGGTGTGATAAGAATAGGAAATAGGAATTGGCTAGGCAGTTAGGGTAAAAAGACCCCAAAGAAAAGTAGCCAGTTTCTTGGCTAAAATTCACAATGTCCTTGGGCCTCTTAGTAACATACTATGTTCCAAAGGCCAAAAATGTCTAAAGTATTTAGGCGCTTTTATCTAATCCTTAAAAGATTTTATGGTTACCCCTTCAGAGGGGGGAATGTGAGAGTAGCAAAAAGCTCCATTAAAAAAAAGGGGGGAGCCGGGTGTGGTGGCGCACGCCTTTAATCCCAGCACTTGGGAGGCAGAGCAGGTGGCAAAGAAATGTAGCCAGTTTCTTGGCTAAAAGTCAAAATGTCCTTGGGCTTGTTAGCAACATACTCTGTTCCAAAGGCCAAAAATGTCACAAGTCTTTGGGAGCTTGTATCTAATCCTTAAAAGATTTTAGGGTTACCTCTTCAGAGGCGGGGAGTTGGAAGGGGGGGAGTGGGCATGGATTTGATCAAAACACCTTATATGCCTGTATGAAATTCCCAATAAATTATTAAAAAGTATTTTATTATTTTTACTTTATGTGTATGCATGTATTGCCTGCATGTAGGTAAGTGAACCCATGTCATGCAATGCCCACAGAAGACAGAAGAGGCTGTCAGATCCCCTGGAACTGGAGTTATGGACAGTTGTTAGGTGCCATGTGGGTGCTGGGATTTGAACCTGGGTCTTCTGCAAGAAAAAAAAAATCAGTCTTCTTAACCACTGAGCCATCTCTCCAGCCCTGAGAAGTGCTTCTTCAATGCTGATGAACTGTACTGCAGATGTTTGCTTCCATGCCTGTCTCTGCCTTGAGACTGTGGAATCCTTAAGAGCTGGAACAGCTTCCGTTAGTGCAACCAATGGCTAATTCTTGAGACTGCCAGAGGAAGTTGCTGAAAGGCAACTTTGGAGGACCTTCACAGAACTCCACAGAAATCTGAGGCCCTGTGGTCCAGCCCTCTATGTGGAACCTTAGTCACCTGTACAAAAGCCCAGCCACTATCTGTCCAGTCTCTGTAGGGAACTCACTGGAACTCATCTCCCCACGGGACTCATTTTGTTACAGTTCTCATAAAGGCAAAAGGATTGCTGCTTCTTGTTTCTCGTTGTTCAAACTTTTTTTAAAATAAATAATTTATTGAGACTTTCATACATGCATATAAGGTGTTTTGATCAAACCCACACCCACTCCCTCCCCTCCAGCTCCTCCGTGTCTCTCCATCACCTGTTTTCTGATAACTTCATGTAATCTTTCTTCTTTAATTATTTTTTATGGGGCTTTTGACTACTCGAACATTCCCCCTTCTGAAGAGGTAACGCTAAAATCTTTTAAGGATTAGATAAAAGCTCCCAAATATTTTCAAAATTTTTGGCCTTTGGATTGGAGTAGATTGTTAAGAGGCCCAAGGACATTGTGAATTTTAGCCAAGAAACTGGCTACTTTTCTTTGGGGTCTTTTTACCCTAACTGCCTAGCCAGTTCCTACTTCCTATTCTTATCACACCATCCTCTGAGGGGGTTACCCAAATTGCCAATAGGGAATCTGGTCGCAGACCACTCTGGCTTCTTCCATGCTGAACAGGGATGCAGGGTGAGGCAATTGGAGTGTCCCTTCAGTGGGTCTATCTAAAAGACTCCCAAACTGCATAACCTTTTTTTTGTGTGTGTGTGAAGGAGAAGTAAAGGCAAAAGTAATTAGCATTACGAGTTCTAGACAGGAAACTAGAAAAAAGTCAGAACAGAGCAATCTTCAAATGGTCATATGAGAGTCCATTGGAATTCCTCGACAAGGGCTTCCAAAACCATCCCTCTGTTGGGTTCTCATTTTTCTTTTGTCTCCCAAGGTTGGACTCGAGAGTGATGGATTCAGGATTTGCTTTTAGGTTTTTTAATAGCTCTTGGAGTGGTTAGAATCAGTGTCCGTTCCCTCTCAAAGGCTTCTAGATAGGGGGAGAAAACAAATTTATCCATTGTTTTAGAACAATAGCTGGTTGTCTCCCTTAGCTACAGGTGGACACTACAGTACTGGAGACCAAGGTTTGGAGTCTTACGTCTGAGCAGCACTTTCTGATTCAGGACAAAAATCATCTATGAGAAATAATTGTCTAAATAACTTAAAAAATACTATTTTTATTCTATGTGTATCAGTGTATTGCCTACATGTATGTGAGTGCACCCATGTTGTGCAATGCTGTGGAGGTCAGAAGAAGGCTTCGGATTCCTCTGGAACTGGAGTTAAGAACAGTTCATAGCCTCCATGTGGGTGCTGGGAATGGAACTGGGTCCTCTGCAAGAGCAGTCAGTGCTCTTAACTGCTGAGCCATTTCTCTAGCCCCCTAAATAACTTTTTATATAGACTTAAGCCTAATGTCTGGGAAGTGTAATCCCTTGAACTCTTAAAGAAATATACTGAGGACTTTACTCTTTGGTTATACTTTCCTTTTGGGTGTTTAAGACCATATAGTTGGTCCAAATAAATCAATTTATTTTTACACTTAAGGTCATTGGAGGATCTGTTCCTCAGGGGTCACATGGGCTTGGGAGGAACTCCTGGATCCTTTCTTTTACCAGATCCATCTATGTGAAGCTAAGTCAAAGGTGCTGCTCAACTATGTCTGGCTTTACTTGGAAGCATGAATGAGATGTTCCCTCTGAGTTGACCCTCCTCTTTGTAGACTGGACACTGATTCAAGTCCATCTCATGGGGTCTCCATGGCCTCCCAGAACAAGAGGACATGTGACTCACCATAGTTACAGGACATTTCGAGAGATGTTCCATAGTCCTTTGGAACTTAGTCGACCTTGGAGGGCAAGGGGCAAAAACTGTCTTTTAAGGCCCTCTGACCACATTAGTATAGGCCTCAAAGTATGGCTGTTAAGCATCCAATAAGATTAGTTCCACCAGTCTGATACTTTTAATTATCATGTGCTATGTAGATAAGGCTTGGTTAATAAAAACCCAAATATTCTCAGATAAACTTTGACTAAATATATCTTTTGTTCCTTAAACTAGTTGACTAAACTATTACCATAGACGTTTTAAGATATTGTGTATACTACTTTTGTCTCATCCTTTATATATCATAACAAGCCTACACAGACCTTCATCACTTGCTTAGGATTATTTTAGAAAATATCTCCATTCCCATATCCTTTTATCATGTTTTACATTCTTCTTTTTTTTTTTAAATAATTATGAGACACAATAGCATTAACAAATAAATTTTCCATCTGTTGTGAGACTTCTTTTCCTGGGGATGCTAAGCAGTGCTTATTCCCTTTGAAGGTTCTAGTGTCGAGCCAATGTTTGATTAAAGTTTTACTAGGGAACCAATGAATTTATTGAGCTTACTTACTGTGATAACTGAGGGGTTCCTGAGCTGTATGTATGACCTGAGGTTATGCACACTGGAAAGCCTTTACCCAGTATGGGTCATGACTTCTCTTCCTAGCCTTCCCAAGATTGTATACTTTAGCCCTCCCCAAATCCAGGGCATGTGTGATTAGGATCAAATTACATACAGTTGGCTGGGAAGAGTGGCTGGATAATGCAGTGAGGGTCCAATGACCCTGCTTGGCCCTCCTTTAATGAATGAGCACAACTGTCAACAAGCCCAATTGTGACAATATTTAGTGATCAGGCTCAGCTGAAGGCGTGATGATGGTAGTTATTTCATAGCATCATCTTATTAAAAGGACCTAGAATTTAAAAGGATTTGGTGCTAGGATCCACATATGAGGGAGAACATATGTC
>NW_008337322.1:6153384-6156166 GCF_000622305.1 Nannospalax galili | reverse complement strand
ATTTGCATTTCCCTAATTACTAACGATGTTGAACACTTTTTGAGATGTTTCGTAGCCATCTTTATTTCTTCTTTGGCGAACTCTGTTTAGACCTTTAGCCCATCTTTTAATTGGGTCATTTGGTTTCTTGCTTCTTTGTTTTTTGAGTTCTTTATATATTCTGGATATTAAACCCCTGTCAGATGTGTCACTGGTGAATATTTTTTTCCATTCTATGGGTTTTTCTTCACTTTTTTGATTGTTTCTTTTACTGTACAGAATCTTTTTAGTTTAATGAGGTCCCACTTGTTGATTGCTGACCTTAATTCCTGAGCAACTTCTGTCTGATGTAGAAAATCCTTTCCTACACCTATATCTTGAAAGATAAGGATCTAGTTTCATTCTTCTACAGGTGGAGATCCAGTTTTGCCAGCACATTTGTTGAAGATGCTGTCTTTCCACCATTGTGTGTTCTTGGCACCTTTGTCAAATATCAGGTGGCTGAAATTGCATGCACTTGGGTTTGCATCTTCAATGATGTTCTATTGATCTGTGTGTCTATTTTTCTGCCAGTACCATGCTGTTTTTAAGACTATAGCTCTGTCGTATACATTGAGATCTGTTATAGTAATCCCCACAACGTTGCTCTTTGTGCTCAGGATTGCTGTGGCTATCCGGGGTCTTTTGTGCTTCCATATGAATTTAAGGATTTTTTTTTCTAATTCTGTGAAGTATGTCATAGGGATTTTGATTGGGATTGCATTGAATCTATATATTGCTTTTCATAGGATGGTCATTTTCACAATATTAATTCTTCTGATCCATGAGCATGGGAGGTCCTTCCATCTCCTGATGTCTTCCTCAATCTCTTTCTTTAATGATTTAAAATTTTCGTTGTAGAGATCTTTGGAGTCTTTGGTCAGATTTATTCCAAGTTTTTGTTTTTTTCAGCAATTGTGAATGGGAGTATTTCCCTGTATTCTTTCTCCAATTGCTTGTTATTGGTATATACAAAAATTTTTATAGATTGATTTTATAACCTGCCATTATATTGAAAGTGTCACTCAGTTCAAGAGTTTTCTGGTGGAACTTTTGGGATCTCTTACGTATAGTATCATATCATCTGCAAAAAGTGATAGTTTGACTGCTTGTTTTCCAATTAGTACTCCTTTAATTTCCTTCTCCTGTCTTACTGCTCTAGCAAGGGTTTCAAGCACTATGTTGAAAAGGAGTGTAGATAGTGGACATCCTTGTCTGGTTCCTGATTTTAATGGGAATGCTTCCAGTTTTTCTCCATTTAGAATGATGTTGGCTGTGGGTTTGTTGTATATGGCTTTAATTATATTAAGGTATGTTCCCTCCAGTCCAGTTCCCTCTAGGACTTTGTACATAAATGCATGCTGAATTTTGTCAAAAGCTTTTCTGCATCTATTGTGATGACAATGTGGTTCTTGTCTTTGAGTTCATTTATATGATTCATGACATTTACTGACTTGCATATATTGAACCACCCCTGCATCTCTGGGATAAAGCCTATTTGATCATGGTGAATGATCTTTTTGATGTTTGTATGTGGTTTGCAAGTATTTTGTTGAGAATTTTTTGCATTTAGTTTCATTAAGGATATGGATCTATAGTTTTCTTTTTTGGTTGTATCTTTACCTGGATTTGGTAATAGAGTGATGCTGGCTTCATAGAAGGAATTTAGAAGTTCTCCCTTCATTTATATCTTTTTGAATAAATTAAGTAGTATTGGCTGTAGACCTTCTTTAAATATGTGGCAGAATTCTGCTGTAAATCCATCTGGTCCTGAGCTTTTTTTAGCTGGGAGGTTATATAATACCTTTTCAATTTCCTTATGTGTTTTTTTTTTAAACTGTTGATCTCTTCTTGGTTTAACTTTGGTGGTTTCCATGATTTTATATATCCACCCATTTCTTTTAGATTTTCAAATTTGGTAGCATATAGGTTTTTAAAATATTCCCTTATAATAGTCTGGATCTTTTGGGTGTCTGTTGTGATGTTTCCCCTTTCATCTCTGATTTTGTTGATTTGGATTTGCTCTTTCTTTCTTTTGGTTACCTGGGCTAAGGGTTTGTCTATCTTGTTTAGCTTTTCAAAAAACCAGCTGTTAGATTCATCAATTCTTTGTATTGTTTTCTCTGTTTCTATTTCATTAATTTCTGCTCTGATTTTTGTTATTTCTTCTCTTTTGCTGGGTTTGGGTGTCAGTTGTTCTTGCCTTTCCAGTGCCTTGAGTTGCAGAGTTAGGTCATTTATTTGGGCTCTTTCCAATTTTTTAATGTAGGCACTTAGAGCTATAAACTTCCCTCTTAGGACTGCTTTTAATGTGTACCAGAGGTTTTGTTGTGTTGTATTGTCCTTTTCGTTGAATTCCAGGAATTCTCTTATTTCTTTCTTAATTTGTCCTTTGACTCACTCTTTGTTTAGCAGTGTGTTGTTCAGTCACCGTGAGTTCATGTAGTGACTAGGGCTTTGTCCAGTGTTGATTTTGAACTTTATTGCATTGTGGTCTGACAGACTGCATAGAAATTCAATTTTTTTGTATTTGTTGAGGTTTGTTTTATGGCCCAGTATGTGATCAATTTTTGAAAAAGTTCCATGGGGTGCTGAGTAGAAAGTATATTCTTTGGTGCTTGGGTGGAATATTCGAAAGACGTCTGTTAGGTCCATTTGATGTCTGGTATCATTTAATTCAGATGTCTCTCTGTTTATTCTTTGTCCAGTTGACCTGTCTAATGAAGACAGTAGGGTATTGAAGCCCTGTACTCTTACTGAATTA
>NW_008337322.1:6152281-6153194 GCF_000622305.1 Nannospalax galili | reverse complement strand
TTGCAACCCCTGCTTTTTTCTTAGTTCCATTTTCTTGGAATATTCTTTTCCATCCTTTTACCTTAAGGTATTGCCTGTCCTTGAAGGTGAGATGGGTCTCTTGCAGACAGTAAAGAGATGGATTTTTTTTTTTTTTTGGTCTTTTTGAGACAGGTTCTCCCTGTAGCCCCAGCTGGACTGGAACTCACTATGTGGACCAGGCTGGCCTTGAACTCACAGAGATCTGCCTGCCTCTGCCTCCCGAGTGCTGGGATTAAAGGCGTGTGCCACCATGCCTGGCTTGGATTTTGGTTTTTTTTCTGTTTTGTTTTTTTTAAATCTTATTTTTTATTTTTATTTTATGTGTATGAGCGTATTGCCTGCATGTATGTGAGTGCACCCGTATCGTGCAATGCCATGGAGGTCAGAAGAGGGCCTCGGGATTCCCCTGGAACTGGAGTTAAGGACGGTTCGTAGTGCTCTTAACCACTGAGCCATCTCTCCAGCCTCTGGATTTTGTTTTTTAATGCAATTCATTTAGCCTGTGTCTTTTGACTGGGAGTTCAGTCCATTGATATTTAAGGTTATTATTGAAAGTTGTGTATTGGTAACCGTCATTTGATTGCTCTTTGTGTTCTCTAATTTTGTGTTTCCTCGATTATACCTTTATTTTCTTTCGTTGCCCCTGGGGTATAGTTGTTCCTTTCTCTGCTCTCTGTATTGCTTCAAGTATTCTTTGAAGGACTGGTTTTATGGATATGTATTCTTTCAGGCTATTTGTGTCATGGAAGGTTTTTCTTTCCCCCTCAACTGTAATAGAAGTTTTTGCTGGGTAGAGTATTCTGGGCTGGCATCTATTGTCATGTAGAGCTGGAAATACCTTGGTCCAGGCTCTTCTGGCTTTCATAGTTTGCATTGATACATCACCTGTAAT
>NW_008337322.1:6077991-6152213 GCF_000622305.1 Nannospalax galili | reverse complement strand
AGTATTCTCTCTTTGTTCTGTACATTTAGTGTTTTTACTATGATATGTCATGGGGAGTTTCTTTTCTGACCCTGTCTATTTGGTGTATTTGTAAGGGGATGTCTTTCCTTAATTTTGGGAAATTCTCTTCTACAATCCTGTTTAAGATATGATCAGTACCATTAACCTGAAATTCTTCTCCTTCCTCTATGTCTCTACAGGTAGATTTGGTCTTTTCATGGTGTCCCACATCTCTTGTATATTCCATTCCTGTGTTTTTTGTTTTTTGTTTTTTTCTTTTTGAGACAGGGTCTCCCTGTAGTCCCAGCTGACCTGAACCCACTATGTAGACCAGGCTGGCCTTGAACTCACAAGGATCCACCTGCCTCTGTCTCCCAAGTGCTGGTATTAAAGGCTTGAGCCACCACGCCTGGCATTCCTATGTTTTTTTTTTTAAGGTATGCCAGGGCCAGGCGTGGGTGGTGATGCATGCCTTTATTTCCACTCAGGAGGCAGATCAATGTGAAATTGAGGCCAGCCTGGTCTACATAGCCAGTTTCAGGCCAACTCTGTGGCTACAAGGAGACCCTGTCTCAAAAAAGGAAAAGAGAGAGAGAGAGAGAGAGAGAGAGAGAGAGAAATCGATTTTCAAAAGTAGTACCTATGTATGGTGGTATATTATTCTGCTTTAAAAGTCAGAAGAGTCCTGACATGGGTACAGACTGGAGGAATTCTAAAGACATTAAGATAACTGAAAGAAACTAATAGACACAAAAGGATGAACACTAGACTCCACTTAGGTACACAGAGAAGTCAAATTCATATGTCAGAAAACATAGTGTTTTGGCTTTCCATTTTATTATTCTTTCATTGTGATCTTGGCATGTGAATTTCTTTTGTTGTTTATGATTCTGATATGAGAATCAAGTTGAAGTATGCTTCTTTTTGTATCATTTGGGTACCTAGATCCTTGCTTTATTGGCTTTGTAAAGCTGGTTGGTACAGGGTTCAGGTTCTCTCAGGTTTAATTTGGAGGAAACTGATGGCTTCAGATCAACTATTCAAGAGTACCCACAGAAGCCCAATTAAGTTTCCAGTCAGGTACACTCAGGCTTCCTTCACTACGTGGAGGCAGGATCTGGACACTCTTAGGCAGTCTACCCTCTCAGTTGTCTGCTAGGATCTCAGCCTTAGCCTACCTAAACTAGATCTGCTTTGGGGCTTTGGAAGGGCCTCAGGAAATCCCAGGTAGGGGGATGGGTATGGCACAATTAGGGGAAACTCACCACCAGGTGGAGGCAGGATACGGGGGCTCTCAGGCTGTCCCCTGCGCTCTCAGCCCCTCTGTTGGAGAGGCGAGAGGGAGGCCAGAACCCGGCACTCTGGCGGTCTGCTGAGATCAGGGCCACTACCTGATGTAGGTCAGAACCCACCCTCTCAGGCTGTCTTCGTTGTTCAAACTCCTTATGAAGTGAGCCTTGCTTTACTTCTGCATGACAAGTCTGTCATGCTTGAAATCCACATTATAATCATGCAACTTTTTACCAAGCTTATATGTAAAAAAGGAAAGCATCCACTGAGATGAGGCGTGGGGCCTGGCTCTGTCAGGTCTTCTGTGATGTCTAATCTTCATTGTCAACTCAACTGGAATTGGAATCGTCTAGGAGACACACTTCTGGCTGTGCCTTTGAGGGAGTTTCCAGAGAGGCTTAACTGAGGTAGGAAGACTCACCCTGAATGTGGGCAGCGCCATTCCATGGGTTAGAGTCCTGGACTAAAGTAAGAGGCAAAGAAGCCAGGTGTGGCAGACCCAGCTCTTTCAAGGTAGAAGGCAGGATTAGGAGTTCAAGGTCATCTTTGGCTACATAGTATGTACAAGGGCAGCCTGGGCTACATAAGTCTCAAAGAAGTCCTTTCCCTGAGAGAGAGAGAGAGAGAGAGAGAACACCATTAGTGCATTAGTGTTCCCCTATCTGCTTTGACATGATGCTGCAAACGAAGATGCGCTGGCCAGCATGCCTTTCCCACTGTGTCAGAATGTATTCCCCCGAACTATGAACCAGAATAAAATCCTTCTTTTAAGCTACTTTCTCAAGTATTTGGTCACAGTGATGAAAAAAGTAGCTAATTTATTATACACCTCCCCCAAAACCTCCATACCCCCAACACCCTACTTGAGGAGCTGCCCTTGAATTCATAGACAGGCCACACCTCCTAATAAAAACACTTTCATAGAACATCATCAGATAAGGCCTCGCTATGATCGTCACAAATTCCTACCAAAAAAAAAAAGACCAGTTTCTGAGTCTTCTCCCAGCAAACACACAAATGCACAAACGGGGGTAGTATGAAAGTCACAGAAAAAAAAAAATTGTGGAGAAAATGTATTAAGGCATCCAATCAGAATGATCTGTGTTTCCCGGCAGCATCCAATCCCAGACCTCACTTCCTGAATGCCTCCAACCCTAATCAGAGAACAAGCTTGCTCTGACTGTCCTTTAGTTGAGCTTCTCTGTGGCGCCTTCTGTTGTACATGCTCCCTCATTGCAGCAAGCCAAAAACCTTGTTCAACTGCATGTGTGCACGTGCCTGGTGGTCTTTGTCTGAGATTGCAAATACACTCAGCACTTATCTGGGTGCTGAGGGACAGAGAAAAGGCTAAAACAGACAAAACTTTCTCAGACCTCATACAGAAATGAAGGATGAACCGTTCGTGTTAAGCGTAATATATGACGTTAGTTTATGCTTAGTGGTATGAGGAAAAGTAGGAAAGGGGGGGCGGGAAGATGGACTGGAAAGTGGGCAGGTGGGTGCAGGTGCTGGAATTTTCCAACTGGTTAGCCAGGAAAAGTCTTCCTGAAGTGGCATGGAGCATGATCCACTCAGGTTTGTCCGGGTGTACAAGAACAAGGATGACTGAGACCTAGGGTGGAAGAGTACCTGACCGACCCCGGGCACAGCAAGGATAACTCAGGGGCTGCAGGGTCACCGGTATAATGGGAGATCCGTAGAAAGATGAGGCATGGGAAGAAGAGGGATCATACAGGATCTGTAAGGGTTCGTTTGTTTGTTTGTTTGTGTTTGTTTGTTTTGAGACAGGGTCTCCCTGTAGCCCCAGCTGGCCTGGAACTTACTAGGTAGACCAGGCTGGTCTTGAACTCACAGAGATCTGCCTTAGGCCTCCACCTCCCGAGTGCTGGGAGTAAAGGTGTGCGCCACCACACCCCACTGCTTTTGGATTTTTGCTGTTGGAAAACATTTGAATAGACAAAACAGCATGGTCTGATATTTTAATTAAAACAAAATCATTTTAGCTGCTGTGATAAAAAGCAACTGGAGGAGGTGGGGTAAGGAGGACTAAAGAGCCGATTGCTGACAGCATATGAAGTGAACAGGGAGGCTCTGGTGTGATTTGGAAGGTAGAACAGGCCAGATTCACTGATGGAGGCAGGGATGAGACAGAGGTCAAAGATGTTAAGTTTTCAGCTGAGCTGAAACTGGAAGGCCAACCACCATTAGCTGAGACAGAGAAGACAGGGAGAAGGGAAAGATTTGTGGAGAAAACCAACAGGAAGTCTTATGAACTTGGCAACACTAAATGGAGATGATGGGTAGACAGATTTAGAGCAGGCTGGGCTAGAGTTACACTTTGAGAAGTGTGGCTGTAGGCAACAGCATTTACAGTTGAGGCTGCCTGAGACCACCAAGCAGGATGTGCAGGCACATGGGGGTCAGAAGCTGAGTTCAGGGTACCCCAAATGCTCAGAGGTTGGGGAAGTGAAAAGAAACGAACCACAGATCTCCAAAGGAATAGCCACTGGCAGAGGAGCAGGTAGTGGTGGAGTCTTAGACCTGGGAAGAACGCTTTCGAGGAATCCTCAGTTGCTGCATTCTGTTGACATAAGACAAGGTCAAGACTAAGACTGTCAGCATTGGCAATATCTTCTTTGGGTCTTTTGGGGAGAAGCATCTGATTCCTTAATAAGTGCACATGTGTGCAATGCCCACAGAGGCCAGAAGAGGGTATTGGATCCCCTGGAACTGGAGCTATAGATAGTTGTGAGCCACCATGTGGGTGCTGGAACTGAACCCAGGTCCTCTGCAGAGCAGCCAGTGTTCTTAACCATCTCTTCAGTTCCTGATTCCTTGATTTTAAAAACTACCACTTTCTAACAAACTACATACTTTCAATTTACCCATTTATCTTGTCGGTCTATTTTTATTATATTGGATGAAAGCTTCACAAGGGCGGGGACTTTGGACTATTTTGATAATTAACAGAACTCTTAGTCTGGGGTACTGTGGTTCATGCCTAACACTTGGGAAGCTGAAGCAGGGAGGATTGCCCCAAGTTTGAAGTCAGCCCGGACTACAAGGCTAGCCTGGGTAACAAGTGAAACCTTGTCTTCAGATAACACGACTCCTCAGCTCTCAAAGGATGCGCTCTCCTTTTTCATTTTATCTTTTTGGAGAAGCTGTCACCTCTTAACTGGTATCGGATAATGACTTGCACAATTAACATTGTTCAGTGTTAAGAGCCTGTGGAATGCCAGGTTATTGGCATGCTTTTCTAAACTAATATTAAACTGTTTCTACAAAACAAGCACCATCACCACACACAACAGTGTCTGGTCGTAGTTGGAGCTCAGTAAGGATTATTTTGCAAATCCATCGAGACGTTCATTCATTTCTTTGACAATGTTCCTCTAAAATGATCAGGCAGTGTTTTTAGCTAAATCTTAGAACTAGGACTAGCTAACTAACTAGGCTGGTTCCTTTCTATTCAAAACCTGGCATTTTATGGCGCAGCTCACCAATCCCAGATTGTTTGACAGGTGTATTACACAACTACATCATGTCTCACCACCCAGAACTATGTGTTTTCCTGTGAACTAAAGGGGAAAAAAAAATCCACGATCAGCTAGCCCCTCACAGTTCAGGGTCTTCTCCAATGGAGGAACCCCACTCATCAAAGGAAATGGAGGTCTAGAGAGATGGCTCAGCAGTTAAGAGTGCTTACAGTTCCTGAAGAATTTGTCTATAGCATTAACAAGGTGTGCTAATTTCACAAAACAAATTAAATTCATAGAACTTCATTCTGCAACATAGAACCCATATACTGTGGGGCTGCTATGAGAGCTGGAGAGAATTATGTAGGAGCCTGCAACAGACCTCAATACACTATATATACAATATGCACATATGTTATTTTTAACTTCATAATCCCGTCCAACTTGTCATTTTTTGTTGTTGTTAAGATAAAGTTGGGACTGGTGAGATGGCTCAGCAGAAAAAGGCATTTGCATCTTTTTAATACATATATTACAATGTGTATACATACATGTAAAATAATAAATTCTATCACTTTATCTTTAAATTTTTGTTGTCTCAGAAAACAAAAAGAAAGAGTCTCCCTGTAGCCCCTGCTGGCTTGGACTTAAAGTTAGACCAGGCTAGCCTCAGTCTCACAGAGATCTGCCTGCCTTTGCCTCCTGAGTGCCGGGATTAAAAGTGTGCTACCACACCCAGCTCTTTAATTTTTTTTTTTTACATTTGTGTATGTGTGTGTGTGTGTGTGTACACCAGGCACTTTATTAACTGAGCAACACCCCCTCCCTGGCTCCACCTGGCTTTAAAAAGTTCTTTGACAATTTTGTACATACATGTACATATTTTCACTACTTCACCCCATTACTCTCTCTCATTCCCTCCTAATGAACCCCTTTCAAAAAATCTGTTTTTTAAAAAAATTTAATGTATGAGTGTTTTGCCTGTATGCACACAATGCCTGCGGAAACCAGAAGAGGGTGTTGGCTCCCTTGGAACTGGAGTTATGGACAGTTGTTATCTGCCATGTCTTCTGAAAGAGCTGCCTGTGCTCTTAACTGAGGAACCGTCTTTCTAGACCTCTCCTTTTTTCATGTCTCTTGTTTTAGGTTTTTTTGTTGTTGTTTATTTTTTTACGATGCACTGGTTTAGAGCTGCCTGCTCAAGCATGGGTGGGAGATTATTACTGGAGCGCTGGCAACTGAATTGTATCTACAGCACTGACGAAAACGACTCCCCCCAACCCAGCAGCCAATAACTACAAATAGCTCTTCGGAGGGGTGGGCCCTCCTATACCCCTCACCCACCGTGATGGAATGTTGCTAGGTGCCATCTTGAGTGGGTCTTGTGCAGGTAACCACAGTTGCTGTGAGTTCATGAGTGTCATATACAGAACACAGTGTTTCATAGAACGTTTCCCATCCTCCTACTGTTACTTCGTTCTGCCTCCCTTCCATGACATTCCTGGAGCCTTGCAGGGGAGATATAAATGTCCCATTTGGGGCTAACCACTCAACAATCACTCACTCATCCTTTTGACCAGTTATAAGTCTGTGCAATAGGCATCATCCACTGCAAAGAGAAGCTTCTCTGACCAAGGTTAAGAGCAGCACCAGGGGTATAAACATACATATTTAGAAGGCAGTTTGACATCATCATGTCCATTTAGCAAAACAACAATAGTCATCCTCCTGCCCCAAGAGCCCATGACCACCCCCAATTCTGGGCTTTTGATCAGTACCAGGTATGAATTACCTCTTGTGGAGTGGATTTCAAATCCAATCAGAGCAGTTGGTTACCCCTGTATCAGTTATGCTACTATTGAACCAGAGAGCACATCTTGCCCAATAGTTTGGTATTGTAGCTTGCCTGGGCACAGCTGGGGAAGAATGTTGATGACTTCTCCTCCCTCCAGCAGCCCAAATAGCACCTTCCATCACTACAAAAGCAACTTACCCTTGTTTTTTATTTTCTTTAAAATCTCATTTCCTCTTATGAGTAATATTGGAACCCTGCAATGGGTACCATCTTGTTATAATGAAGAAAAGTCATCTACATTTTTCCATGAACTTAGTTCATGTCTATAGTTTCTTCCTTCTGCATATGACTAGGGAAACCATTCATATTTATTCAAATAATTGGATCTACAGCAGCATTTGAAATTCTCTTCATACAGATCTTGCATAGCTATGTTAAATGAAACTAGATTTTTAAGTATGTGTGGTACAGGTAATTGAATCCTAGGCCTTGTGCATGCTAGGCAAGCTTTCTACCACAAAACCTTAGCCCCAAATTAGTGTGTGTGTGTGTGTGTGTGTGAATTATTTTTATAGTCCTTATTTTAAAATATGCTGGGAACCAAACCCTGGTTCTCTGCAAGAGCAGCCAGTTCTCTTAACTGATGAGCCATCTCTCCAGCCCCCTATTTTTTTTTTTTTTCTTTTTTAAGACAGGGTCTCCCTGCTGTCCTGGAACTCACTAGGTAGACCAGGCTGGCCTTGAACTCACAGAGATCTGCTTGCCTCTGCCTCCCAAGTGCTGGGATTAAAGGCATGTGCCATCACGCCTGGCCCGGCTCCCTATTTTTAATTTTTAAAAAAATTTATTATGTATGAGTGTATTGTCTGCATGTATGTGAGTGTAGCCATGTCTTGCAATGCCTGCAGAAGTCAGAAGAGGGCATCAATTCCTCTGGAACTGGCGTTATGGACTGTTCTTAGCCAGTGCCTTTACTGCTGAGTCATCTCTTCAGCCCTGTTTTAATACTTTTAAAGCAAACATTCAGATTCACTCTCCACCCGCCCTCCAGTTTCTCCCCATCCTCTTCCCGTCTCCCCTCTCCAGGTCTGTCTTCCTTTCACTTCCTCCCACTTCACGAGCTCTTTTTATAAACCTGACTGAGGGGCTGGAAAGATGGCTCAGCAGTGAAGAGCAGTGATTGCTCTTGCAGAGGACGAGGGTTCGATTCCAGCACCCACATCATGGTTAACAACCATCCGTAGCTCCAGTTCCAGGGGATCTGATGCCTTCTAACCTCCAAGGGCACTGCACGACACGGGTGCACTTACACACATGCAGGCAATACACTCATATGCATAAAATAAAAATAACAAATAAAATGTATATTAAAAAAACTGAGTCTGCTTAGTCTGCCAGTGTGCGTATGGGTGTAGGGTCATCAACTGGAGCATGCATCCCTGAAGAAAACTCCCTGCCTCTTCCAGCAGACATGAATTGCTAATAACTCCTTATCATGTCCCGTCCTCCCACAGCTCAGCAATCACTGAAGAAGGGGAAGAAAGGTTCTAAGGGCCACAAGCAACAGAGGACTACAGAGAATCAGTGCTTTCTAGACATGACAGGCTGCTGCACATACCTCACAGTGGCTGTGACTCTATGCACAAGACCCACACAAGATCAAGCCAACCAGAATCACTGCGTGGATGGGGGAGGGGGAATCATTGTCCAAATTAGTTCTTTGTCGCTGAAAAAAATAGCTAATAGTTGTACTAGATGGTATCATTTCTAAATGAGTCATTTTCTCAATTTGTAAAACCCAATTTGTAATTTGAAATAGCCCTATAAAACCTCTATAAGTACATATTCATATCCATGCATAAATTACTGTTATAATAAAATCAAGTCAAGAGAGATAAATTACATCATGTTAAAGAACAAGATTTTATTATTATTATCATCATCATCATCATTTTTGTCTTTTTGAGAAAGGGTCTCCTCCCTGTAGCCCCAGCTGGCCTGGAACTTACTATGTAGACCAGGCTGGCCTCGAACTCACAGAGATCCACCTGCCTCTGCCTCTTGAGTGCTGGGATTAAAGGTGTAAACAACCACACCCAGCCTTTAACTATTATTTTTATATGTATGTATGGTGCTTGTGTGAGTTTATGTGCACTACATGCATGCAGGAGCCCATGGAGGTCAGAGAGAGTGTTAAATCCCCTGGAACTGAAGTAAAAGGTGGCTGTGAGCTGCCTGACATGGTGCTGGGAACCATACTCTAGTCCTCTGCAAGACCAGCAAGTGATTTTTAAAAATTGTATATTTTATTTTTATTTTATGTATATGCATGTTTTGCCTGCATGTATTTAAGTATACCACATGTGTAGTGCCCACAGAGGCCAGAAGTGGGCATTGGATCCTCTGGAACTGGAGTTCCAGATGGTTGTTAGTTGCCATATAGGTGCTGCGAATCAAACCATGGTCTTCTACAAGAATAGCCAATGTACTTAACCAATGAGCCAACTCTCCATCTCTCCAGTCTCCTCCCAACACACCTTTTTTTTTTTTTTAAGACAGGGTCTCAGGCTGGAGAGATGGCTCAGCAGTTAAGAGCATTGGCTGCTCTTGTAGAGGACCTGGGTTCAGTTTCCACACCCACCCATATAGTAGCTAACAACTGTCCATAACTCCAGTTCCAGGGGATCCGACATCCTCTCCTGACCTCCAGGGGCATTGCAAGACATGGGTGTACTTATATACATTTAGGCAATATAATCATATACATTAAAAAAAAAAAGACAGGGTCTCCTGTAACCTCAGCTGGCCTGGAACTGTTAGTCCAGGCTGGCCTCTGTGTCACAGGGATCCACCTGTCTCTGGGTCCTGAGTCCTGGGATTAAAGCCGTGGGCTACTGAACCCAGATGCAGCTTTTAACCTCTGAGTTATCTCTCAGTCCTTCATGCTTTTTTTTTTTTTTTTCAGTCTTTTTGAGACAGGGTCTCCCTGTAGCCCCAGCTGTCCTAGAACTTACTATGTAGACTAGGCTGGCCTTGAACTCAGAGATCCGCCTGCCTCTACCTCCCCAGTGCTGGGATTAAAGGCATGCGCCACCATGCCCGACACTTTTTTTTTCTTCTTTTTTAAGAAAAGGGGGGCTGGAGAGATGGCTCAGCAGTGGTTAGGAGCACTGACTGCTCTTGCAGAGGACCCGAGTTCGATTCCCAGCACCCACATGGCAGCCACGAACTGTCCTTAACTCCAGTTCCAGGGGACTCCAATGCCCTCTTCTTACCTCCGCAGCATTGCACGACACGGGTGCACTTACATCCACGCAGGCAATACATTCATACACATAAAATAAAAATAATAAAATATTTTTGTTTTAAAAAGGAAAAGGTGTTTAATAAGATTTTTTCTGCAATAAAGTGCTATAAACTTCGACACATGTATAGATTTTTATAACTATCACCAAAATTACTGTTAATTACTATCAATGGCTTCGTTACTCATACATATGTGTATGAGTGTATTGCTTGCATGCATGCAAGGGCACCCATGCAGTGCAATGGCCACAGAGGCCAGCAAGTTGAGTTACATGTGGTAGTAGGCTGCCACGTGGGTGCTGAGATCTGAGCCCAGGTCCTCTACAAAAGCAGCCAGTGCTCTTAACGGCTGAGCTGTCTCTCCAGCCTCTCCCAAACACTGCCTGTGTGGCCACTTCAATCACACTGCCCATGTTAATTCTGGATGACCACTGATTTGTTCTCCTTGTCACATTATTCTTCTAGAAATCATATGAACAGAAACTTGCAGTGTGTAGCCTTCTGAGTAACATTCATGTGGGCTGTTTCCTGTATCAATCTCATTGTTTTTAATACTGAGTAGCACTGCACTGAACAAATACATCACAGGATTGTTTATCCAAAACCACAGTAATTGTTTATCCAAAACCATTGACAGACATTTGGGCAGTTTCCAGTTTCTGCTCGTTGTGAGCAGAACAGCAATACATGTTTTTGTGTAAACATAGGTCTATCTTACTCTAAGGAAAAGGTTTTATGTTTGTTAGAATATACCAAATTGCTTTCTTTTTTTTTTTTTTTTTTTTTTTTTTTTTTTTTTTTGTCTTTTTGAGACAGGGTCTCCCTATAGCCCCAGCTGTCCTGGAACTCACTATGTAGACCAGGTTGGCCTTGAACTCACAGAGATCCGCCTGCCTCTGCCTCCCAAGTGCTGGGATTAAAGGCATTGCCACCACGCCCAACTACCAAATTGCTTTCTATACAAGCTGAACCATTTTGCATTCCCACCAGCCACATGAGAATATATCTTTGATCTATATCCTTGCTAGAATCAGTGTATATCTACCTAAAAGATCCTGCTAGGATTTTGATAGAAATGGATGCATTTATTGAGTTTTCCAATCAATGAATAACAACACCACATTTATGCCTGACAACATATATTTCAGTTTTTAATTTTCAGTATGTCTTATGCATGTTCTGCTAGAATTATTCCCAGGCCTTGCATGTTGGAAGCTACCGCAAATGAAATTTTACTTTTAAATTTCAGCTTCCAGTTGCTCCTTGTCATTAAATTCAAGTACGATTGAATTTTGTGTATTGACAGTGTTTCCTGGGCGATGGTTCACCTTGTCAACCTAACTGGATTAGGATTTACCTCAGAGATTGAGAACTCTTCTGGATGTCTGTGAGGACATTTCCAGAGGCATAACTGGGGGGAGGGTGTGACCAGCCCTGTGAGCTATGCCATCCCATGAGCTGGGGTCAGGGACAAAATAAAAGGGGAAAAAGGAGAAAGCCAGTCCCCTTTCTTACTCTCTGATTCCTGGTCAGCCATGAGGTGAACAGCTGCCCTCTGCTACAGGCTCTTGTTGCCATGATGTTCTCCCAAGTGTATGTGGCCTGCACTCACATGTGGCCATGAGCCAAAGTCAATCTTTCCTCCCCTAAGTTGTTTCTTTCAGGGATTTTGATCATAGCTATCCTCAGGAGAACTGACACCTCCTGCACTATGCTAGAGCCAGCTCTAGCTCTTCTTGTAGACACCTTGGAATTTTCTTCCTTCTGTGGTGCTGGGGGATTGAACTCAGGGCCTTGTGCATGACCCTCCAGCCCCAATCCTTAGGGTTTTCTATGTGGAAAATCATCTGTCACATGTCATATGTGAATAACAATAATTTAACTTTTTTTTTTTTTTTTTTTTTTTTTTTTTTTTTTTTTTGTCTTTTTGAGACAGGGTCTCCCTGTAGCCCCAGATGACCTGGAACTCACTATGTAGACCAGGCTGGCCTCAAACTCAGAGATCTGTTTGCTTCTGCCTCCTGAGTGCTGGGCTTAAAGATGTGCACCTGGCCGACAATGTTACTCCTTTTAAATCTATACACGACTTCTTACTTTGCCTTGCCTTGCTTTGCTAAGATTTCCCCTATAAGGTTGAGAAAAAGTGGTGAGATTAGACATCGTTGGCTTCTGCCTTTGAGAAAAAGCACTTCTCATCTTCTCTAAGTATGAGGTTAGCCATAGTTTCTGAGGTTTCTTTATCTCAATCATAGTTAACTCATCACATGGTCATGATCCTGCCCACTGTGCTTTGGAGTTTTCTCGCATCGTTGTCAGGTTTTGATAGCAGGGCAATGTCTTTATAAAATGAATTGCTAAATATTTTGTTTTCTTCTTGCTTCTAAATATTTTTATGACTTTTCTTTGTATCTGTATGTGCTTGTGTGTGTGCACATGCAGATGCCATGGCATGACTGTGTGGGAGTCAGGTTCTCTCCTTCCACCATGTGGTCCCAGGGATTGAAATCAGGTCGTCAGGCTTTGCACAAGCACCTTTACCTGCTGAGCCATTGCTGGCTTTTTTTTTTTTATTTCTAAAAGGGATCATATACTATTGATGTGGTGGTTTCAATGTCCCCCACAGTCTTAAGTATGTGAACACTTGGTCAGTTGGTGGCTGTTTGGGGGAGGGTCACGGAAGCCCTAGGAGGTGTGGCCTTGATGAAGTCCATGTCACTGGGGGCAGGTGGGCTGAGAGTTCACAGCCATGTCCCATTTTTGACTCTCTCTTTCCACATCCTGTGCCTGTTTGAAGACGTGCGTGCTCAGCTTGCTGCTACGGCTGCCTCCTGCCATGCCTTCCTTGCCATGATGGACTCTTATTCCTCTGGAACTGTAGCCAAATAAACTCCAAGTTGTACTGGCCATGGTGTTTTATTACAGCAGCAGGAAAGTGACTAATACAGTTGGCATTACTAGTTTTACATGCGGAGGTAGAGTTCACCGGTGAAATTATCTTAGCCTGGAATTCATTTTTTCAGAGGTATTTAACCATGAACCCAATTTCTCTAATAATTACAGTGCACTTGACACTAGTCAAAAAGCCAAAAAGTGACAGTTACAGTAGTACTAACACTTTAGTAGTAGTTTAGATTGGGTGTTTTAGCAATTCAGAGTTTTGGTGAAAATTGTTCTATTTGATTGAAGTTCGCGAATTTATGTTAGTACTCCCTTATCCTGATAGTTTTGAAGTGGACAAAAATGTAAGTACAACATTAAATTTGTGGGATGCAGTTAGAGCAGCATAAAGGTCAAATGGGTTCACTGAATTGTATTAGAGGAAAGAGAGAACTGTTTTTTCAGTGGGATAGCTGCTGACAAATTACCCATGCTTAAGTACATAACCCTTACCCTGTGCTGCACACACACACTAGACAAACACAAGGCATGAAAGTAGGGAGACTTATTGGGAGGGAAACAGACAGTAATCACTGTGGGGGTTTGAAGGAGACTTGTTGGGAGGGTAACAGAGAGTAATCACTGTGGGGGTTTGAAGGAGAATGTCCAGCATAGGCTCCAAGGATTTGGACATTTTGTCCCCAGATGTTGGCACTGTTTTGGGAGGTCTTAGAAGGTGTGGCCATGCTGGAGGAAGCATGTCACTGGGGGTGGGCTTAGAGAATTCTTAAGCCTTACAGGATCTCGAATAGCTCTCTTGCTTCCTATGCCTGTTTGACTGGCTTCCGCTCCTCTTCCAGCCACCTCTGCTCAAATAAACTCTTCCTTTATAAATTCCCTTGGTCACGGTATTTCTGTCACAGCAACAGAAAAGTGACTAATACATATCAAAACATATTATATAGGCTGGGTGTGGTGGCACACCTCTGTAATCCCAGCACATGAGACAGAGGCGGGCGGATCTCTGAGTTCAAGGCCAGCTTGGGCTACAGGGAGACCCTGTCTCAAAGCAAGACAAACCAAACCAAACTAAACCAAACCAAACCCACATTATATACTCCATTTTCAAAGAACAAAAAATTATATTAGAAAGAACTACTTTACATCAATAATCCAAGCTTCCATTTAAAGAAACAATAAACCAAAATAAAGTAGGGCATGGTGGGACAGGCCTTTAATCCCAGCCCTTGGGAAGTAGAGACAGGCAGATCTCCTAGTTTGAGGTCAGCCTGGTCTATATAGCAAGTTCCAGGCCAGCCAGAGCTACCCAGTGAGACCCTGTCTTGAGAAAAACAAAAACAAAAATGGGATGAACCAAAATAAAATTATAAATCTAAGTGCAGATATACAATTAAACAGATTAAACAACAGAAAAAAGCCAAAAGTTTTCCTGATAAACACACCGATTTTTAAGCTCTCAATTTATAGATGGCTTTTGATTGCATAAATCTATAGTCTCCTCTCTTTTATCTTTTTTTTGGTGTTTTTGAGACAGGGTCTCCCTGTAGCCCCAGATGTCCTGGAACTCACTATGTGGACCAGGCTGGCCTTGAACTCACAGAGATCCGCCTGCCTCTGCCTCCAGAGTGCTGGGATTAAAGGCGTGCACCACCATGCCCGGCCTGACCATCTAAGGGATTTTTATCTGTATCTTTCCATCATTCTGATTCCCTGATCCTAAACATTGTGTTTAGTCTGTTCTACAGTTCTTTTCCTGTCTCTATTCCACACAGAACCACAGGAACTAACTGTGTAAACAGTTCATACACCCACTAAACAGGCTCAAACTGGAATAAGAACTGTGGTTCCTATTCTTGTTTTCATGGGCTGGGCCAGCACATGCCCCACCTTCAGAATCTCCCTGAACAGATAGGGGTAAACCTGTCCTCCCCAAACACCTAGAGGGATGTTTCTAGTTAGTGACAGGGCTGTGGCAGATTTCTGAGGCAGAGAGGTTTAGCCAAAGGAGACACCATCCTTATCCCTGCAGGCTCCACCAACCAACCAAATGGGTCTCATTACTCACAGCCCTTTGTGTTAGGGAACAAAGATGCTGGTTCCATGATCTCTCAGTAGGCCCTAAGCAGGAGGGAGGGGATTACTCACTAGTTTCTGATTCTATTTAGAGCATAGGCTAATAACACTTCCAACACTTCTCCATTCCTTTTTGTTATTGTTAAAGTTAGGGGCAGCTGGGGTGGAAGGCTGGCTCAGCAGGCAACGTATCTGCCGCATGAGCATGAGGACCTGAGCTCAGATCCCAAGCAGCCATGTAAAAAGCTGGGTGGATGACATGTACCTGTAACCCCCAGACAGGTAAATCCCTGGAGCTTGGTGGCCAGCCTCGAGGAATTGATGGCTCCAGGTTCAGTGAGAGAACCTGTCTCAAAAAATAAAATGGAGAGCAATTTAGGAAGACACCCAGTCACATACATGCACATGTCTGCATGTGTAATGGCATACACAGGTGTACCTGCACACTGTCCCATCACAAAGTTAGGGATAGCTAAGAGCAGACTATGAACTAATAGTGCTTAGAATGTCCTTTGTGATCAAGGGTTTAGAAACTAAATAAGGCCATCTAATATATATATATATATATCTGGATTATAACATAAAATGCAGTGTCACTTTTCATGGTACCTCCTAGAAAAACTCACGAAGTTGATGATGAGCACAAACTTTGCACTTTCTGTGAGAAACGCATGGCTGCATAAATGGTTGCTCATCCAGGTGAAGAGTGGAAGGGCTATGTGGTCCCAATCAGTTGTGGGAACCAGACAAGGTTTTCCCATGAAGCAGGGTGTCCTGGCCTATGGCAGAGTGCGGCTGCTCTTGGGTAAGGGGAGTTCTTGTTAAAGAACAAGAATTGGAGAAAGACGAGTCAGAGGGCAGGCGGATCTCTGTGAATTCAAGGCTTGAGTTCAAGGCCAGGCTGTTCTACATAGTGAGCTCCAGACCAGCTGGGCCTACAGGGAGACCCTGTCTCAAAAAAACAAAAAAGAACTGGAGAGAGAAAGTGCAGGTCTGTTTGGGGTACACTGTGAATGCCAGCCTGAGTGTTCTCAGCAGAGGACATTCCTGGGCTGACAGACACTCCTAGGCCTTAGCGGTTGGGGCCCACCAGAGCGAGCAGAATCCACACTTTTCAATCTCTCTAAAGATGTCCACCAGTGTGTTGTCACAAAGCCCTTAAACAAAGAAGGTAAGAAGCCTGGCACAGAAGCACCCAAGATTCAGCGTCTTCTTACCCATCACTTCCTGCAACATAAATGCTCTGAAGAAACAACACGCCAAGAAAAATGATATGGTTGCAGAATATACCAAATTTTGGCCAAGAAAATAAAGGAAGCTAAAGAAAAACACCAGGAACCAGGAAAGAAAAGACCATCAAGAGGAGCAGGTAGGCCACACAGAGAGTTACTACTGCCGAGTGAGTCCAGCCAAAAATGAGAATCTTTGCTTTTTTTTTCTTTGAGAAAGAGTCTCCCTGTAGCCCCAGCTGGCCTGGAGCTCAGTATGGAGACTAGGTTGGCCTTGATCTCACAGAAATTCACCTGGCTCTACCCCTGGAGTGCTGGGATTACAAGCATGCACCACCATGATCTCAGAGATCCACCTGTTCTACCTCTGGAGTGTGTGGACCCTGACATTTTAACAATAAATGATCAGACCTTGGGAAGACAAACAAACCAGTGTCTTACTTTTCTGCTGCTGTGATGAAATACCCTGAAAAGGAGTTACAGGAGAAAGGGTTTCTTTTGCTGACAGTGTCAGAGGGAGTCAGTCAGTGCTGGAGGGCAGGCATGGCAGCAGGAGGCTGGCGAGTCACACCGGATCTGCACTCAGGCAGCAGGACGGACAGGAAGTGGGTCTGGACTATGAAACCTCAAGGTTCACTCAAGTGTTCAAACACAGGAGGCCATGGGGGACATTTCTCTTTAAACCACAACCACCAGATATCTTAATGTTTTTTGTGTGGTGAGTGTGCATACATGCGCATATGGAGGCCAGAGGGTGGGTCAGGTATCCTGTTCTGTCACCCTCAACTCCGTTCCCACAAGACAGGGTCTCTCTGAGCTTGCCATTTGGCTAGGCTGGCAACCAGAAAACCCTGGTAATCCCATCTCTGGTTCCTGCAGTGCTGGGGTTACGGATGTGCACTGACATGCTTGGCTTTGTATGTAGGTGTTGGGGCTTCAAACTTGACCCCTCCTGCTTGTGCAGAAAGTGCTCTTATCCACTGAGCCATCTCTCCAGCCCCAAGATATCTCAACTTTATAGAAATAGTAGAGTGAGCCCGGCATGGTGGCACACGCTTGTAGTTCCAGCACTTGGGAGGCAGAGGCAGGTGGATCTCTGTGAGTTCAAGGCCAGCCTGGTCTACATAGTGAGTTCCAGGACAGCTGGGGCTACAGGGAGACCCTGCTTCAAAAAGACAAAAAAAAAAAAAAAAAAAAAAAAAAAAAAGAAAAATAGTAGAGTGGGGGTTATCAGGGTGGGAGGGGAGATGGAATTCTATTACTTATTTTGATCAGAGGCTATTTAGCCCTGACTGGCCTGAAACTCACTATGTAGACCAGGTTGACCTTGAACTTACAGAGATGGTCCTGCCTCTACCTTCCAAGTGCTGGGATTAAAGACTTTTACCACTATACCTGGCTGGGAGTTGTTTTTTTAATGGGTTTAGTTTCAGTTTTGCAAGACAAACTTCTGAAAACATGCCTCACAATAGGGAAGACACTGGGCACTTCTGAACCTGTGCTTGAAAGCGTCCATGATAGTGAAAAGAAAAGTGAGTCCGACACTGAGTTGACACATTAATTTATTTTTTTTTTAAAAAGAACCATCTAGATAACAGCATGGCCAGCCCTAGTGTTTCTACAGGGCCATATATAAAAGGACAGCTGCTCACAATGGCACACCAAGAGGGCTAAGCAGTTTCTGAATCCAAGAAGTCAAATATACTCATAATGGGTCTTAACACCCTCACACAAAGCAAGGTTTTAACATGTGACAATCAGGACGCCTAATCATGTAACTCTGGATGCTACGTACCTTGGTCAACTGATACACAGTTTGAATTCATTAAATATATTTAGACTTCTCTATTATACAAACAAATATACAACTAAATTAGTATATCAAAAGTGCTCACTGTGTTTACAAGAACATTAATATCTGACATGTTTATGGATGAACTGTATACTAAATGTGTCCTTTTTACTTACATCTCAGTCTCCCTCCCTACATTACATGTGAATTCTGTGCCACACCGCCCCAGCTCTCCAGTCCTCTTTTGCTGCTTTGTGTTCAGCACACTCGGGCCACGCTGTTGGCATTTCAAGCTTTGTGACCACCTTTCCTCAACACTAGCAGGTCTGCAGAGGCCTAAAGCCAGTAGGGAATTAGTGTGAAAGAAGCTCTACAAAAAAAATCATTAAAGACATTGCCCCTAAAATATACAGAACACAGCATGCCAAAGTATACAACTAACTGGAAATACTGGTGGACTGCACACGGAATTTACATGTCCAAAACAGAATAACTTAAATATTAAAATGCACCTTTTTGTTACCAAGGTAACTGACTTTATAAGCTTAACAAATGGCAATATTCGATACAAACCCCACCAAATCCATGAGCGTTAAATGCTGTGTGGCACAGCATATAAACATCTTCCTATGGCCTAGCCAACCTATAACCAGCAATGCCTCTTTAAGCTACTCTAGGATCTAGGACCTAATTAGAAATTTATACGAAACACAATTTTATGTTCAAATATGGAAATAAGTAACATAATTCCGAAACCCAAAAGCATCCCAGCATTTTGCAGGAAGAAATACCCCCAGCGGCTGCACCCATGATCACTTGCGTCGTTATGCAGCATCTCGGGCACCTGGGGAGGAAAAGCGACAGTGCAGCTCAGGACAGGCTAATTTTACAAGAATTTGCAGGACAGCTCATTTCACTTGGAACTGGATACATGACTGGTCGGTTTCTTAGAATATGACTTAGAACGTGCAGACTGACCGGCTAGGCACAGTCCACAGCATTTCCCAGCACTTCACAGTGATTATTTATGGTGTTCTTAACAAGTAAACATTTGCAGTAATCCAGCTCACCCCACTGTTAAATGGAAAGCTATGTTGATTTCCCAACTTTAGTAACTGCCCCCCCCCACTGATGGTAACATATGGCTCACCTCTAATTCAGAGAGTGTAACTCGAACACCACATAAAATACAATTTTAACAATTTTATCAGTAAGACTTCTGAAGTTGTGTGAACTTGGTGACAAAAGGCTATGACTCTTGTCAGTAAGGACTCTTTAAGCACTCTCAAGTCTACACAGCATGTCACCATGTGGCTTGGCTTAGGTTTTCTGCAAATCTATAGACAAGTCAGGGTCTGATTCTACTTTAAAAAGATCTATCAGTGGGGGCTTAGGCCCTGATAGACATTAGATAGGGTAAAATGTACAAGTGACCAACAATTCAAAAAATAAACTCAAAGGAACTTATAGTTAATAAAAGACTTTATTTTTAATTAGGTGTGTGTCTGTGAATGTGTGCCATATGTGGAGGCCAGAAGAGTGTGCCAGATCTCCTGCAGCTGGAGTTACAGGTGGTTGTGAGCTATAGAGTGTGGGTGCTGGGAACCAAATTCAGGGCCTCTACAAGAGCAGCAAGCACTACTAACTGCTGAGCCATAGCCTTCTCTGCCGCCCTTTTGGATCTAGAAACACTCCTCATCACTGGGATCTAATACCATTGTAATGATTTTTTAACTGAACATTTCCTGTTTTGTTTGTCAGTGCCATCTGACTTAGAAACTTACCATGTCAACCAGAGCGACATACATGAACAAGCCAGCGGTGAGTGCAAATACCCACATAGAAACGTTCTCTGCATAATGCCCAATGAAAATCCCTGTGGCCATTCCAAGATAGGCCAGCATGGCCGACAGGGCATTATAGAGCACAGCCTGCTTGACAGTCATGCCAGCCTTTAGTAAAACAGCAAAGTCACCTTTAACAGAAAACAAACAACAAAAAAAGAGGGCAAAGTAATTTTAAAGACACATCTGAACAACTTCTCAGATTTAAGAAAATTGTCTGGAGTTTTTTGAAGGAAAGAAAAAGAACCCAGGGCCCGAGCAGTGTCAATCAGTGTAAGTCAACCTAACTAGTTTTTTTTACAAACTAAAAAAAACTTGTATCCAGCATTTTCTGAAGGCCACTTTGTCCATAGTGGCAAGAACCACAAGTCTACTACTGTGTTCCTGTCCTGCCTTCAAGGAGCTTCAAACTGGGGTGGAGGCAGGACTGGAGTGCAAAGTTAGCCTGAGCTACACAGCAGGTTTAAGGCCAGCCTGGGCTACATGAGACCCTGTGTGAAAACAAATGAAAAACAAAACAGAAAACCGAAGATTAGAGGGAGGTAGAAAACACACAGAACAGTCAGCAAACGATAAAGGCAATACGTAATTAAAAGCCTGTGAGGGCATGGAGACAGAGGTGCTTAACAGGGGCCCAGGGCATAAAGGACTGAGAAGGGGGAACCATATGAGCCACAGGACAGAAAGAGGCGAGACCTTCTGAACAGCTGAGCACACAGCAAGGAAAAAGGTGTCAGAACCTGTGTGAGTGAACACGTGCCCAGAAGAAAACCTGACACAAAGTGCGATCCAAACAATTCTACTGACAGAATTTGAGAACAACTCATCTGTTCCCCAGTCCTTCAGCTCCAATGCATTAGATCCTCCTCCTCCTCCTCTTCCTTCTCCACTCCCCTCTCTGTGTGTGTAGGTCAGAAGAGGACATATACTCTATCATTTTCCACTTTAGTCCTGTGAGACAGGGTCTGGAGCTAGGCTGGCAGCCAGCAGGCCCCAGCGATCCTCCAGTCTTTGCCCTGAAGAACACTGGAGTTAGAGGTGCACACAGCCATGTCTGGCTTTTTAGGTGAGTGCTGGGATCCAGCTCAGGTCCTAATGCTCATATAGCAAGCCCTCTTCTCCACTGAATCATCTCTCTAGTCCCAAGTCTTCTTTTTTGGTCTTTTTTGACATAGGGTCTCCCTGTAGCCCCAGCTAGCCTGGAACTCACTGTGTAGACCAGGCTGGCCTTGAACTCACAGAGATCCACCTGCCCCTGCCTCCTGAGTGCTGGGATTAAAGGCATGCACCACCATGCCTGGCTTAAATCCTCTTTTTCTCTAGGGATTGAACCTCACACACGCTGGATGAGAGTTCTACCACTGAACTACACAGCACAAGCCCTAGATTCCTAACATCCTGCTGTTAATCAGAAATCACTCCTTTGTATGTGGCAGTTCAGTTCTTTTATTTTTGGGAACAAGTTTCAGGTAGCCCAGGCTGGCCTCATACTATGTGGCTTAGAATGAACCTGACCCTCCCACATCCACCTCTGGAATGCCAGGATGGTACCATGTACTGCTACACTCCGACCCTGGTATGCCAATACAGAAAGAGACTTGATAAAGGGAGAAGACAGAAGGGCCTATGTACCTCTCTGAACACCCTCACAGGTGTTATGTCCTTGTGGGGTCAGAATCCTGACTGGGAACAAACTTGCGCTCAGTGAAAGTCAGTTGGGTGCGCAGACTGTGGGAAAGCCCGGTGTTACGAAGACCCTGTCAGAGTGCTCCCTAGCCAAGCCAGCGATGGCAACACAGCTGGTTTACCTGGCAGGGTTCTTACCTAACTCATGAGGCAGCTCGTGACAGAACACAGCAACAGAAGTGCTTAGCCCACTGGATAAGCCTTCAGTGAACGCTGCACCTGTGGAAAGGTTTGGCTGTCAGCTTTTCAGTCTTATCAGTGCACAGGAAGTAAAGGAAATGCCCCAAACACTGGCGATGCATAAATACAATCTTCCCAGCCCAACTCTCATCTTCTCTACAAGGAATCGTACATCGCATCACACTGGGTCTAAATTTCCCTGGGAAGCCACACAACGGAAAAGGGACAGTCCACCTATGCCTACTGATGGGCTGACATCTACAAACCCAAGAAGGACCTGCTACCATGTAAAACACTTACTTGAGAATACAAAATAAACCGGTTTTAAAAGGTTAGGGGAGAGCCCTCTGCAGTCACAATGATGTAACTGTTGCATGGAGCTCAGAGGAACTCACGACGGCACTGGGCCTGTTTGTATTCCTTCTCTATTTTATAGGGAGACTCTAAGATAAGGGGCTCCTCCCACTTAAAAAGCTGGATGAGGGGTTGGGGATTTAGCTCAGTGTTAGAGCGCTTGCCTAGCAAGCACAAGGCCCTGGGCTCGGTCCTCAGCTCCAAAAAAAAAAAAAAAAAAATTAAAAATAAATAAACAAAAAGCTGGATGAATGATCAGCCACGACTGTGCACCTGGACACTTCTCCTTTGTCTGCCTATGCTGCATATGACACAGTGTGGAAGGAAGAGAACAGACCCCCAGTGAGCCAAGATCTGGTTAAAACCAGCCTGGCCTCCCTGCCTTCTGCAGGCCTCAGCTGCCCAATTCGAAAATATTAATACTTCCGTGGATTTTGCTGGCACTAAATCACTAGGATTTTTAAGTATTACATCATCTTCCAATTGTGGCATTAATAGTTTCATAGAAACTCCATGACTTTCCTTAGTCAGAGATGAGTAACATGCTTATCAGCTACGGGAAAATTCCTTCAGCACCACAGAAAAGATTTTACCATAGCAGCAGTCTATAGGATTGATAAGGAACTTGGGTGAAGAGGGAAACATTCTCATGCATGTTCCATACATGTTTAAAGTCCAACCTCAAGGCTTTGTAGATGAACAACTTTTTTTTGGGTGATTCTGGGATTGAAGCAGGGCCTCATGCACACTAGATAAATGCTTTCCGTGGCTAGAACCCCAGCCAAGAACAACTATGGGTAATTACAGTGAGGTATAGGTTAGGCACAGATTAAGCATTTAGCTGTAGCAAACATTTATCGAGCACCTCACTGTCAAAGCAGACAAATAATATTCTGATAATCTTGAAAGCCACTATCTTCATCTACACTAACCTATTCTTTGTTAAATGTGACTGGACATTTAATGTGGTATTTCCAGGTCAATCAACAAGGGACATGTAACGGCATACCGATCGCAAGACCATCGCTGAAGTTGTGCAGGCCATCCCCCATAATCACCATCCAGGCCAAAGTGGCAATGCCAGCATCCTTCAGCTCCTCCCGAGAGTAGCGCTGGCTGTGGCTGTGGGGGTGGTGGTTTTGGTGGTGGTGGTGGTGCAGAATATGGTGGTAGTCGTGATGGTGGTGAATGAGGTCATCGGACTGGCCCAGTGTATCATGGAAATGTGAATGGCATTTGTTCTTGCACCCCCTGGGCACGTATTCATTGTAGACTTCTTGTGGGTGAGCATGTGCTATCATGACCTCCTCCTCCTCCAACATTGCTGGCTGCTGAGAATCAAAGGGGGAGGGCTCTTGGGAATCTGCTTGTAAATAGCTTTCAGGTCCTAGGCATCAATAAACACAAAAAACACGGGACAGAATCAGAAAACTTTGTTAATGTACTTGAACATATTTCAAAGGTTCCCACTGATGACTGAAAAGGCACGGCAGCTCTCACACCCGCAGAGTAAACAGCAGGGCATTCCTAATGAGGTGAGGAGCCCCAACAGGTTTAATTAGTTTTTCAAAAGTAAACGATGCTACGTTTAAGAATGGATTTCAAGTACATAATTCTAGCACCCAGGAGGCTGAGTTGGGAGGACTACTTGAGCTCGGAGCTTCAAGACCAGCCCAGGCAACACAGTGATGATGAGATCCCATTGCATAAAAGGATTCTTCAAAAAATTCAAATTACATTTATTTACTTAGCATATGGGTGGGAAATGGCACATGCTACAGCACAACTACGGAGGTCAAAGGACAGCTGAGGGGAGGGGCTCCTCCCCGTCATGTGGGTCCCAGAGACCAAACTCAGGTAGTCTGCTCAGCGTCAAGTGCCTTCGCCCACTGAGCCAGCTCAGGGGCCCTCTTTTATTTTTCCTGGCCTGAATTTCCATTTCAGTTTTGTTTTTAGTTTACTCCTATTTTTAATTTTCCTTGGTGTTGGGTACGTTCATTGTGCATGGTACTGGGTCACAGGAGGATGTTTTAATATAAGTGACTGTTGTACCCTAGGCAACCCCCCCAACCCCCAAACCTCCCTCCCCTCCCTGCTTCTCCACTCCACTCCTCTAAAAGTTCCGTTCTTTGTTCCATATTAGTGGCTTACTAATGTTGACCCATTTTTAATTATGGAAAAATTTTCAGAACTATAAATGCATGTTAATTTAAAACTGATTAGAATATGACTGTTCTCAAAATGTTAAAGAGCTAGAGGTCTTTTGCCCATCCACCTACCTCTTCATTTAGACTTTTCTTAGTCTATTCATTCAGACTTTTCTGCCAGCTTACCCAGCTCTAAAATCATTGTGATCAATACTAGCAGTGCATGTATGGTACTTTCAGAAACTACAAACCAAAAAGTAAAACTCAATTTAAAAATTGCTATGCTACTCCACAGCCCAGGCTGGAGCTTAGCCCACTGCTCTGGCTTCAGACCTCCCCTTTACACTTCCTTCAGTGCCAGAGGTAATTCCTGTCAGGAGTTGGAGAACAAGGGTCATGAGGGATCTGTCTTTTTTCATCCGAGTTTTAGAATGCAGTATGTGAACCATGGAATTCCAGCTTCCAAAGTGATCCCAAGAACCTAGACAGTTTTCCCGTGAGCTGTGACAGTGACTCTAACAGCTGGAGCTGCAACAAAGGGATGTGCAGTGAACACGCTCTGACTCCCTTCTGGCTACTTCCTACATGGTCTTCAAACTGGGAATATTAAAAATCTCAGGGTCAGGGGCTGGAGAGATGGCTCAGCGCTTAAGAGCACTGACTGCTCTTGCAGAGGACCCGGGTTCGATTCCCAGCACCCACACAGTGGCTAACAACCACCTGTAACTCCAGTTCTGGGGGAATCCGATGCCTTCGGGCACTGCATGACATGGGTGCACTTACACACATGCAGGCAATACACTCATACACATAAAATAAAAATAACACATAAAATATTTTAAAAAAATCTCAGGGTTAGCAAAGCTGTCCCTTCTTTGCAACCATCACTGCCATAGACATAGCAGCACCTGCTGCTCACTGTGGAAGATCTCTTTAGAGAAAAACAGCAAACGCAGGCCAGCAGAAAGGCTTACAGATAAGTAGTAGTCACAACGCAGGCTCTTGTTCCTCTCAGTCAGTAACTGTCTGTTGAACACCTATTCTATGTTGGGCGCTCTGGGCTTTTTGTTTGGTTTAGCGTCTTGCTATGTAGTCCAAGCTGGTCTTGGACTCCTCCTGTGATAAGCTCTCAAGTACTGAGATTACAGGCCTGGCTGTACTGGCTCTTCTGGAAGGCACTGGGGCACAGCAACACTAGAAAATATCTACCTTCAAGAAATTAGGCTTTGTGTGGAGAAAGCCACCAAGTAAGAAAAAACTTGTACCAAGCAGCAGTGTGAGATACTGGCTCTGTGCTATGAAGGACAGTGGCCAGGAGACACGCAGTACTCCAGGATCAGGGAAGGCCTCAGGAGGGGTACCTGTGCTGAGACCTGAAGGATAGAGAATCATGTGGAAATATGGGAGAAAGGGATTCTAAGCAGAAGGGACAGTGAGGCCCTAGGGCCAACCTTTCGCATGCACAGGAAGAAAGGAGGCCATGAACTGGGCAGAGTGAACAATGGGGGAGGTGGAGCATCTGTTCTGTAGGTCTTCTTCACCCGTTGCCCCCAAAGTACAACCCAGAATCCAACTCTGTGTTCAGCTGCTCCTCGTTCATGATTACAGAGGCTCAGTTTGGGCAAGAGCTTTCTTTCTAGTGAATGGTGTGATGTGCCACCCAGTAGGATGCTGTCACTCATCAGAGATGCTACTCTTGACCCCTTGAGTACTGCAAAGGTGCCACTTTTCCTGTACTGAGTGCTACCTCGACATCTTCCTGGGTAGGCGTGGGTAAGTCAAACTCTAGTCTTGAGGTCGCTGTGCTCTCTAGCCTTCACCTGCTAAGCCATCTGTGTCCTCCCCAACCCTCATATTTTAAGGAAAAAAATTATAAAAAGGTTTTAGTGTGAACTGTGTTTTAATTGATCTGCAAAGCCCAAAGGCCCAGCTATCTTTTACAGGTATTTTTTCCATATGCTTAGACATCCAGAACACAATGAAAAAGGAAACACAAGGCAGTGTTGTGTGTAACTAGAGGGTACGTGGATCCAGTCTTTGCTCATAATTGCGCTGACTCATGTCACAGCACTGCAAGGTGATGTGGTGTGACTTCACAAGCACAGGCTCCTTGCTTACTGCCTCTTCTCAGCATCCCGTTCACAGGGCTGGTGAGACGGCTCAGCTGGTAAAGGCACTTGCTGCCAAGACTCATCACTTGAGTTCGATTCCTGGGACCCACACAGTAGGAGAGAAACAACTGCAAGTGGTCTTCTGACCTCCACATGCATGCCATGGCATGGACATGCACACCCCCCAAAGAAAACCCCCAACAACAACAACAACAAAAACCCCACCGAAACCAAAACCAAACCTTCTTCTCACAATAGAAAAGGCAGAAGATAACCCCAGGGAACAGTCTGGTATAAGCTTAAGCACTCCATGACACTGAAGGTGCTACAATGTATACTGGGCACTGTTGAAACTAAGTCTTAAGGTGACTCAGGAGGACAAATATAATTGCACAATTTTCCTAATATGGCACCAACTTTTAAGCATAGTTTTCAGAAGTTTACATTTTATATGGTATTCTGAAGACAGCAAAGGAACAGGAATCTAGAATTGTTCAGGTTTTAAGAAGATGAAGGTCTGCCTACAAATGGGAACTAAGTGGTGTTCTGATGGGTGAGAGGGTACTTGCATATTAATTATGGTGGTATAAGTATGCACTTCTGAAAATCCATAAAACTATGCTTAAAATTATGACTCCTGCTAGTCTTAGATAGATGAATATAAAGAAAAGGAACAGGGGCTGGAGAGAGAGCTCAGTGGTTAAGACCATTGGTTGCTCTTGCCGAGGACTCACGTTCGAATCCCAGCACCCACACGGTGGCTAACAACCATCCATAACTCCAGCTGCAGGGGATCCAATGCCCTCTCTGTACTTTTGTGGGCATTACACAACATGGGAACACTCGCATACATGCACGCAAGACATGCATAGACATAAAAAAAATGAGCCCGGCATAGTGGTATGTGTCTTTAATCCCAGCACTCAAGAGGCAGAGACAGGTGGATTTCTTTAAGATCAAGACCAGTCTGGTCTACATAGTGAGTTCTACGCCAGCTGGGGCTACAGGGAGACCCTGACTCAAAAAGACCAAAAACAGAAACAAAGACAGAAAAGGAAAAAAAAAACACCCATTATTTTCTTTCATCAACCAGGAGGAAGCCTACTTGACTATTAGCTTATGTGCAACAGTGTTACTAGCCACTTCTCAAAGACTCGTGAGCCATTAAGAGTTTCCTTAGAGCCGGGCGTGGTGGCGCATGCCTATAGTCCCAGCACTTTGGAGGCAAAGGCAGGCAGATCTCTGTGAGTTCAAGGCCAGCCTGGTCTACACAGTGAGTTCCAGGGCAGCTGGGGCTACAGGGAGACTCCGTCTCAAAAAGACCAAAAACCCCCCAAAAATCCCACAACCCTGCCTCCCCCCAAAACCCAAAAAACAAAACTTCCTTGGTACCCAGTGTTATGTTAGGAAGGACTCACCCTGGTCTCACACGACCTCCCTTCAGTTGTATAACCTGAAGAGAGGTGCCAGCAATGTGTCACTAGGCTCATGCCAAGCCCTGGGGCCAGACCTCAGGGAACACTGTATCTTGAAACCACAGTACTCAAGGAATTCTGGCATGTTCTTCTCTCCCTGCTTCTTTACTGTGGAGCAACGTGACCAGCTGTCTCATGGTCTTGTCACTATGCCTTTCCTGCATGATGGGCTGCAGGAACCCTTGAACTGTGAGCCAAAATAAACCCTTTTCTGTATATTTTTTATTAAATTATTGTGTATTTCACACAAAACATCTTAATTATCTTTATATGCCCTTCCCCATCTTCACCCTCCCATAACTGCCCCCGCTCCCCACTGGATTTCATGCACTCTCTCATTTATGTTAAGGCCTATTGAGTCAAGTTAGTGTCCCCAGACGTCCCTCAGTGCAAGTTCAGCTACTACCTAGAGTCAGTCTCTTAAAGAAATCTACTCTCCCTCACCCAGCAGTAATCAGCTACTAATAGTTCTTTGGCTAAGATTGCAGCCTGCTGCCTGTTTCCCCAGTTCTGTGCTGGTTTTTGTCTGCTTGAGTTTGCATGGGTCTTGTGCATGCTGATACCATTGCTGTAGGTCCATATGAGCAGGGTCCCAGGAGCTTGTAAGACTGTTTCCATATGGTTATGTCCCCTAGCTCTTAAAATCTTTCTGGCCCCTCTTCCATAACAGTCTCTGAGCCCTGGGTAGGTGAAGTTTAATCCCGGAGTCCTATCCAGGGACCCACACTCTGAAGTCTCTTATTCCCTATACTTTGGCCAGTTGTGGCATTTTGTGTTCAACGTCCTCTGTTGATCTCAGGGTCAAATCTAGCCCTGCCCTTACTGGTCTACAACCTCACAGTGCAGTGCAGCACTCTAAGCACAACAGCCATTATCTTTGCCAGAGCAGCTGCAACTACTTGCAAGAGACCCTCAAGGCTGAGTCTGTTGACAACCGATGTTCACAGAAGAGGGTGGGGAGAGTTATTGGACCCTCACTGAGATTCTAGCCAGTCCTATACCTTCTATCTGTCCTATTACATGTGGCCCCATGGTCTAGGAGGTGCTCCAGTAGACAGAAGGTTGCTGAAGGTTAATCATGGGGTGGGGTGCTCCATCTATACATTATGGGGAGGTCATCATCCACCCTGGGGTGAGACTTCTGGGTGGTATGGCTGTTTTGGGTCACACATGCTCCTCCAAGCCCCTAAACTCACTGGTTCCCCATGGCGCTCTTTGGAGGACTTGTACTTTGGTTGGTCACGGCCCGATCTTGGGGTGAGCAGGCATTTGTTTACATATCCCCAGGGAAAGAAAGTGCAGCAGACATTCACATCCGGGCCCACCAGCAGTGACTTTCCTGCAGCACTAAAAAGGCCTGGAGGTAGGAGCCTGACATACTGACCCACATTCTTTAGCCACAGCAACACATTTTCACATGAATTCAGCAAACAGGATTTCCATTAGGCTCCTATCAATTGAGGTATCTAGGGGGAACATCCTGCCCAGAGCCATGCACAGGACTCACCCCTGCATCACCCAGGTTCCTCTCTGCTCTCCTCACTGCACAGTGACCACTCCCAGCACCCTCTCCACTGCACACTATGCTCATTTCCTGGACAAAAACCACCCCTGCGGATCTAAAGTGTAGGAAATTACAGGTTAAGAGAAATCCTGTCCTGAGGAACACTTGAATCTCGCTCATCAGATGGCTCACTGTACGGTATGACATAACCTGAACTAAAGACTTTTACCTAATCTTGCAGTCAAAAAGTTACTGGGTTTTTTGTTGTTATTTTGAGACAGGATCTTCCTGTAGCCCCTGCTGGCCTGGACCTGGCTATTTATATCAGGCTAGTGTCAATTTCAGAGATCCACCAGCCTCTTATCCTCCTGAGTACTGAGTACTGGGAGACCGTATGTGTGCATGCTTTACCACCAAAGCACTGAAAGCAGTGTGATGTTCTCACTGCAAACAAGAGGAACGGAGTGTGAATGATACTCTAGGCCTAGGGATCCAAGGGCAGGATTCTCTGATAAGGGCGGGCCCTGACTTCTACATCCCCATTCCACGGTAGAGATACCGTTTTAATAAAATGCACAAAGCTCTGGCTCTGGAGCACAGACCTGAGAGACATCTGAAGGAACAGGTCTTGGAGTTTGGGTTTGTTTTCAGCCTTAAAACAGATGTTACAAGTCAGGCTGTTTCTTTACTACGGCATAACCACATGACTTAGAAACACTGCAGCTCCTGCCATGCAGTGCAGACCCACACCTGAGAGGTGTTTTTTTTCTGGTCTTTTTGAGACAGGGTCTCCTTGTAGCCCCAGCTGTCCTGGAACTCACTATGTAGACCAGGCTGGCCTTGAACTCACAGAGATCCACCTGCCTCTGCCTCCCGAGTGCTGGGACTTTAGGCGCGACCACGCCCAGCTTTGAGATAATTTTTGGAAACTGTGAGCTTGAGTCACTAAAGGAGACTTACGCTCATCCGCGTCTGCTTTCTCCTCATTTGCTGGAAGCTGAGATTCGTACTTGGACAGCTGCTTCTTAATCTCCATGTCATCATCATTTTCAGGCTTTTTTTGATTCTGAAACAGTCAAGGAAAGTAGCACTTTGAAATAGTTGATTTGTTCTTCTGTACAGCTTTCAATAACAGTTAAGCAGCTAGGGCTGTAACTTCAGCCTAGAGTACTTGTGTACCATGTGAGAGGCCCTAGGTTCAATCCCCAGCTGCTCAACCAACCAAAAACTGAAGAAGCAGAAGACAGAAAAAGGCAACAGAACTAACATGCTGTCCTAGCTACTTTCTAATGCTATGATGAAACACTGCAAAAGCCACGGGGAAGAATGGATGTATTTCATCCTACACTCTGGGGTAACAGTTCATTACTGAGGTTTGTCAGGGCAGGAACCTGGAGGCAGGAACTGAAGCATAGACCCAGGAGGAATGCTGCTTTCTGGTTTGTTTCCCTGGCCTGTACTTAGCCTGCTTTCTTTTTTAGTCCAGCCTGCTTTCTTACACAACCAGGACCACCAGTCCAGGGGCAGCACTACCCACTTCAGTCAACAATCAAGATGACAAGCCCGCAGGCCAGTCTGACAGAGAAAATTCCACAACTGAGGTTCCCTCTTTCCAGGTGTGTGAAGCTACAGCAAACTATCCGGCACACACACCTCTACCAGAACAAGAGTCATGCGACGGCCTGTGTGTACGTATTTATTTAACATCTAGTACTGACTCTTGGCTGTAATAACTGCCAGAGAGGTAAAGAATGCCTGAATTAAAAGAGAAAAACCACACATTAACCTTCTCGAGTGCCTCTATCAGCTACTGCAGTGTGGTCTCATGTAAGCAGCACAATGTCCTCCGATCCTTGTCTTAGACACACCAGAACAGATGAATTGGAATGTGGATTCTAGTTAGAGCCTAGGCTGATTCATCCATACTGGCTGAGATTCTGTTGCTGTGCCCATGACCAAAAGCAACTTGGGAGAGGAGAGGGGTTATTTCAGCTTACACTCCCAGGCCAGAGTCCATGGTTAAGGGCAGTCAGGGCAGGGACGTCAAGTGTAAACCCCAGGAACACTCATGCTGGCTCGCACCCTGGCTTGTGCACCCCTAGATTTCTTATAGAGCTGAGGCCCACCTGCCTAGGCATGGTTACACCCACAGTGGGCTGGGTCCTCCCACATCAATCACCTATCAAGACAATGGCTTACAGATACAGCCACAGCCAAAGTGATCAAGGAAATTCTCCAACTGAAGTTCCCTCTTTCCAGGTGCCCCTAGGTTGTGTCAAGCTGACAATAACACTAACCAGCACAGACCAGCAAAACCATTTCCTTTGGGTACTTAATGATGACCATGAGACAGCTGTTCGGTTTCATGAAGGTCATGTTTTAGACACTGAAACCCCCATTTCTCCTGCTTTTTCGTTATGAAAACTACTTTAATAAAACACCATTAACATGCTCTTTTTAATTAGCCTTAAATTCACCAGTGGGCTTTTTAATTTTTTTTAACTTAGTACTTCTTTAAAAAATATTTTATTTTTTTTGGGGGGGGCTGGAGAGATGGTTAAGAACACTGTTTTTGCAGAAGACCTGGGTTCGAATCCCAACACCCAGCTAACAACTGTCTATAACTCCAGTTCCAGGGTATCCAACAGCCTCATCTGTCCTCCGTAGGCACTGCACAACATGGGTGCACTTACCTACATGCAGGCAATACATGCATACACGTAAAATAAAAATAAAATACTTTTAAAATATTTTATTTTTATGTGTATGAGTGTATTGCTTGCATGTGTGTACATGTACCCATGTCATGACATGCCTGAGGAGGTCAGAAGAGGGTGTCAGATCCCTGGAACTGGAGTTATGGATGGGTGTTAGCTGCCATGTAGGTGTTGGGAATTGAACCCAGGTCCTCTGTGAGAGCAGTCAATGCTCTTAACCACTGAGTCATCTTTCCAGCCCCAATTTTTTTGCGGGGGGAGGAGGTCTTTTTTAAGACAGGGTCTCCCTGTAGCCCCAGCTGACCTGGCACTTGCTATGTAGACCAGCTCGCTCTCAATCTCACAGAGATGCCTGCCTCTGTCAGGACTAAAGGCATGCGCTACCATGCCAGGCAAGTCTTTTCTATTTCGTGTGGTGACAGGGACGGAAGCCAGGTCCTCATGCACACTGGGTAAGAGCTTTACCGAGCTATATCATTGGTATTTTCTGGTTTATTGAGATAGGGTTTCCCTCTATAGCCCAGGCTGGCCTTGAACTTGGAACAATCTGCCTGTCTCGCCTTTCTGAGTACTGGGATTATAGGCCTGAGCTACAACTCCTGACAATCACTGGGCTTTGTAACTTCTCCATATGCCAGACTTGAGAGACTGTCTCTGAGCCCCAGCAACATCTATGCTGCACAGTGGTCTCAGTGAACAACAGTGCCCTGTGTATTACCAATTCTGTAGAAGATACTGTCTTCAGTTAAGACAAGCACTAGATCATCCCACACTGCTGTGTTTGAAGCCGTTGCCGTCATACAGCTATCAGCCACAGGATGACCCTGAAGCAGGAGGGGCCAGCTCTGTCCTGGAACTGAAAAAAAGGAAATGGCCAAGGAGTGCCTTTTCTCTAGAGGTGGTTAGAGACGATGCTGTAGCAACAAGGACTCCAGGCAGCACAGAGCATGTCAGGAGTCAACGGAAGTGACCAGAGGACACCAGGCAGCAGTGTGCCGCTTCGACACTTCCATTTCAACAGCACTGCCTGCTCTGTGCAAGACGGGGAGGAGAAGAATGAACCAGGTGGATGGGCCAGGTAGGAGGCAACTGCTGTCACTCAGAGGGGAGATGATCAGGCCGGACGAGACCGTGGACACATTTAATAAAACCTGGCTGCATGTGGATAGAAATGACAGGATGTCACAGATGAGTCTGGTTTCCAGTGGAAACAATAGCTTTCTCTGGTTGGAAGTGGAACTGTTGTAGAGTCAACTACACAGACTGCGAGTGTGCAGGAACTCTAACTGGAGAGCAGGTTTTATACTAGTATGGCGACCAGGTGAGTATGTCAGTCAGAAGCTCTGGGGTACAGCTTGGATTCCTAAAGAAAAAAGGCTGGGCGTGGTGGCTCACGCCTTTAATCCCAGACAGGGAGGTGGATCTCTGTGAATTCAAGGCCAGCCTGGTCTACATAGCAAGTTCCAGGCCAGCTGGCGCTACATGGAGACCCTGTCTCAAACAGACAAAAAAAAAAGAAAAAAAAAAAGAGGGGGGGGGATTAAGGAAGTGATGCTAAAATTTGGATGCTCTACAAAAAATAAGCTCTTAACATTTTCTAAAAAGAGAACCTGTAATGTTTGCAAAGTTTTTGTGGAACAGTATCTAGAGCTACTCTTTCTGTTGTTCCATGTTTCTTATAATCAAACATTTATCAGCTGTCTATGATAAACTAGGAGAAGTAGGTAAGACACAGAGGTCTGGGTCTTTTGAAGGTTTCATTCTAGTAGAAGCGAATTTAAAGCAGAGACCATCAGACTTCTCTGGCTACAACCAGCAACACACATTTCATGGTGTTGTTGCACTTACAAACAGTTGGCACATACTGGGTGCTGGAGAGATGGCTCAGTGGTCAAGAGCACTGGCTGCACCCACATGGTAGCTAACAATCACCAGTAACTCCAGTTCCAGGGGATCCATCACCCTCTTCTGGCCACCACAGGCATTGCATGCACACATGCACTTACATATATGCAGGTAATACACTCATACACATAAAATAAAAATAAAATATTGTTCTATATTCGGTTACAGCCTAATTTTAGAATCCCAAGTTAAGGACTGCCAGGTTAAAGAGCAGTAAATAAAATTTGTGTAAAAACTGAAAACTAAATTGAAATAATGATATTAAATAAATTATGATAGCTGAACTAGAAATACCAATAAAAAAGATCACATTTCTAAAGGCAAGAATAATTTCAGGACATAAATAGGACGCATCTTCAAACCAGCCCACGTGCAGCAATGGAAAGAGCCACGTGGAAGATGACTTCCTAGATTCAGAATGAAGAAGCTTTGTCTGTGTTTTTTTTTTAAGACAAAGTCTCACACAGCCCAAGCTGGCCTCAAACTGGCTGTGTAGTAAGGATAAGTCTACCCCTTCTACACTACCATGCCCAGCTCATGAGGCTGGCTTCCTTCCTTCCTTCCTTCCCTCCCTCCTGCCCTCCCTCATTTAGATCTATTTAAGAGGAGGTTCATATTTGTAATATATGATTTTTTTTTTTAAGACAGGGTCTCATTATGTAGCCTCAGCTGGCCTGGTACTTACTATGTAGACCACCTGAGGCTGGCTTCAATCTCACAGCGATCCACCTGCCTCTGCTGGGATTAAAGGTGTGGATCACCATGCCTGGCTAATGTTTTTTAAACAAGAGTCTCAATATAAGTCTGAACTGTCATGAAACTCATTGCATAGTTCAGGCTGGTCTCAAACTCAGGATACTCCTTCCTCCAACTCCTGAGTGTGGGGATTACAAGTGTGTGCCACCCTGCCCAGTCTGCCATGAGATGACTGTACAATCCCCAAGAGTAAATATTCATAGGATGGAGGCGGCTCTCCTGTTCACCTTTATGCTTGTTTCCCACAGTCAGCCTGATACTTAGTAAGAATAAACTAAGTTTAATTTTCAAAGCACTTCAGGCCAGTTATACTTGTTAGTGTAATTGCACAATTGAATCACATGTTGCTCAAACTAATGATGGTGAGAAGTTACTTCTATGAACATGTAAGTTGAATGCCTTTAAGAGTCAGAGGCAAGTTGTTAAAAAGAAAAAATAAGGCTAAATTACAGAAGATGGCCCCTATATAAAATTTAGATTTAAAAATCTAGATTCTATGCTCAGAACAGATAAGTATGTATCCTCTTGTTTAGAAATTGCAGATGAAACAGCATGGCTATAAAGAAAAATGACACCGAACTTGTAAACATCCTGATCAAATGAGCATCACAAGGGCACACTTCACCTTAACCATCAAGAATAGCTCAGGCTGGTCTCAAATTCAGTATATGGCTGAGGCTGGCCTTGAACTCCTGATCTTCCTGCTGCCCTCTCTAGAGTGCTGGGATTATGGAGAGTGCCACCATCTGGATGCACTTATTTCAAATCCTTTCCACCAGTCTCCTGATTGTCTTGCCCAATGGATCACATCAGATAAAAGGCAGACCACCTCAAGGATTCAAGGGTACTATTATCAGAAACAAAGTGTCTACTAACTGGCTTCATACGCTTTATGGTCCAATTTGCAGAGGATAAGCTTACAATCAATGCGCTACTTAATCACAGCACCAAGAAATGTTTATCCACGATGCCCATGGTCTCTGCTGCCCGGCTTGTGCCTTGGGTCTAGTCACGTCTACACAGATGTTTCTCCTTCCCTTTCTTATTCCCCAGGTGTTACAAGGAACAGTGGAGATTGGAAACTTCAGGGCTGGGGCTGGGAGACGGCTTGTGGATATAGTGCTCACTGTGCGACCACGAGGACCTGAGTTTAGATCCCCAGCACTCATAAAAAGCTGAGTGTGGGGCTGGAGAGATGGCTCAGTGGTTAAGAGCACTGGTTGTTCTTGCAGAAGACCCAGGTTCGAATTCCAGCATCCAGCTAACAACTGTCTGAAACTCCAGTTCCAGGGGATCCAACTTAGCCTCTTCCATCCTCTGCGGGCATTGCATGACACAGATGCACTTACCTACACAGGCAAAACAGGCATATACATAAAATAAAAATAAAATGTAAAAAAAAAAAAAAGCTGAGTGTGATGAGGTACGCCTGCTGGAGATGAAGACAAGAGGATCTCTGGGGTTTCCTAGCCAAATAAGCAAGCTCCAGGTTAGGTGAGAGACCTTATCTCAAAAAAGGAGGGTGGAGCCAGGCGTGGTGGCACACAGCTTTAATCTCGGCAGAGGCAGAGGCTGGTAGAGACCAGCCTGGTCTAATAGTTCCAGGCTAACTGGGGCTACAGTGAGATCCTGTCTCATAAATCTAAACCAAGAGGAAGAAAGCAATTGAGGAAGACATCCAACATTAACCTTTGGCCCCAAAGCAAATGTATACTCACAAAGGGAGGGAGGAGGGGAGGGAAGGAGGGAGGGAGGGATGGAAGGGGGGAGGGAAGGGAGGAAGGAAGGAAGGAAGAAGGGAAGGAGGGAAGGAAGAACAAAAGTTAAAATGAGGGAGGGAGGGGAGGGGGTGGGGAGGAAGGAAGGAAGGAAGGAAGGAAAGGAGGGAGGGAGGGAAGGAGGAAGGAAGAAGGGGGGAGGGAGAGAGGGAAGGGGGGGAGAGAGGGAAGGGGGGGAGGGAAGGTCAACTGCCCCAGAGTCATCAAGATGCAGAACTGTTCTACATGAATGCCTCTGGGCCCAAAAAGTACCTTGGAGGTACTGAATCCTTGTCAAACAAAGATCATACATCTGGACAAGCTATTCTAACAATGCAGTCAGACTGCTACTCCAAATCAGTGTCTGATGCACGGTTAAGTACTCAGCAGTTTTACCTTTTTCTTCTTATCTTTAAATTGCTTGATCAATGTGAGTACATGTTCAACCAGAAACATGAAGTACAAGCCTCCTAGAGCTGTCAGACCTTTCCACGTAGAGTCAAAATAGGTGCTTTCCTCTATGTTCTGAGCCAACAGATGACTGAACAGTGGACCCCTTTTCATCTCCATTGCTGGCTCTTCATGGCTGTGACTGTGGTGGTGACTTGCATGGGACTAGAAGGAAAAGGAAGTACAGTTTACACCCATCAGTTTCTTATGTCAGAGGAATTGGCCAAGGCAGGAGGGCCATGTCTGAAATCACCCAGAACTAGTCAACCGTTGTGATAATTTAGAGTTGAGGAGACATGCTGAAAGGTCAGTGGACAGATGGAGGTCTGGAGCTTAGTGAACACATCCTGCTATGCACTGACAGAGTGGGTATGTCTGGCATAAAGGCAGATACATCCACAGTAGTCCTCCTAACATATGGACAGGGCTGTCTATGTTTGACACATTACCATGGCCACAATTAACAGGCACATATCTACTGCTCATAGCCCTGCCCGAAAGGTTCATAGCAGGCTCATCAGGCCTGCTTTGTAAGAATGGAACTGGTGTGGAGGGACAGATGGGCCCTGCAGGTTTCTGAGAATCTGTGCACTGCACCTGCGCTGAGTGCAGCAGTGACTAGCTACTGCTACTGCTGTTAGGAAACCAGCTGGGTTTGGAGCATCCTAATGAAGGTCATAGGCTTCCTGCGGCAGGTACGCCTCAACAATTGTCATTGGTAGTCAGGGAGACGGGCACTGGGCGTACCGGTCTTTCTGAACACAACAGGAGATTGGCAGTGTTCTAGGAAGGACTGATTTTCTCTTTCCACTTAACTGAAAATCTTTAAGTGATTCTTTTTTTCCTGTGATGTGGATTGAAGCCAGAGCCTTATGCGTTACAGTTAAGTACTCTACACCCTCCAAGAGAAATGTAAAAAGTGACCTCTAAATATTACCCCAAATATTTAGTGTAAAAGTAAATTCACTTATCAAGCCTGTTTTATTTAAAAATTCACTCAGCTCATGAAGTGTGAATCTCTAAATTCAACTCTGAAGAAAATCTCTATGTTTCTTGGATATAGACAGGGGCAGATAATTTGCATGTGTAGCATTTACACGAACAGTTAGCAGGTAATTGCCACTGTGGTAGTCTAGTCTATCACAGTGTTAGAATCTGAGCAGGATTTATCTCCTTCTATTAAGTGTGCTATGCTCAAAAAGTTTAGTCTGATTTGGTAAAGTCCCTTAAAGATAAAGGAAAAAAAAAAATCCTACCAATGTGCACTAAATTCTAGCACAAAAATGCAACTTGCAGGGCAGGAGAGATGGTTCAGTGGTTAAAAGCAATGGCTGCTCTTGTAGAGAATCCAGGTTCAAGTCCCAGCACCCATAAGGTGGCTGGCTGTCTGTAAGTCCAGTTACAGGGGCTCTGATGCCCTCTTCTGGCCTCTGTGGGTAGAGCATGCATATGGTGCACACACATACATGCAGGCAAACACTCATACATATAAAAATAAATAAATCTTAAAAAAAATTCAACTTGCAGTTAACATACATATTTTATTTTACTTTACTTTTTACATTTTTTTTTTTTTTGGTCTTTTTGAGACAGGGTCTCCTTGTAGCCCTAGCTGACCTGCAACTCACTCTATAGACCAGGCTGGCCTCGTTCTCACAGAGATCCACCTGTCTCTGCCTCCTGAGTGCTGGGATTAAAGGCGTGTGCCCAGCAACAAATACATTTTAAAATCAACTTTGGTAAACAAAATCTCTAACCTTTTATAAGTAAATATCAACACAGAGTCTTACTACAAATCAAATCATGTGTTTTCATGGTGGAACCACAGAACATGACAGCAAGACGCTTACGTGTGGGAGAAGATGTAACAATGCATCTCCGCTCAGAGTTCCAACAGCCAGCGCCACAAGGAAACTCAGGAGAAACTTGAAAAACACCCGGTTCATGAGGGGCACCAAGATAACCCCCAGCAGAGACAGGAAGCTGATGATGGAAATGGCTATGAAGCCACCAAGCCAGGCTGGCAAACCAAACAGAGGAGAAGCACGTAAGTCACACTTGGAAGGGTTCTGGAGTGTGGCATAAAACAGGGTGTGAGAGCAAAGCTGCCAAATTCAGCGTGGGGACCGCACAACAGTGCCATCAAGGCTGGAACAAATAACCTCCCGGGTAAAGAAGAGACCTAGATAAGGAGTGTAACCTAGTGGAAAATGCTTTAAATGGGGGCTAAAAGAGCAGGAAAAACAAACAAACAAACCAACCAAGGATGAACTCTAGCTTACTTGGACCCAGGAGAAGCTTTTAATTCCCTGAACAGCTGAGTTATAAAACAGGACAGAAGCAAACTGGAAACCCAGTAATTTCCTCAGAAAACAAAGCAATTATTTCTTCCCTGTTACAGTGTTCTCCCTCTCTCCCCCGCCTGGCTCTTCTTTCCTTTGGAGAAAGGGCTCTCTATGCAGACCAGGCTGGCTTTGAACTCACAATCCTTCCTCAGCTTCCCAAATGCTGGGTTTCCGGGCGTGTTGCCAGCACACAGAGCTTTGTTTGCTGAAAGGAGGTGAACACACTTGCTTTGTTTATATTCAGGACATCCAGGGTACAGAACAACTATGACGACATATCAAGAATGACACAGAAAATACTCTCAAATATAAGAAGCATGGTCTATCTGCCAGGGATTGTTCTCATGTAACAAAGGCAGTTCTACCTATTTGTAAAGAGTAGGTCTTTGCAGGGATTTCAGCCTTCTTCTCACTGGTCGTATGAATCAGACAAGATCGAGCATCAATTTGATTGATGATGGCTGGGCAAAGGTAGCTGAACTCTGTTGCATTGAGCAGAACCTGGATGCTCATGCCATGGGATGTCAGCAGCCGTGTCGCATTGAAACACTGAAGGAAACAAGGCAGAAAAATCACAGAGAGAAATTCCTACCAGAAGACTCCAAAATGTAGTCTGATATAATCACTCTTACTCTGCTAAAGCTACATCTTTGTTGAAATTAAAGCAAATTAAAACCAATGCTTGATTTCAGCACTTTGAAACTTGCCTCTGGCAGATGCTATGTCAGAATGACGGTATGTCACGCTCCCCTGCCTGTATCACTAGTCACCTAGGAGAAAGCCTCATGTGGAAAGCTTGGGGATAAATGGAGATTCACAAGCCTGTTAACTCATTGTATAAAGCTATTAAGGAAATGAGCTTTAATTTCGAAACGGGGTTCATTAGAGATTGAGAAATAGGTTTAGTACTAATGCTACCAACTTGGCCTAAACAAGCCCAAGACATGTTGCTCCTCCTGCAGTGACCCTACCTGCAAAAACTTAGCTCTGTTCTGTCTACATGCCTAGCAAACTGATGCTCTGCGATGAGAGAATATTAAATTATACACATGACTCTTGAAGAGGGCAATGCTGGTTAATAAAACAAACCTGTCCCAGCAGGCAGATGTTTTCGATAATTTAATTGGATGACAAGCTTAGTTTGAAGAGAAACTCTTCTGCAATTTAATGCCTCCTCCCCCACAAAAACCTGACTATAGTATCTGTTCCTCATCTTAAGTACCCCAACTCTCTCAGTTCTTTATGAACACTTCTCTGAATGACTTCATTGCCAGTGTCGCCAGACTATGACCATTCGCTGGGTTACTCCAAGCACAGTAGTCATGTACTGGAAGAACCTAAATTCCGGTTATTAAAGCTTAGCAACTAGTTCTTTTTTGCCTAATTCCATCAGCTAAAGTGAATTACAGAGTTGGGAAGTCTGTTCTAGAAATGCCACCTGTGCTGAGCATCTCACGGCCCAGACTTTTCACTTGTCCAACATGACATTCTTGGTACTGCTCCAACTCTGATCACTCCACAGGTCAGAGTGTGATCTTCCTGCCACGGAGACAGCACTGCCCACCTTGCTGCTTTTAGACCCTTAACCACGCTTTTCCCTAAAACATGGATTCTAAGTCTTGCTTCTTCAAATTCCCTGCCTTCTATGTTTTATTAGTACTATTCATCCTTAAAGATTTTCCCCACAAATAACCTTGGTATCTTTCTATAGATAATATACATTAAATATTAGAAAAATTCAGCAGGTAGCACTACCCGCACCAAAGAGCAAGTCCTTAAGTTCTGGGTCAGGAATGTTTGTGGCCCAGTCTGCACACTGTGAGCCCCATGCCTGCTGAGCAGCAAATCTTCCATTATTTTTAACAATAAAAACCAATTTATTTTTATGTCACACTCATCACAGGAGGCAACAGACAGGCATATTAAATAATGCACAACACTTATCTTACCTCCTGAATATTGTCGTTTGTGTTTCTGGAATACATAAAGCTCTTTCTGGGCTCACTCACAGACCCATTGCTTTTCCTACTAGCGAGTCGGCTTAGCCGGCCCACTCGACTCTTCTCGGTGATGCTGGGTGGAGAGGTAGTGTTGACATCTTTGGGGAGCTTTCCTGGTTTCGGAGTCTCTATCGTTTCTAGAAAGTGGGTTCCTTCAGAGATGGCGGTATATACAACTGAGGTCACTTCACTTGCACCTACCCCCTCCCTGACACTCCTTCTACCATCCATGTGATCTGGTCGGTGAGATGCTTTCTCTTGGCTGCTTTTAGGATCTTTGCCAGAACTATCAGAGTCACGGTCTGGGCAAAGGGCTTTCCGATTGTTTTTACCAGCAGCAGCATGACTGTGGTGGGAGTGATGGTCACGGTCCGAGTGATGCTCATGGTCAGCATGATGATCGTGATCAGCATGATGATCATGGTCAGAGTGATGGTCGTGGTCTGGGTGATGGTCGTGGTCATGGTGTATGTGGACTCTTTTAATCTTGTCTATGCCTATGTTCTGAAGCAATTTTCTGAACCCTTCAACTGACAAGGAGCCGTTCTCTCCATAGCGGTAGAAAAGCTGCTGCAGATGATGCTGCTGCGTGGTAACTGCCAAGTCAGCATTAATGCCAGAGTCCCAGTTTGGATTAATTTTCTCGGTGGTCTGAGAGAAAGCAGCTGCTGACTGTAGGTCTTGAAGGGGATTTGTGACCCAAAGGGCAAAGATGAGGATCATGATCACAGATAAATTCCTGGTCATTGCACCTTCCTAGGAAAGGGAAACAAAGGCTTTACCTCACTTCTAAAACAATTTAAGAAACTTCACAATGAAACTGATGCTTCATCAGACTATGCAGGTTCACAGAGCATCATTTGTTCTGACCAGTGTAGTACAGAGGTCCTGTGGAGAGACACACAGACTGAGAGGTCCAGGGTTCCCCTGTATACTAAACACCTGAAGCAAATTCCAGGGTCCAGGAGACATCACCATACAGGCGACTTCTGTGGTGAGAACAGTGACTCAAAACCAAACCAAACCTAAGCACCTCTGTGAGCACCACTGGTTCATAAAAGAATCTCTTAAAAAAAGTAACAATTTCAGAACTCACAGTTCAACTTTTTTCTCTTTTTTATTAAAATATTTTATTCATTATTTTTATTTTATGTGTATGTATGTATTGCCTGCCTGTAGGTAAGTACACCCGTGTCGGGCAATGCCTGTGGAAGACAGAAGAGGCCATCGGATCCCCAGGAACTGGAATTATGGACAATTGTTAGCTGCCATGTGGGTGCTGGGATTCAAACCCAGGTCTTCTGTAAGAACAACCAGTGTTCTTAACCGCTGAGCCATCTCTCCAGCGCCTCAACTTTTTTCTTAAACTGATTCATTTTCCTTGTGCACAAATTTTACATTTAAAGCCCTTATTCCACACTCTATTCAATGTACTCAATTTTACCAGTTTTTTTTTCTGTGTGTGTGCATGTGTATGTGTGAATTAGGATATTTTCTATCCATATTTAAGTAGATTCAAACACAAAGATGGAATCTCCCCACCCCCACTCAAGAATGAATCAGATACAATTTCATGTCAGTACAGAGAGATTTCCTGATCCTTCTGAATGACTGCATAATAACAGTTCTTTGAGCGAAGTAAATTAAACTTCACGGAAACTCAACATCAGTTGCTACAAATCAGAGCACATCTTATCACAGACAGTTACACAATGTTTGGCGAAGGTCTATGCCTGACAGGAGGGCTCCCCTTTCTAGTGGGGCTTGCAAAGCAGAATTCAGTTAGGCAGAGGCAGTTACAGAACAGTTAGAGCAGCATACAGACGCTCACCACCAACGGTAGGAGTCTGATGGTGGCCAAACCCAAGTCTAGCAAGATGCTGTCTGGGCAGAGAGTGGGTGGGGGTTATTGGACTCAACCGGAGCACCGGGCAGTAAACGCTACCATTTCCAAAGGCTGTTCCTTGGCAGGTTCTCACACTCATGACCTCGTCTGAAAAGCCGGTAATACCCATTTGTACAGACGAATACACAGTGGAAGTGCTCATTAAACTCTTGTGTTGCCCAAGTGTTGATTATCGTACTGGGCACAGAGGTAAATGGAGATATACATAACTACGTAGGACTCCGGGAAACAATATTCAGGGCCTCAAATATCGAGAATTCACATAATAGGCAGTAGAGACACTTTAAGAAATCTTTCCCAGTAGAGATGCGAGTCACCGGTGGGTGGGTGCGGACAGGTCCAGGGGGGCAGCTGGGCACAGCGTTGGCCTGCAGCCAGGGGAGGGGAGGATGCTGAGGGCGGCTGCAGACCGGTCCCCGGATCTCCTCCAGGCCAAGTCTGCGCGTGTTGGAGCCTCCAGAAGAGGCCCTGAAGAAAGGGTAGCGGAGGAAAGCGGGGAGCACAAAGCTTTTGTACTGAAACTCGCTAGCTGTGAGCGTGGGATGAAAAGTTAGGCCCTCTCAGAAAGTCCCGTGTTGGGGTTCCCACACGCATCTGGGGACCCCAGGCTGGGTTGAGCAGCCTTCCAGGGCGTGGGCGCCCGAGGCGGGGTCCCCGCAGCATACTCCCGCAGTCCCCCTGCCTGGCCCCAGAACCCCTACTCCGCAGTCCCCGGGTTGCGGGGCTCCCTCCCGCCGCCCCACTACGGCCGGGCGGGACTCACCTCTCGGAGGCCCGGGGCCCACTCGGCCCCGCGCGTAGGTTCGGTTCCCGCGGGCGGTCTGGAGGGCTGGGAACGGGTCCGAGTTCGGGAGTCCCGGGAGGCTGGCTCTACCGCGCGCGGGGAGGCGGCGGTCTCATGGGCCCGGGGGTGCCGCAGTCACCGGGGAGTCGCATCCCGCGCCTCCCGGGAGCAAGACAATCGGTAATTACCGCGCCACGCCGAGGACCGCCGCCTCCCTCGGCCAGTACGGCGGCGCACGCGCACTGCGGCTCCGGAGCCCCGTCTGCAGACACAGATCCGCTTTTCCGCGTGTTTGCAGATGCCGCGAGCTCGCGGGTCCTTCCCTCGCGCCCCTCCGCCGCGCCCTTCAGGACGCCGGGCCACGCGGGCGGGCTGCTGGGCCGGAGCGGAAGGCGCCGCCTGGACCTTGAGCCCCTTGTCCGGAGTGGAGCGGCCCGGCCCAGCTAGCGCGCAAAGCCGCGGTCCAGGAGATGCGCGGGCCACCGGGGCCACGGCAAAAAAAAAAAAAAAAAAAAAAACCCTTCGGGGCCGGGGGCGTGACGGGAGGGCGTGGTCTGCGGGGCCCCGCAGCCTTGGCCCCGCCCCCGGCCCCCTCGGAAACACGGACCGGCTGGCGTCCGGCGGAGAGGCAGCCGGGCGAGTAGTTCCGCTCTCCGGGCGGAAGTGCTCGGGAGTGTCCCGGCCGCTGACCAGCTGGCGTCATGGTGGCGCAGGTGCTGGAGGTGTCTCACGTGTTTTGCTGCCCGAACCGCGTTCGCGGAGCCTTGAGCTGGAGTCCCGGGCCCGGAGGACTGCTGGCCTTCGGCACTTCCTGCTCCGTGGTTCTGTACGATCCTCTGGTACGTCCGGGCCGCAGGCGCTTCCCTGGCCGAGCGGGGTGCGGGTGGGGCGGGCCCGCTGCAGGCCGAGCGCGGGGCAGGGGCACCGAGCCTGTGTCCACACCCAGCCCTGATGATGGCACCGTGCTCTGAACCTTTAAAAGAACCCAAATGTAGTGGTGGATGAAAGCCATCCTCTGGCATCTCAAGTCTTTATTTCCCGCATTGTGGTTAACTAGCGTGTATTGAATTGCAAAGAAATGCTATGGATATTTTATATAGAATGCACCTTTCAAAGAAACGTGGAGGTAGGAATCCTAAGCCCTAGTTTTAGGGAAGGATTTACTCATTCTTTGAATTTGGGTCACTTAATTATTTTTCACCTTTTTCCTATTCAGCTTCTCAAGTTAATTAGTGATGCAGGGGAGCCTTGGTGTTAAAGTTGCAACGCTGAAAATTCACAGGCAGTGCAGGAGATGGCTGGAAGTTTCTTACAGTGCTGCTTTGTTAAAATTTGGTTCCCATTTCTTCACACCGTTTGTAAATTCAAGTGTCTCTGTGAAAATAATTTTATTTACTTTTCTTGAGCGTGCTTCTCTCCTCTGTTTTTTAATTTCTTGTTAATTGCTATGTTATTCTTGAATGGCAAGAGGAAGCATATCAAACCAAAGATCAACTTTTAATTGACCATCAACCAACAACTGACCCAGCCATGGAAGCCCATCTTAGGGCCGCAATTTAATGGATTTATTTGCATCCTCTACATCACTTTTTTCATGTAATTCACTACAATCAGGAGCTGCTTTCTCTCAGACCAGGAGCTCTCCACCCTCCTGCCTTTGCCTCCAAGTGCTGGGACTCTCTCTTCTGCCACCATGCCCCCAACTCTATCACACTTGAGATGATAACCTGATGATCCTGTGAGGGGATGTAAACATATCAAAAGAGAAGTATGTTGAGCACAAGAAATGCTTTGCTGGATACTTTGTGGTTGGGCATTTAATTAAATATAGGAATAAGCATGTGAGAACGGGAGGCCTGAGAGATGGTTCAGTGGGTAGAGTATTTGCTTACTGGACAAGCAGGATTTGGATCGCCAACACCCTTGTAAAAGCCAGCCATGGCCTGTGCCTGTAGTCCCAGGACCTACTGGCCAGCCAATCTAACTAAAACACTGATCTATAGGCTCAGTGAGAGACCCTGTCTTAAGAAATAAGATGAAAAAGTGATTGAGGAAGACATCCTGATTTCAGCCTCTGCCCTGCGGCGCTTACAAACACACATGCATTCATGTGCGCACACGAGTGTGTGAAATACTAAAATGGAGTTTTGAGAATAGTGTTCATTTGACCTTTTTTTTTGAGATAGGGTCTCCCACACTTGGCTCATTCAGCATCTTTTTGAGGGTTCTCTCCATTTGCCCTAGTCTATATGAGTGATTACTTCTCAGTCTAGTGGGAAAGACAAGGAGATACAGTAAATCATTCCCAACTTCATGGAGCCTGTATGTGAAGTGCATTCATTTCTGCACATTCTCCTCTTCCTTTTTCCTGGCCATGAGAATTCTGGTTGGCAGGTAAGACATGAAACCAGTATGTTGACAACAGATAGAGGAAGGGCTGTAAAGAGAAGTCACGTGATTAAAATCTTCAGCAGTGGGTGAAGTAAGGATGCTCAAATGGGGTGATTTGGTACAAGCAGCTGGCTAAGGATCTGCTTGGAATCTGACTGTGGACCTTGCAGGCATCTGATCTGTACAGACTTGAGTAATTGTGGCCTCATGACCTTGTGTCACTGGTCACTGGGGCTAAAGAACATACTGCCTGACCAATCATGGTATGGAAGAACATACTGCCTGACCAATCATGGTATGGAAGATAAGCCATGAATTTGTATACATTAACTATATATTCCTCTGTCGAAAATTATTTTTTTTTAAAGTAAAACAAACCTCTCAAAGCTGGAGAGATGGCTCAGCAGATAAGAGCACTTATTTCTCTTCCAGAGGACCTGGGTTTGGTTCCCAGCACGCACATGACAGCTAACACTCATGCTTAACTCCAGTTTCAGGGGATCCAACACCCGCTTCTGGCCTCTATGGGCACCTGATGCTCTTAAATACACACAAAGAAAGCACTCATCCATAAAAAATAATAAATAATAAAGTCTTAAAAAGCAAAACTTTCTAATTGGTGCATCAGGGTAGTGCTTCCCTGTGGCCCTCAGAGAAGGCGCTGCTTATCTAGCCTGGAGAGTCGAGACTGGCTCCCTAGACAAGGGGTTTGGGGTGGGCAGAATTGTGTAGATAAAAGATCTGAGAGCTCAGATCTTCAATTATTAACAGGATGCTGGGCTTGTGGTGTTGAACATCAGGAAAGATCTAGAGTGAATGGGTGACTTAAGCCACAGTTAAAGGTTTATGACTATAGACAGACAACTCCGTTGATGGAATTCTGGCCTTTTTATTGCATTATTGCATCAAAACCACTGATATTTGGGGCTGTAGAGCTGGTTCAGTGGTTAAGAGCGCTTACTGCTTTTGAGGTGGACTGGCATCAGTTCTTAGCATGCATATCAGGCAGCTCACAACTGCCTGTAACTCCAGATCCAGAGAATCAGACACGCTCTGGTACCTGCACAGGTGTGGCACTGATAAACTCATGCAGGCACATGTACATACACGTAAATAAAAAATCTCTGTTAGCTGGGCGTGGTGGTGCATGCCTGTAGTCCCAGCACTTGGGAGGCAGAGTGCAGGCAGATCTCTGTGAGTTTAAGGCCAGCCTGGTCTACATAGTGAGTTCCAGGACAGCTGGGGCTACAGGGAGACCCTGCTTCAAAAAGACCAAAAAAAAAAAAAAAAAAAAAAAAAAAAAAACCTCAGAAAAAAAATCGATATCTGATTTTTACTCATTTATTAATTATAGAATAAATTCTAATTTACTAATTGGTATCTCCTTCTTTAAAGAAAAGGGCGGTTATTACCAATCTGAATAGTCACACTGCGAGAGTCAATTGCCTACAGTGGATTTGTAAACGGGATGGATGTAAGTACTAAGCTGATTGTTAAGGCTGATCTCAAATATTTACTGATGGCCAGCCGTTTTTCTTGTATCACTTCTCTCAGTTTAGCATTGCCTTGTCTGCTGCTGTACAGCTGGAAAAAAGAAAACGTGCCCAGGGGATAGCTGACCAGTGTTTTTACTTTAAAGTGTTTGAAGCGCGGATAACACAGCGTTTGCTGTAAGAGCAGAGGTCCCCTGTGCCTATAGCCTGTGATTGAGAACCTGTGAGCAGAGCATATGTGACATTCAGATGCTCCATCTGTCCCTGCCATAAACAGACTGTGGCTTTTCAATGAAGACCCTGCAGTTCCATTGCACTTGATAGCACCATCTGCAAAGTAAGGGATTGTACTGAATCTGAGGACCCTTCCGGTCATGAGACTTCTGAGGTTCACGTTTTCATAATACTAAGAAATGGTCATGCATTCATATTCAGTTATAAGTGTGTGGTGGGGCTTTCTATGAGCCACATGACATGTGAGACTGTAAGAGATTAAATAGAGAAGCAGATGTGAAATGCCAGCTGTTTTCTAGTAGACATCCAAGAGATGTGTAGACATGTAAATTGTGCCTCTATTTTTTTTGGTCTTTTTGAAACAGAGTCTCCCTGCAGCCCCAGCTGGCCTGAACTTGCTATGTAGAGCAGGCTGGACTTGAACTCACAGAGATCTGCCTGCCTCTGCCTTCCGAATGCTAGAGCTAAAGGCATGTGCCACGATGCCCGGCCCTATTCTTAGTAATTTTTTATACTAACCTTAGAATACCCCAGTCCCTATGAAGATTTGTACTAAAATAAAATGGACACCACAGTCATTCTTTAGTATTATTGTGTATGTGTGGGTGATGGGGGTGGGAGTACATGGTGCAGTGCGTGTATGGAGGACAAGGGACAACCTTTCGGAGTTGGTTCTTTCCTCCCACCTTTAAAATGTGGTTTCCAGAGATCAAGCTCAGGTTGCCAGGCTTACATGGCAAGTGCCTTTATCCACAGAGCCATCTCACTGGCCTATCATTGTTTTGTTTTGTTTTTGAGATAGGGTCTCACCATGCAGCCCTGGCTGGCCTGGAACTCACTGTGTAGATCAGGTTGGCCTTTAACTCACAGAGATCTGTCTGCCTCTGCCTCCCGAGTGCTGGGATTAAAGGTGTACAAACACTTTGCCTGGCTTGTTTTTTTTTTTTGTCTTTTTTTGAGACAGGGCCTCCTTGTAGCCCCAGCTGTCCTGGAACTCACTTGTATAGACAGGCTGGCCTCGAACTCACAAAGATCTGCCTGCCTCTGCCTCCCAAGTGCTGGGATTAAAGGCGTGCGCCACTACACCCGGCCCGGCTCGTAATTTTTAAGTGAATTTACAAACAAATATTTTTCAAATTTCTTGGTTTTAATTTCTAATATTAGTACATATGGCTCATACCAAAAGTTTTTACTGTCCTCAAAAGTTTTAAGAGTTGGGGGCTGGAGAGACTGCTCAGCCCTTAAGAGCATTGGCTGCTCTTGCAGAGGACTGGCACTCCAGTTCCAGGGGATCTGATGTCCTCTTTTGACCTTCATGGACATTGCATGACATAGGTGCACTTACCTACATGGCTGCAATACACTCATACCCATAGAATAACAAAATAAAAATAATAAATTTTTAAAAAAGAGTTTAAAGTAGAACAAAAAATTGTTAAGTTGCAGGTCTATGACAAATTATTTCTCTTCCATCTCTAGAATTGTCTCACTCCAGAATTTTTAATTAACATATCAGTTGCCTTAAACTTACATCCAAATTTGAGTGGAATTTTCTCAGTTATCTTAAATATACCTACTGTGGACAAAATTTCCGAGAAAGAGGCTAGGCCTTCAAATAGAACCTTCTGTGAGGCTTTAACTGACTAGTGACTCAGTGAGAATTTGCAGTGTTCAAGTCCATAGCCAATTATCTTGGGCCATCAGCCTCCCGGTACAAGACTTAACATCCTTTGCAACCATGGTAAATCATTTGGAATGTACAAGCCAAGCAGTTGTTTTCCTTTGAATCCACCAAGCCAAAGGCTAAGCGTGTCATCAGATCACTGCTAAGGTCTAGAGTCAGGTTTTTCCTCGCTGTAACCTGCTGCCCACCCTCTCTACCAGTGTATTTGATAAGTGTCTTGATTTCTGGCTTTCTCTGTTCTGTTACTGTAAAAACGTCATGAAACTGTTACCACATTGGAACATGGAATTTGGGGTGATGTGAATCTGTGTTCCTGGGCCACAGTCACTCATGTTTGTTCCAGAGTAAACTCTTCCCCCCTTGAGGTGACAGTCATGTTTTTGGGTCAGCACCACTGTGGTATTGTCATGGATTCTGATTGTTTCTTTTCATTCCACATTTCCTCAAAGCGTTATGGTCCAGGTACTTCTGTCCTCCGCAGGCACTGCACGACATGGGTGTGCTTACCTACACGCAGGCCATACACACAAACACATAAAATAAAAATAATAAATAAAAAAATTTTTAAAAATGAATTTTTCTTGAATTAGTGAGAATTGGCTATTTTATCTGTGATGTTAAAATAGTTTAATAAACTGTTTATCTTGATTGACAAAAGTAGTCCCAGGGATGGTGTCCTAGTTTTGTTTCTTGGGAGAAAAGGGTTTATTTGGCTTACATCTTCTGGGTCACAGTTCATCAAGGGGCCCAAGGTAGGAACTCAGGGAAGGAACCTGGAGGCAGGAGCTGGAGCACAGGCCATGAAGGAACACTGCTTACTGGCTTGCCCCTCTGGCCCTTGCTCAGCCTGCTTCCTTATGCAACACAGGCCCACCTGCCCAAGAGTGGCACCCACAGTGGGCTGGGCCCTCCAACATCACACAACAATCAAGAAGATGCTCCACAGACATGGCCACAGGCCAGTTCAAAGGAGGCAATTCACCAGTTGAGGCTCCCTCCACCCAGGTGTGTCAAGTTGACACTAAAGCTGTCCAGCACAGATGGCTGTTACTGTGTGCCAAAGCACAGTTGTAGTTATACTTAGTGCCCACATGACGCAAAGGCTCCTTGAGTCTCAGCATAGGGAACGTTAGGAAGTATTCATTTGGGCTTGTCTATTTTATCTTTGATTTAAAAGTGAGGTTACGTGAAATGAATTAATGTATTATCACTGTAATCTGTCACTATGATTCATTTCCTCTAATAAGGCTCTGCCACCAGATAATTCAGATCTCCTTTCTGTATCAGGGACATACAACATTTAAAACATACCATTTTATAATCACAAGTCTTGTTTTTAGTGTACTGCTTTCATGTATGTTGATGTTATTCTCAAAGCCATGTAGCTAGATAAATGGCTTAGTTTCTGTGATACGTTGTTGTGGGCTCTTCACCAGAGAAGACCACTCAGACCAAGTTGTGCCAAATGAAAGTTTTGCTGGCCAGTGGCTACATAAGGGTGTTGGAACCCAAGTGTGTAGCCCCGAGCCATCGCTAGGGTGAGCTTTTATATAGAGAAACCATAACCAGGGGTGAAAAGCTTAAGTTCCCAAGCTTACAGGTGGAGAGTCCCCTTAACAATTTCTGTTCTGGTAAGCAACAATTACTGTTTTGCAGAAGCCAGCCAAGCATAACCTACAGAAGCCATAAATCTGCAGTTACCAGGTGCTCTCAGGGACACGTTGACCTGTTCCCAAGACAACTAGGGTCCTGCTGACCTGTGTTCCCATACCCTGGGCCAACTGCCTGATAATTTCAGAGGCTAGAGTCAGCTTAAATTTTAACATGGCATAGCTATGGTCAAGAAGGTGCCTATCACAACATGAAGAGGTTGAAATCTAAGGTCACAGCTGATCTTGAGCAAAGTTAGCACATAAGCCTTGGATTCTGGGCGTGTACATCTAATGCTATCTATTTGTGTAGCTGAGAGAGTTTTAATACTTTCTAGGCTGTCTCCAGCTGCCTCCCCTAAATATCTAACACATAGGCCAGAAGAAACAAGGAAATGGAAAAAAAAAATTTTATTCAGCCATAAAGAAAAATGAAGTCATGATATTTTCAGGATAATGTGTACAGCTGCAGATTATCATGTTAAGAGAAATAAGCCAGACTGAGAAAGCCAAGCGCTGACATGTTTGCTTTCCTAGACATTGCCTGCATTTAAGATTGTGTGTGTGCCTGTGCGCTCAGGTCAGGTCACAAAACTAGAAAAGGGGTCATGGGAGGGAAGATCTCTTAAGAGGTGGAAAATGAGGTATTAGTGATAAAGAAGCAGAAAAGGACTTACCTAGGGGAAGGGAGCCAGGGGAGGGGCAGTGAGGGAGAGTGAATGAGAAGGAAGTGTGAAGGTATCAATGAAACACATCACTTTTCTTTTGAGACAGGGTCTCCCTGTAGCCCCAGCTGTCCTGGAACTCACTATGTAGACCAGGCTGGCCTCGAACTCGCACAGATCCGCCTGCCTCTGCCTCCCAAGTGCTGGGACTACAGGTGTGCGGCACCGTACCCGCCCCCATCACTTCGTGTTCTAACCTAAAACGTTAATTGAAAAGTAACTGGGGGAAGAAATGAAGTGAATAAAAATATTTACTCTGATATAATTTTTTCAGCCCCTTCCACAGAATTAGTTTCTGGAGGATCTGATAATCGAGTGATTCACTGGGAAATAGAGAATAATCAGGTCAGTAGATGTTTCTAATTATAAGAAATGACTTATACTTTAAAACACTTTACCCTCATCCTTGTTCTTGATTTATGAAGTGTGCTCATTGCTGGTTATCCGAGAGCTTTCCTGATTTTCGCTTTTCTGTAACCCATGTACTTTCTCTTCCTTTCTGTATATCTGAAGCCCAGTCAGATACTGTATCATCTTTTCTATGTCTTTTTCTTGTTTTTTTGAGACAGGGTCTCACTGTGTAGCCCTTGCTAGCCTGGAACTTGCTCTGTAGACCACGCTGGCCTTGAACTCACAGAACTCTACCTACCTTTGCCTCCTGGGTGCTGGGATTAAAGGTGTGCACCACTATCCTGGCCTTGTTATTATTGTTATTTTTATTTTATTTTATTTATTTATTTATTTTTGGTCATTTTGAGACAGGGTCTCCCTGTAGCCCCAGCTAGCCTGGAACTCACTATGTAGACCAGGCTGGCCTTGAACTCACAGAGATCCGTCTGCCTCCCAAGTGCTGGGATTAAAGGTGTGCGCCACCATGCCCAGCTATTTTAATTTTTAAAAAATCAGAGACCTGGGCTAGGGAGATGGCTCAGTGGGTAAAGTGCTTGTTACACAAGCATAAGGACCTGAGTTCAAATCCCCAGAGCATACATTGTGGCTGGTGTGATAGCATGCATCTGTAATCCCAGTGCTTCCACTATGAGATGGAAACTGAGACAGGAGGATTCCCAGATGTTCAGGACCAGCTAGCCTGGTGTACATAGTGGAGAACAAAAAGACAGACCCACAACAAGATGTAATGGTGCATGCCTTTCACCCCATCACTTAGGAGGCAGAAACAGGTAGATCTCTGTGAGTTCCAGGCTAGCCTGGTCTACATATCAAGTTCCAGGCCAGCCAGGGCTACATATAGTGAGACCCTGTCTCAAAAAAAAAAAAAACCCAAAATAAAAAGACAGACTCAGTCTCATAAGGTGAAAGGTGAGGATGGACACTTGATGCTGCCCTCCATCTTCCATACACATGCACGCATGCATGCACGCACGCATGCACACTCACCAAACATTTTCTGAGATAGAGTATCACTCTATGTCCCAAGCTTGCCTTAAACTCATAATCCTCCAGAGGACTGGGATTATAGATGTGTGCCATCATACCTGGTTAGATTATTAAAAGTTCTGCTCTTCATAGGCCCTATATCCCTGCTTCATGTGCTGTCCTGTGAATTCCTTCATTCTGGAGTAATTTTCAGACTGTTCTTATGTGAGCTGATTTGTTTCCAATGGTAGTAAAAAATGTTGCTGTATTTATAGGGCAGCTCCTACCAAGTAAAGATGAATCTGTGTAATTCTGAGTGACGCTCCAAGTTGTATAACATATGGCTGGGCCTCTGCTAATGGACAGTGAGGTTGTTTGCAGTTGTAACCAAAGATTAGAAGTGAAAAAGTTATTTGTTTTGAACATCACCATGCAGGAGATACAGGTTAGGCAGAGTCCTGTTCATGAGCCAGTTACATCGTTTTGAAGGTGCAGTAGACTTGAATAATGAAAATTCAAGTGATGCCATGATTGGATGTGCTAACATGCTTCACCCCCACCACAGTGCTGGGAGAGCTTAGGAACCCAGCCTTTGAGTTGGATTGTAAAGTATAGGGTGATTGTCATGGGAAAAATTTAATAGGTGAGGATTCCTAGGGAAAAAAAATAGCAGTTACTAAACTTGCTATCTGTATGAGACCCCCTTTCCTCTTTTTAAATCTTAGCATCCGTTGGAACTCTGAGGACACAGTGTCATAGATAGTACTAGATAATACACTGTGTACAGCAGTAGTAGAGAAGTGAAAAAGGAAAGCATCATATTTGAATACTAGCTTTAAGTTTGTTCTTAGGCAGGGCATGGTGGTGCGGCTCTGCGAGCTCAGTACTCTGGAGGCTGAGGCAGAATAATGAGCAGTTCAAGGTCAAATAGGCTATACAGCAGGCCACTGTCTCAAAAAACTTTTTTAATTGTTCTTGGGCTGGCAGAACACTTGCTTAGCATGTATGAGGTCCTAGCTTCAATCCTCAGCACTGGGGTAGAAAAGAATTCTTTTGTTAGCAGGCATTTGGAAATCAGTGATGAGTTCTGAGGGAAGTGGGGGAGTGTTGGGAGCCCTGTGAGAGCACCTTGCTGAATGAGAAAGGGGCGGACCTGAAGGAAGGGAAGAGGGTGCTTTTTTAAGGAACAGTGCTTTGGGCATTGACAGGTTGGTGCGAAGAAATGGTTATCTGATGGGCAGGGAGATGAGTCACTTAGATGAGGGAGTTCCGTCATAAGGTCCTGTGAGAATGGTGCGTCTACAGAGAAAAGTAGGCAAATGGTAAGGAAGATTGTGGAGCCAGGTGCTTTTGTGTCCTGTGAGTTGCTGTCTGCAAGAACAGACAACCTGAAATGAGGCAGCGTGGAGGTGGGTGGGTGTTGGAGCCGCCTGCACTTTTGATTGTGAACACAGAGGTGCCCGGATGCAGCAAACTCGGCTCCTCCTTGGCCCAGGCTTAGCAGAGGGATCCAGACAGGAGAACTCAGCTCTTATTTTTGAGACCTGCTAGACTTTTTCCTTAGAGCGTCCCCAAGCTTCTGATTATAGGGCAGTCAACTGAGGGGAAAATGTGAGGCCAGACATGGAGGAGAAGAAAGGAGGATGAAAGACGTAAGAGGGATGAGGGAAAGTGGGGGGCCACACCCTAAGGGATGCATGCCCACCCCTGCATCTCTGTGTGTCCAGGTGCTCAGTGCACCCAGACTGCTGATAGAAGGAAGGCCATCTCAGCTGTCGTGGCTGAGGAGGACCTTGCACTAATATTCTTTATGTCTCCACCTCCCAAGTGCTGGGATTATGGGTGTGCAGCTAGTATGTTCAGTTTATGAGGTGTTGGGATCAAACCCAGGGCTTTGTCTAGGCTAGAAAACAGTGCCAACCCGGTTAGAGCCACAGCCTCCTTGCCCCTCTTTTTGAGACAGTCTCTTCTGGTAGCTCAGTCTGGCCTTAAACTCTCAGAGGCCCTCCTGCATCAGCTTCTTCAGTGCTGGGGCTACAGGCATGAGCCTTCATTCTCATGAGACTTGTGGCATTCTCTCTGATTCAGCTTTTAAAAGCAGTTCGTCTCCAAGGCCACGAAGGACCTGTTTATGCAGTGCATGCTGTTTACCAGAGTGGGCCATCAGACAGTGAGCCACGAACCCTGATAGTTTCTGCAGCATCAGATTCTACTGTTCGAGTCTGGTCTAAAAAGGGGTCAGAAGGTAAGGTGGGAGGTATTATAATGTGGGCAAATGATACACATAACAGAGTATGTGTATAACTTTTCCACATTTCAAGCAACTTTTAAAATGTTATAATTCTAATCTGAATGTTTATTTTATGCTGTTTCAAAATACCCCTACACCAAACTATTTGATGGTGTCAGTTCCTCCGCAGCCTTTTCATCTGAGCTGTTTTGTTGTCTGTAATGTTGTTGAAATTAACCATTTAACTTCCCTGGTCAGTAGGGCTAGGGATTGACTTCTGTCTCCCTGTTGATCCCAGGGCTGGTGATGCCGCCCAAACTCATTTAGTTAGATAAGCTCAGAAATGATTGTTCATGACGAACTTTTGTTTTTCAGCAAAATGCCTTCAGATTTTGAACCTGGAGGATGGATTCATTCTGGCTGTCAGCCTCTCTTTTCTGCCCAGTACTGATGGTGAGTGTCCTGCCAAGTGAGTGGTAAAGAGGAGCAGTTGACTTCTCTCCCTATGATCAAAGCCCAAAGAAAGGCTTGGAGATCCAGCTGATGACCTCACACATGCTAACTAACACTCTATCACTGATCTGCACTCCTAGCCCTCTTATCTAAATGTTCTCATGAAATAAACAAGCTGGACATGGTGATACCCTGCAGTCCCAGCATTTTCAAGACCAGCCTGAGCTATGTGAGACCCTGCCACTAAAAACAAAAACAAAACAAGAAAAAAATAAACTGAAGTGTAGGTAACATAACTTTCATTACAATATTCCAGTGACCTAAGTCTAGATCCTAAAGTTAAGGGCAGTTATTGGGAATTTTGATAGCTAAGAATGTAGTGATTTAGTATATACCCAGAATTGATATTGCTGCTTATAAGATGAATTGCAGATGTATCTCAGTCTAACTTGGAGGAAGTAGTCCTTTGAAGGTTTGGGCCAATTTGGAAAGCACTAGGGTGGATTATGTGAGCATGTCAAGATACCAGCCCTTCAGGTCCTGCGGAATGAGATGACCTCTGTGCCTGACCTCTTCATCCTCCACAGAGGTAGCGATGGACATGAGACAGCCTTTCTCTGCCTCCTCCCTTCCCCGTGGAGGGAGGCCTGGAAGCAGTGGTCTCTGTCTCTGCCCTGTGTGGCAGGAGATGGGACTGCATGACTCTGTGCTGCTTCTTTATGCAAAGGTTCCAGGGTGGAGTGTCTGCAGACGCTCTGATGTCTGCACTTCTTCCCATAGTCCGGTCAGGGGACGAGAGTTGGTTTCTAACAGTGCTTTAAAGAGAGATGACTCTGAGACAGTTTGCAGCAGAGCATTCCTTGCAGAGTCCCATTTACCTCGCTCTAGAGGCCTTCAGACTGCCCTTCCGTGATGGTAGCTTCAGAGCGCTTTAGTTGCCCTTCAGAGCTTCTCTGTATTTGGTTCTATGCTCTTATTTTATCATTTAATTCATCCTTGAGCTCAATGTGAAGTCCTTACAGCAGGCTGATGCCGGCCTCTTTCGTTTGCAGCCAGGCAACTTGTTTGTTGTCCTTTCAACTGTGTGTGAGAGAGCACAAGTACCGTGCTCCAAATGTGGAGGCTAGAGGACAGTGTGGGTGGGTCGGTTTTCTTCTACTTGGTTCTAAGGCACAGTCTCCCTTTTTTCTGCACTGTTCTCTTTACTCAAGGTGAGCTGGCCCGTGAACTTTCAGCCAATTCTTCTGTCCCTGCCTCCTGTCTCACCATAGAAGTGCTGAGATAGTTGATGTGTGCCACCCCCAATCCAGCTTTTTTACATCAGTTCCGGGAATTGAACACTTCCCCATCCCACTGTTCATCTCCCATCCTGCTCTTCGTCTCCCATCCTGCTCTTCGTCTCCCATCCTGCCCTTCATCTCCCATCCTGCTCTTCGTCTCCCATCCTGCTCTTCATCTCCCATCCTGCTGTTCATCTCCCATCCCACTGTTCATCTCCCATCCTGCTCTTCATCTCCCATCCTGCCCTTCATCTCCCATCCTGCTGTTCATCTCCCATCCTGCCCTTCATCTCCCATCCTGCCCTTCATCTCCCATCCTGCCCTTCATCTCCCATCCTGCTCTTCATCTCCCATCCCTGCTGTTCATCTCCCCAGCCCCTGCTTGTTCTTGAGCTTCTTTTCTTCTCCTGTCATAAACAATGCCCAATGGAGATGCTAATTGTCTAGCATCTGCCTGTGACCACCCACTAGACCATGCTAGACTTTCCATTCCTGGAGGTAGGTTTGCCCACTTTCAATTTATTGGTTCCACAATCTGGGGAGTGGAAGTCGGGATTCTTTACCCAGTGTTGTGGTGTTTACAGCAATGTGTCTTTCCTCCCCAGTGCCAGTATTAGCATGTGGTGATGATGACTGCAAAATTCAATTATTTGCTCAACAGGATGATCAGGTAATGAATGCTTTTCATAAGAGACTACAATTATGTTTTGCTTAGTGACATATCTTAATACAGACTTTCTACATTATAAAACTTTAGGAATGTTGTAATTCAGGCCAATAATCAGCAGGGTAATATTTTGACAGTGCTCTGTTAGATGGTCTTTTACTCTCTGACCACATGGAACAGCTCCCTTGACTACCAGACCCAGAGTTATTGGAGGAAAGCTGGTGGTTCTGCGGGGGAAGGGTTGAAGAGCAATGCCGAGCTGTGTTTTTTTCTTAAAAAGTTGAGGTGAAACCTAACAGCTGAGTGACGCCTTCTGGTTGTGCTCGGTTGTCCTCGAGCTGCGCCTCTGCTTTGGATAAACTAAAGAGAGAGGTCCCAGAAACAGTTGTTAGCTCTGGGCCCTTGTCTCCTTTCATTCTGTAAGAAATTTAAAGTGGTTGTTAAGTCCAGCTGTCCAGCCTTTTCTGTACTGTGTCCAGAGATACACTATTCACCTTAGAAACGTTTTAGTTATTGAGACTTGCAGATCATGTCTACTCAGAGTTGCTCAGTTAATCACTAGGTATTATATGATGAGATTTTTCATTCCCAAAGGAGTGCTTTACTCTGGGTCTAGTCCAGTGGTGTTCTTAGTAGGAGTAATGCAACAGGACTGTCCGGGGCCATATGAAGTCACTGAGACACCTGAAAGTGATAACGTCTTACCTCAAGCCTGCTGATTTTTGTGATCTTCCTAGTTTCAGAAAGTACTTTTTCTCCATGGACATGAGGACTGGATCAGAGGCGTGGAATGGGCAGCCTTCGGTCAGTGTGACATTTTACCAGGCATGCACATGGAAGGGACGAGTTCGTGTAACTTCAGGAAAGCAGCTGCTCCAGCCTTACATTCCATTGTCTGTTGTCCCAGTTAGAAAAGGGGAGAGAGAGAGAGAGGGAGAGAGAGAGAGAGAGAGAGAGAGAGAGAGAGAGAGAGAGAGACTGTCTGTGTGTCTGTCTGTGTGTCTCTGTTGCATGTGGAGATCAGAAGACAACTGGCAGGAGTTGGTTCCTTCATTCCATCATGTGGGACCTGGGGATCCACAAGTACCTTTACGTACTGAGTCGTCGCACTGGCCCAGATAACTCTTTAGTTAGTTAATTGGGTGGCAGAGGATGAAACAAATCGATGTTTACTAGATGATACTAGCTGTCTTCTGATGTTCTATGAGTACCACTTGTGTAAATATTTATTAGCATCCGTGTATTTGTTAGTGCTACTAAAAATAGATGCCAGTCACATAAATGGAGGAAGGAAACAAAGGCAGCATTTTTGGAAATCTGGAACTAGGTACATTGTAAAGGAGAACGTCTTCACCTGTTTAACCTACATAATGTTTTTAAAATGAATGAAACGTCTTTTTAATTAGGTGGAGATCTCTTCCTAGCAAGCTGCTCACAGGATTGCCTGATAAGGATATGGAGGCTATGTATGAAGTCATCTTCAGAGACTCAAGATGATGAGATAAGACTGAAGGAAAACACTTTCACCGTGAGAGATGGAAGTGAGTAGCAGAGACGTAGCTGACGAAGCGACTCGCCCGGCTGCTGGCCTGGTTGTCCCACACACCTGTGTAGAGACCAGCTTTTTGTGTTTATGTTGGCTCTGTTGCTTTTCATATCTGGCACATACTTTCTGTAAATTGTATTACTCAGGTCTTTTTAATTATTGAAAGTTATGTTTAGTGTTCCTCAATAAGTTAATTTGTAAAGTGTTGAAAGTTTAGCTGGGAAGCCCTGAGGAATAGTGTGAGTCACCCATACTTCCGTTGGAGCATGTTTATGAGAAGGGAGTTGAAGTCTTCCCTTTTTTGACTACTGTATATAACTCTGATGTTTTTATGGTTTAGTGATAGCATGGCCCCCCGCACCCAGTAGATCCTGCTGGGTCCTGTTGGAGCATTGGACTGTTTGAGTTTGTTTATTCAGTTCTAAAGTCAGTCCTCATGAAGCATCATTCATTAAGTGTCGTGTTTCTTTGTTACCATTAGTTGTGAAGCCCATTATAATTACGACTTTGATGACAGAGTTTTGTGGGGAAAACTAAGAAATGATATAGCCAACATATTATGAATATCTATCGAGTGCCGAAATATGAAAATTTTCATTTATTTGTTTTTTTTAATTTAATTTACATGAATGTAAATGCATTCATGTTGTGTAATGCCTGTGGAGGTCAGAAGAAGGCATTGGATCCCCTGGAACTGGAGTTACAGATGGTTGTTAGCTACCATGTGGGTGCTGGGAACTGAGCCCAGGTCCTCTGAGCCATCTCTCCAGGAGCCTCATATTTATTTGTTTTTAAAGTCTATAATACTGATTTAGTTTCCCTTATTTCTTCATTTATGTGAAAGATTTTAGATGATGGTTTAAGCCATTATGTTTGGTAGTGTGGGGAAAGGAGGAAGCTGACTTGTCTGTTTTTGCTGTCCATTTAAGACAGTGTCTCAGGGATCCCAGGCTGACCTCTAGCTCAGTATGCAGCCTAGGCTGCCCTTGAGCTCCTGATCCTGCTTCTACCTTCTATGTGCTGGAATTACAGGGATGTACCACCACATCCAGTTTATGTGGTACTAGGGATTGGAACTAGGGTTCTGCACATGCTAGCAACTGGATTGTATCCCCCAGCCCTTATTTTGTTTAAAAAATTGGGAGGGTTGCTATTTACTGTTTTGGTAGTGCTAGAAACTGAACCTGAGGCCTTGCATGCGCTGTACGTGCTTGGCAGGTGTTGAACCACAGAGCTACACCCAGCCCTGGTGTTTGAAGTAGCATATAAGAACATAGGAATTGTACAAGTGCTGTTTCAACACGTACATCATATATGGTTTTGCTTTTTGTTTGTTTGAGACCGGTTCTACCTGTAGTCTTAGCTGGCCTAGAACTTGGTCTGTAGACCAGGTTGGCCTTGATCTCACAGAGATCCGCCTGCCTGTCTTGGAATTAAAGGTGTGTGCCACTACACCCAGCTATAGTTTTGCTTTTTAAAATTCAGTTTAACTGCTGTTTCATAAAATTTTCATACAGTGAAACATATTCTTTAATATTTATTTATGCCCAGATAGAGAAACACATAGGAGGAGATTCATGTTTAGAACTTATTTTCATAATTTTGAATAGTGGGTGAGGCTAATGAAATTTAGACTGCGTGATGATATTTTGTTGACTCTATGTTTTCTGATTTTTTGAAATTAATTTTAAAAATCTTTTGGATTTTTAATTTATTTTTACTTTATGTGTTTGAGTGCTATTCCTGCATGTGTGTAAGTGCACCTGTGTCATGCAGTGCCTGTGGAGGACAGAGAAGGATCTGGAGTTATGGATGGTTGTTAGCCGGGTGCTGGGATTGGAACTCCGGTCTTCTGCAAGACTAGCCGATGCTCTTAATTGCTGGGCCATCTCCAGCCCCTTGGGTTTTATTTTTGAGACAGGGTGTCTCTGTAGCCCCAGCTGGCTCAGTATGTAGACCAGGCTGACCTCAATCTCACAGAGATCCACCTGTCTCTTAAAGGGATACACCTACCATGCCTGGCTTTTTTCTTTTTTTTTTAAATTTATGCGTATGAGCGTTTTGCTTGTGTGTGTGATGCAGTGTCTGTGAAGACCAGAAGAGGGTGTCAGGATCCCATGGGACTGGAGTAATAGACAGTTGTTAGCTGCCATGTGTGTGCTGGGAACACAGGTCCTCTGCAAGAGCAGCCAGGGCTCTTAACTGCTGAGCCATCTCTCTAGACCCTTGTTCTAATTTCTTGACATAATTTCACAACTGACTTAATTGTGCAAATACTCTTTTTAAAAGAGCTTTAAGGAAAGGTACCTTCCTTGTGTTTGTTGTAGATATTAACAGGACATTTGCAGTTACTCTGGAGACTGTGCTGGCTGGACATGAAAATTGGGTAAACGCAGTTCATTGGCAACCTTCATTTTGCAAAGGTAGGAGAAAAGCAAACACCATCTCTTGCTTCATTAGATCTAACGGTATTTTCAGCTGACTAGCTGAAGTGGAGTACGATTAGAAATCTTAATATAAGGCTTTTTTGGAGGTGGGGGGCTTTTTGAGACAGGGTTTCCCTGTAGCCCCAGCTGGCCTGGAACTTGCTATGTAGACCAGGCTGACCTCGAACTCACAGAAATTCACCTGCCTCTGCCTCCCAAGTGTTGGAATTGAAGGCCTGCTCTCCACCATTCCCTGCTAATATAAAGTGTTTCCAAGCTGCCCCATGTTAAGACTGCACATTCCTGGTGTGCTGACATTTAGCTTCATTGAAAATTGCACTCAGGTGACCATGATGCTCCATGATGCTTAAATCACCACACGCCTGTTAACTTTCCTTCTTTAAAAGTTTCTGTGTAACTTGAGGGTTTAAGTTCACTCCCTCCCACGTCACTGGAACCTTCAGCCTTGGTAGTGTGTGTAGTGAGAGAGATACAAAAAAACAAAAACAAACAAACAAAAAACCCCTCCCTTTCTTCCTTTCTTCCCACAGCTCAAGTTTAATTTCAAACTAAGAAAGGTCTTGCCAAGTGTGGTGGTGCACGGTCCCAGCACCAGGGAAGTGAGGCCGAAGGGTTATGAGTTTGAGGCCAGGCTGACCTACATAGTGAAACCCTGTTTCAAAGAAAAATGAGAATGAGCTATGAGCATGGTAACACATACCTGCAATTCTTTTTTTTTTTTTTTTTTTTTTTTTTTTTGAGACAAGGTCTCCCTGTAGCCCCAGCTGACCTGGAACTCGCTAAGTAGACCATGCTGGCCTCAAACTCACAGAGATCCACCTGCTTTTGCCTCCTAAGTGCTGGGATTAAAGGCGTGTGTCACCATGCCCAGCCTCACATCTCTGTAATTCTAACAGTCAGGAGGCAGGAGGATTGTAAGATCTAGGCCAGCCCTGAATAGTGAGACCTTGTTTCACACACACTGGCAGCTCACAGCTGTCTGTAACTCTAGTTCCAGGGGATCTGACGGCTTCTTCTGTCCTCTGTAGGCATTGCACGACATGGGTGCACTCACCTACATGCAGGCAATACACTCATACACATAAAATATAAATAATAAATAAAATATTAAAAAAAAAAACAGACGTTTTGGCTGAGCTCTTACGTCACCCCCAGTTGATGAGACTGAAAATCAAAATGAAATCACTCATTTTATAGTTTCACATTCCCAAGCTGAAATTAAGGGTTTTTTTTGTTTTATTTTTTGTTTTTTAACTCACTATGAAGACCAGGCTGGCCTTGAACTCACAGAGATCCGCCTGCCTCTGTCTCCCCAGTGCTGGGATTAAAGCTGTTCATTACCATGCCTGGCTGAAACTAAGTGTTTTATCTGAACTTTCTAAGAAAAAGACATCAGTATTCGAGAAATGACTGCCAGTTTTTCCATAGTTCAAGAACCTGTGTGTCCTTTAGACCATTGAGCCCATTCTCCAGTGGAGACAACGAAAGCCCTGAGTTCAGTGTGGATCAGTCCTGACATGTTGAATTTCTGTTACATATTCATATAGCCATAAATAACATTGCTTTAGTTGATAAAACTTGGTATCAGTGTGTTTATCCCTTTGCATCATGCTTTTTAAAACAAGTCTTGGAGCTCTATCCCTGTTCCGTGTAGCCCTAGTTTTTTTATTGCACTGCAATATTCCATTGTCTGAATGTATCACAACCCACCTGTTCTTCTGGTAGATCTTTGCAGTTGAGCCTGGAACTTACTGTGTAGCCCAGGCTGGCCTTGAGCCTGAAGCAGTTCTCCTGCCTTGGCCCCCTAAGTGCTGGAATGAGAAGATGTGAGCCTGCACACATGGCTTTGCACATTTTCCTGTTGTGAACAGTGCTACAGTCTTTTCTGTGCACCTGCTCTGTCCTGGCAGTCTTGAACACTGCACTTGCTGATCACCTAAAGGTATTGTTTTTATTTAGATGGTGTTCTGCAGAAGCCAATGAGATTGTTGTCTGCCTCCATGGATAAAACCATGATTCTTTGGGCTCCAGATGAAGAGTCAGGAGTTTGGTTAGAACAGGTAAAATGTGGATATTTAAGAACACAAAATTGAACTTTTAAAGTAAATGTATAAACGAAAGCTGTCTCCTAGAACTATAAATTTTCACTCTTTGCACACATTAAATGAGTTGAATTTAGTCTCTAGAATCTATATCCGTTGTAAAGAATGGGCTTATTGATTGAGAATCATTTCTGTCTGTTGTGTAGGTTCGAGTAGGTGAAGTAGGTGGAAATACCCTGGGGTTTCACGATTGCCAGTTCAGTGAGGACGGCTCCATGATCGTGGCTCATGCTTTCCATGGAGCACTGCACCTTTGGAAGCAGAGTGCAGTGAACCCGGTAAGAACGCACTTCCAGACCTCACTGATAACACTGCAGAAATGTAGTAGGCACATTTAAGTGGAGATGGCATCACATTTATTTGTTTATTTTAAGTTTATTTTATGTAAATGAGTGTTTTGCCTGTATGTATATAAGTGCACCATGTGAAAACAGAGCCCATAAAAGCCAGAAGGGAGTGTTGAATCCTTTGGAAATGGAGTTATGGATGGTTGTTAGCTGCCATGTGGGTGCTGGGAACTGAACCTGGGTCCTCTGCAAGAGCAGCCAGTGCTTTAACTGCTGAGCCATCTCTCCAGCTTCACCATCACTATGTCTATGGGTATCTATTATCACACTAGATAAAAAAGCTTGGGCTTTTCTAGGAAGAAAACTAGAGTTGAGCAGCAGTGCTCAGGTATTGAATGATGATGCTTGGATATTGTTTATGTGGGGTTGGAATGCAACTCAGTGGCATTTGTCTAGCACCCCGCCCCAGATATACAGATGAGCCACGCATGGTAGTATATGCCTTTAATCCCAGCACCTGGGCAGCAGAGGCAGGCTGGCCTCTGAGTTCAATGCCAACCTGGTCTTCATAGTGAGTTCCAGGCCAGCCAGGGCTACGTAGTGAGACCCTGTCTCAAAAATATAGATGAAAGTCGGGGTCTAGATACTAGAGAAGTATACTTTAAATAATAAAGAAGTGTGAATGTTGAGTGAAATGTGACTCATCAGATTTTGAATTTGTATCTAATAGCTTACTTTTGAAGAAAAATTTAGTTTTTGTGTGTATAAGTGTATTGCCTGCATGTGTATAGATGTACCTGTGTCATGCAGTGCCTGTGGAGTCAGAAGAAAGAGTTGGATTCTCCTGGAACTGGAGTTACAGATGGTTGTTCACCACCATGTGTGTGCTGGGAATCGAACCCAGGTCCTCTGCAAGATCAGTTAGTTACTTAGAGTTATCTCTCCAACCCTATAGCTTCCTTTTTAAAAAAACATGTTTTACATTTGTTTCTACATGTGTCAGGGCGTGGTGATGCACGCCTTTAATCCCAGCACTCAGGAGGCAGAAGCAGGTGAATCTTGAGTTCGAGGCCAGCCTGATCTAAATAGCAAGTTCCAGGCCAGCTGGGGTTACATAGTGAGAACTTGTCTCAAAAACCAAAAAAAATCAGTAAATAAACAAAAAAAACCCAGATTAGGGAGGGAGGGAGGGAGGGAGGGGGAGAGAGAGAGAGAGAGAGAGAGAGAGAGAGAGAGAGAGGAGAGAGAGGAGAGAGGAAGAGAGAATGTTTCATGGTGCAAATGTGGAGGTCTAAGGTCGATGTGCTGGAGCCTGTTCTCTCTCCACCATAGGGGTTCTGAGGATGGAACTCAGGCTGTCAGGCTTGGTACCAAATGCTTTTTTTTAAACCTGCTGAGCCATCTCAACAACCCCAGTAGCTTCGTTTATAAAATACAATTTCATGGATTTGCATAACTTAGTTTGTGGGCTTTGAAATAGTCATGTTACCTGTGGGGTTTTAACTTTTTGGTGTATTGGGAGCTTTAGTCTTCATCCTCCATGTGGACTTGACCTTTATGATTATTTCCTTTTAAAATGACCGGCGAATCATCAGCTATGATATTGTTAAAATAATAAATTTTGCGGGGCTTGATGGTGCATGCCTTTGATTCCCAACACTGCCTCCCAGGCAGAGGCAGGCGGATGTCTGTGAGTTCAAGGCTAGCCTGATCTACGTAGCGAGTTCCAGGCCAGCTGGGGCTACAGGAAGACCTTGTCTCAAAAAAAGACACCCCCCCCCAAAAGAAATTTCTATTAGGGAAATTTCATTTCCTTAGCTCAGCTGCTCTCTAGGACCTTTGGAGAAGAAAGTGTGTGATGTGGAAGGGAATCCAAAGTGAAGACAGGATCTCCCTGTGCTCCTGCTTATGATTTGACTTGCCAAGTGCTAAGGGTATTTTTGTTTTTTAGATGGATTTTAATTTTTAGAGCAATGTTAGTGACAGCAAAGCTGAGTAGAAAGTGAGTTCCTCCATACCTCAAACCCAGCGCACTGTAGACCACCCACAGCATAGCACACAGCTTTTATAATTAAGATAATCTTCTATAGGGCATTCTTTTTACATTTTGTATTGAATTTTTGTGATTTTCATACAATATAATTAGATGGCATTAGATCTGCTTCCCTCTCCCTACCTCCCCCTACTGCCCTCTACCCAATTTAATGAGCTTTCACATATATATATACACATACATACATACATATGGCCTATAGAATATGTTTGTGTCCCCCAATGTCCTTCAGAGTGTGGGTCCATGCACTGGGCCCACCAGAGTCCCAGTCCTGTAAAGCACATCTCGCCTCCTTCCAGCAGCCATCAGGTTGGGTTGGGATTACCCACTTCCCATGTCTGTGCTGGGATTTTGTCTGGTTTGAGTTTGCATGGGACTTGGGCGTGCTGTCACCATTGCTGTGAGTTCATATGAGTAACTGACCAGCCGTCTGGAAGACTCTGCCTCCTTGTGGTCATCCACCCCCTCTGGCTCTTGCAATCTTTGTGCTTCCTCTTCTGCAATGATCCCTGAGCCTTGGGAGGCAAAGGTTTGAAATAGGTGTCCTATTCAGGGATAAACACTCTGCAGCCTCTTGTTTTCTATAAGGATTTGTTTTATTTTTAATTAAGTGTGTGTGAATGTGTGTGTATGGGTTATGTACATGTGAGTGCAGTGCCTATGGAGGCCAGAAGAGGGCATTGAATCCCCTGGTGCTGGAGTTGCAAGCAGTTGTGAGCCACCTGGCATGGGTCCTGGGAACTGAAGTCAGGTCCGTCCTCTGGAAGAGCAGTACGTGTTCTTAACTGCTGAACCATCTTTCCAGCCTCTCAAGATTAATTTTTATTTATTTTTTCAAATACTTATTTTATTTGCCAGATGTGGTGGTGCACACCTTTAGTCCCAGCACTCAGGAGGCAGAGGCAGGTGGATCTTTCAAGGCCAGCCTAGTCTATATAGGGAGTTCCAGGCCAGCCAGGACTATACAGTGAGACTTTGTCTCAAGAAAATCCCAATTATTTTATTTGTGTGTGTGTGTGTGTGTGTGTGTGTGTATTTGTATGAAGGTATGTCCATGTGTGTGCATGCCTCTCTGCTCATGGAAGCCAGAAGAGGGTGTCAGACCCCTTGGAGCTGGAGTTACAGGTAGCTTTGGGACACCTGATTTATTGCATGGGTGCTGAAATCTGAACTCCAGTCCTCATGATCACACAGTGATCACTCTTAACTGCTGAGTCATCCCTCCAGCCCAAGGCTGATGTTTATAAGCAAATAGGTCAGTCAGTATGGAAATTGTACTGCTTGTCCCAAAGTGCTACCTATTGCACACAGCTGCTTATATACATCATTAAAGTAGCTTTGGAACTTATATTTGCATCACAGAGGAAATTAATATCATTTCTTTGTCATGCTTTTTAAAAATATGGCTTAGTTTAATTATTGAACCAGGCTTGGTGGTACACGGCTATAATCCCAGCACCTGGAGGTAGAGGCAGGTGGATTAGGAGTTTAAGGCTAGCCTTTGCTATATAGTATGTTTGAGGCCAGTTTGGGCTACAGGAGACTCAGTTCCAAAAATCTGAAAAAAAGTTAAATTATATTTATTAGCCTTGGCATTTGACAACCTGTCAGTTACTTACACAAATTTCATTTTCCTCATAGTCAAGTTTTACGGACACCTGAGTTTATTTTAAAAAAGACTGTGTAGACCAGACATAGGGCATTGTCAGTGTTATTTCTGTGTACGGTTGCTGTCACAATCTCCCCAGTGGGTGGGTCAACTAGGTGTGATTCATCTTTTTGTTCTTTGCACCTGTAAGTCCTTTTGCTTACAGGAGCCTCCAGGCCCACTCAAAATCGGATGCTCTTTACCTAATTCTCTTTCTTTTAATTGAGTTCAAATACTCAGAGCGCACATAGTAGTCAGTTCTCTTAGTGCGAGCTGGTCACCAATATTTAATACCTGCTTTACAGGAGAGTTAACTGAGACAGATAAGATCAAATTGTGTCTGGCTGCTGGAAGATGTTCAGTAAATGAAGATGCAGGAAAGCAGCCCATGGTTGCTGTTTCAAAGGATAGAACACATGCTTGATGTTGAAGTTCTGATATGGTTGGTTGGGAAGCAGATCCTCTTATTTTATGGTCCTGTCTTGTGTATTAGCTGTCGCTTGTCCATCTTTCCTCTTGCCACTGAGAATTGTGATTGCTGGCCTTGGTTATTTTGATGTGTCATGAGCACTTTTCATTGCAGAGAGAGTGGACTCCAGAGATTGTTGTTTCAGGACACTTCGATGGTGTCCAAGACTTAATGTGGGATCCAGAAGGAGAATTTATCATCACTGTTGGTACCGATCAGACAACTCGCCTTTTCGCTCCATGGAAAAGAGAAGACCAGTCACAGGTAGGATGTCTTCCTCTTTAACTTAGGGTCTTCCTTCCACTTGAAAGAACTTCCAAGTGGGCTTGCCTTTTGTTAGCTCTTAGGAAAACACAGGCCAAAACCTTGATGAGATACAACTGTACAACCTGTAGATCAGAAAAACTGAACTTCTGACAATGGCAAGTGCTGGTGAGGATGCAGAGGGACCAGCGTGTCCATCTGGTACTGGCAGGAAAGCAGAACTACCCAGCACTTTGAACACAGTTTGGCATTTTCTAAAAAATCTTAAGTATCTTCTCTTTGCAATTCAAAGATAGCTCAGTGTGGCAGAGATACCACAGTGTGGTGGTGCCTGCACAAAGACAGCCTGACTCTTGGGGTCATTTAAAATCAGCCTAATCTGCTCTCAGAACTTGTTCCTTCTGATTTCTCTGGGAGCTGTTCCTCCAGCCAAGGGTGTACTCTTTTTTCTTTATTTAAACAGTACATCCAACATGACTTGGGAAAGGAATGAAGAGCCTGTCTTTCGAGGGAAGGATTTTCCCTTTCTGACCCCCTCCTGACCCAGAACAGCATACACAACCACAAAGAGCCATCTCATCCCACCCAGTGTTTGCAACATTAGCTAGGGATAGTTCGTTGCTTCCAACATTGCTGTTTCACACTGATGTTTTCATAGCACGAGCACACACATTATTCTGGGCATGGTCAGGGAAGGGTCATAGGGAGAAACAGCTAGCATAATCTAAGATTTAAGCTTTGTTTAGCTTAGCTTGTAAAAGTTGATACAAGAGGAGGAGCCCAAGGCCTAGGAAAAGATTGTTTGCATTGTTTTCCTAAAGTCCCTAGATTTAAATAAGCTGATTGCACAGTAGGAAGACAGATTCAATAGTGTTAATTGATCTCTAAACATAAGATTAACTTTGGTTACAAGGTTAGGTAAAATTCCCATTTATAACAGAAGATAGTCCCAGAAAAATCATTCCCATGGTTCAGAGTACGTCATATGAGTGGCCTCCACATGCATACTGTGGCATGCGTGAGCAGGTGCACACATATTCACAAAATAACTTTTAAAGATGTAATTAAGAAAAAGTCATGTGGTTAGAACATTTTGTCGTAGTTCTTGTGATTTGTTGCCAGCATTGCTCATTAAGTAATTTTGCATCCAATACTTTGCTTATTGAAAAGAACTGGTTTTTGAAACATAATTTCTATTCTACTGTGTTTTAATCCCCAGGTGACTTGGCATGAGATTGCAAGACCCCAGATACATGGATACGACCTGAAATGCTTGGCAATGATTGATCGGTTTCAGTTTGTGTCTGGAGCAGATGAGAAAGTTCTTCGAGTTTTTTCTGCTCCTCGGAATTTTGTGGAAAGTTTTTGTGCCATTTCGGGGAAGTCGCTGAGTCACGTACTTTGTGATGTGGGTATTCCTCCAAATGTTTTACTTCAGTCATTTTCTTTCAAGTTTAAAAAGTTTTTGCTTCAGGTCATAAATACGGTATATGGTAGAAAAGAAGTTCTATGTTGTTGTTTTGACAAACCTCTTTTAAATTTTATTTTATTTTTTTATGTGTATGAGTGTATTGCCTGCATGTATATAAGTGCACCCATGCCATGCAATACCCATGGATGTTAGGAGGCAGTGTCAGATCCCCTGGAACTGGAGTTACAGATGATTGCTAGCTGTCATGTGGGTTCTGGGAACTGAACCTGGGTCCTCTGCAAGAGCAGGCAGTGCTCTTAACCACTTAGTCATCTCTCCAGCCCGATTCAACAAACTTGTACACAATGTGGTATGCAGTGACTTAAATATTAAACGGGAATTTTGTGTAGCAAATGAGTTCAAGACACTAAAGCAGTAATATCACATTCACTTGAGGCATAGATATTGTATGTGGTTTCTGCAGTAGGTGCCTATGATATAGAGGATGGGCTCCATTTTTATGAAGATTACCATCTTTCTGGAGGGTAGGGATGAGGGTAGGAAACTAATGAGACGAGACTAGTTAATTGCTAAATCTTATGAAACTAAGTTGTAAATGGAAGAGGTCACTGAATTGGCATAGTGAGAATATTTTAATGAGACTTCATTTATATTATAGTATGTTTTTATTTTTGCTGTTTATACTTACCTTCTACAAAGGATTTGAGCTACTCACAAAAATACATGAATTTGGCTTTAGAATATGGCTCAGGGGTAGAGTGATTGCCTAGCATGTGCATGGCCCTTGGTTTGATCCCTAGCACTAAAAACAAAAACAAAAAAAACCAACAACATGGATTCTAAAATTAAAAGCAATTTAGATGGAAGGGAAATAAAGTCAGCAGACAGTTCCGTTACTGAGACAATGGCTGTATTACACATAAATGCATATTAACAGTTCGTTACTGGGAGTTGGGTCCCAGGCAGAAGGCAGGAGTGAGCAGGGGGAGGCCAGAGCTATTGGAGAGAAGAGGGAAATGGAGAGCTGAAGGTCAGGTGCTGTGGTCCCTGGTGGCAAGTGCAATTGAGATTGGTGGTGGTTTAAGAATGCTGTGGAAAGCAGTTTGGAACAAATCGCTGTGTGAGAGCCCCAGACCGAAGGCTGTGAAACCAGCCGCAGTCTGGGAAAGAGCAGAAGAAATGAGCCACAGAAGTGAGGTGCAGCTCCAGTTCTGGAGTGAGCGCTGGGCTTTGTGCTTATCTAACAGGCATTTGCTTTGTTGCTTGTTTCTGATAATGGATCATGATGAACAGTTGGAATAAGTTCCAAAGGGAGGTGTCCATTGTGATTACATAGAGCTCAGCCTTTGTGGGTAGAGGGACAGTTAGTTTCAGTTTCTGTCCAGTTCTAGGAATTGAAGTGGGGTTTTCTGGGTTCCATGAAAGGCTCAGCCTCAGGAGCATGCCTGGCTCCATGTCCTGGGACGCAGGGGTGCTGTCGGCTAGCGTGGCTCTCACTCTTTGGTTTTGCTCCATACAGAATGCTGCTAAGCATCTGGGAATGCTTTCCACTCTCCCACAGTGTGTTGGGTTAAAGCTTGCAGCTCCTCGTGTCCAGGTGGCCATATCCAGTGACTTGGAGGGTTACATTCATATACTCATGTGTCTAGTTCCAGCCTCTATTAAAGCTTAATTGGTAAGAAACACTCAGCATATGACTGTGTGCCAGTACTGATGGCTAGCATATGGTTTCACATGTGACAAACTGATCTCTTCTAGTACAGGATCTAGAGTGTTGCCTCTTCAACAAGAAGTTTTAAAGTAGCTTTCAATTATTTACATATATGTGATAAAAAAGTACTGTGACCGTGCCTTCTCCGGTCACATCCGAGTGTCTCCGGATGTCCTTGAGGCTTTTGTGGAGGACAGCTCTGCGTCCTGCTTTTCAGCTGTCTCTACTTGTCAGACCCTGAAGCCCACTGAGCTGTGGGGTCTGGTGATTATGATTACGGATTGGGTGATGCAGGAGCAAGGGCCTGCCTGTGAGAGGGATGGCTCAGCTTGGCATCTGTTCAAGAGCTGGAAGAATGGGCAGACAGCCACACAAGGCGGGCTCAAAACCTTCTCAGCATTTATGAATATGACTTCTTTGTCGTGCTTGAGGTAACAGTAACTTTAGCACTTAACACATACAATCATGTTTTTCATTCTAGCAAGACCGGGATCGTCCAGAAGGAGCCACTGTCCCTGCATTGGGACTATCAAATAAAGCTGTCTTTCAGGGTAAGGCCTGGATCTCTAGAATTATTAAGTCCACACTGTTCTTAAAACCTAGTTACAAGCTTGTGTAATGTGTCCCTGATATTCACTGTGGCTAGTTTTTAAGAATCACAACACGTATCTTCTGAATCACATACTCTGTGACCACTGCTCAGTGTACATGGGGACCACTAACATGGGTGCACCTTTCACCCAGAATTTCACAGGTGTGATGATGTATAACCTGAGGAATCAGTCATGCATCTAAAAAGGCCATGAGCTGTTGGGGAAAGAAATAGAGCTGACTCACACTTGAGGAGCTAGCTTGGAGATTCCTAGAGTAGAAATGCCCCCACTTTGGAATCTCACAGGCACGGCTCTGAAATACACTGCTTTAAAATGTGATGCTAATGGGTGGCTTGGCGTTGACAGCCTGGAAGACAGGATAGCAGCTCCACTCATGGTGTCCATGTCTCTCCCAACTAGGAGACATGGCTTCTCAGCCTTCTGACGAAGACGAGCTGTTGGCTGGTTTCAAGTATCCCCAGGTGGCCTTTCAGCCCTCCATCCTTACTGGTAAGAAATGACAGAAAGATGATTTGATAAAATCAGTAGTGCACACAGTATTGAGTCTTTGGTTGCTGACCTAAATAGAGCTATGCAGTTTACTTTTCTATTTGGCTAAAAATAGAAAAAATAATTGTAGTGTTAAAAATTTATTATAGAATTAAAATTTTATTGTAGAACCTCCTACTGAGGATCATCTTCTGCAGAACACTTTGTGGCCTGAAGTTCAAAAACTGTGAGTTGAATTGTGCACTTGGCACGAGTCCATCATACCTGTAGGGTTTTTCCGTGTGACTTGACTTTCTCCTTCCCCTTCCTCCTACCTGCATTTTCCTCCTGCTGCTCAGTAGAACTTCATAGAGTGAGAATCAAACTCCATGTCGATTTCTGTAGTGTTGTTTATTATGCTTATTAGTTGATTGGTCTGAGTTTTGTCAAACAGGGGAGTATAATAAGGTATGTGCTTTTCTGTTTGTTGTTGACCTTTTTTTTTGTCCTTGCTGGTTCCCATCAGCAGGTTTCCATGGTTGTTTATAATAAGTACTGGCTAGGATCAGAGATAAAAACTTGAATGTTAATCTGATCGTTTGATGAAATGTTACATTTGGAACCTGTCATTTTTCTCTGGTCTGTTTTTTCCTAACTATTTCCCTAGGCAAAACTGAGATGTTCCCTTAAAGAGTTATGTGAGGTCGAGAATGGTATCTTTCACTTTTAAGGGCCACAGCATGAGGACAAGTGGATTCCTCATCCGTACAGACATCATGTGTTTTCTCTTAATTTTAGGTATGGACATGGCTATGAAATATATTGTGTGGCTTGTAACGGTTCAAAGACTCTGCTTGCCTCTGCTTGCAAGGTAGGGTGGTCTTTTCCTTTGGTAGAGATTTAGGCAGAATTCCTGTGAAAGACTGCTGGTGTCTTCTTTTCCTGACTCTTCCTTAAGTTCTGTCTCCCTTGTCTCCTTTTAAAAACTTGTTTGTGGGCTGGAGAGAGGGCTCAGTGGTTAAGAACACTGACTGTTCTTGCAGAAGACCAGGGTTCAAATCCCAGCACCCACAGGGCAGCTAACAACTGTCTGTAACTCCAGTTCCAGGGGATCCGACAGCCTCTTCTGTCCTGAGGGCATTGCACGACACGGGTGCACTTACCTACATGCAGGCATAACACTCATACACATAAAATTAAAAAAATAAAAGTAGC
>NW_008337322.1:6032805-6077839 GCF_000622305.1 Nannospalax galili | reverse complement strand
GGGAGACCCTGTCTCAAAAAGACAAAAAAAATAAAAAATAAAATAAATAAATAAATAAATAAATAAATGAAAGTTAAAAAGAAAACCCTGTGTTTGTATTGTACATCTATTTTAGTTACACATTTGCTCTTTTTTAAAAAAAATTTTGTTTTTATTTTATGTGTATGAGTGTTTTGCCTGCATGTATGTAAGTGCACCACGTGTATACAATGCCTGAGGAGGCCAGAAGAGGATGTGGGATCCCCTGGAACTGGAGCTACAGATGGCTGTTAGCTATCATGTGAGTCCTGGGAACTGAACCCGGGTCCTCTGGAAGAACAGCATGTGTTCTTAATCTCTGAGCCATCTGTCCAGCCCCGCATAGTCATTCTTATAGTTGACTCTTGAACACCATGGGTTTGGGAGTGCTAACCTCTTTGCACAATAAAAAAATATGCAATAACCTTACCAGTGGTGATACCACTGAAGAAGTGTCCTCTGTAGCCACTTAAGCTGACCAGGTCCTTTCCTCACAGGGCCTTGCACACAGTGCCTGCAAACAGCAGCCTCTTGGTAGTGTATGCAGCCTGATGCTGGTGTAGGTTGCATAAGGGACCCTCTAGACAGAGTTTTCTAGTGGGTATTCATGTTTCTGATCGCAAGCTGTCCCAGTCTAGGTTCCAGAGAGGTATATGGGGTGCCTTTGGGAAGCCCCAGGGCACAGTGGCCAGGCCCACATTGGCCAGGTCATCATGTCGTCCTCCCCATGCTGTGGCTGAGGCCCTGTGCAGGGCCAGGTTCAAGTTCCCTGGAACCAGAAGATCACATCTCACAGAACGGAGGCTCCTCAGGTTTCATGAAGTTTGAAGATGTGGTAGCTTACTAGTCTCTGATGGCTATGGGGTCACAAATATCCCCAGTTGTGGTCCCCTGGACAGGTGACAGATCCTATATTCTTGAGGACTCCCACTGTGCCTAGCCTGACCCTACCCCACCAACCATGTTCATTAGTAAATCTCACTTCCTAATCCCCCACCCCCCAAAAGAAGAAAACGTCTCTCCTTCAGCAACCATTAACTGTCTGTAGCTCACCAGGGAGAGGTGGAACATTGTTGCTCTGACCCACAACTATTATTTTTATTAATATATTGAAATTAGGAGAGTAATTGTCTTCCAACTTTATTCTTTCTGAATTGTGTGTTTATTACATCATTTTAGAATCAGCCTTGAAATTTCTATAGAAGATATTGATAGTCTTTCTGATGGGAATGGAATTGAATCCATATATCAGTGCAGGGAGAATTTAACAGTATTTGACATGTGTATAAAGTATGCCCCTCCATTTAGGTCTTTAATTTCTCTGAGGAGTGATCACTCTTTAATAAACCTTTTGTTTGGGGAACGTTTTAAAGAAAAGTTTCAGCAATGACCACGTAGAATGCCCCTGTGCCTTTCAGCCGGCTTCCCCACGCCGACACCATGTCTGGAATGCTCTTGGTTTTCAGCATCTGCGTTCACACACCCTTTCTCAGATTTACCCTCTCCTTTTATTTAGTTTTATTTATTTATTTTTGAGACAGGGCATCACTGTGTAGCCTTGGCTGGCCTGAAACTCAAAATGTAGACCAGACTAGCCTCAAACTCACAGAGATCTGCCTGCCTCTGCCTCCTGAGTGCTGGGATTACAAGTGTGTGCCACCACACCTGGCCAGGATGATAGTGATTCATGAGGTCTTTTTTCTCCTTCATCTATCTCCTTTTTTATTTATAAATTACATTTTATGATTTTTAAATCATTTTTTTATTCCTAGATCAAAACCGCACTTCATGGCATACTTTCTCTTTGCATATTATTTAATTCAATTTGCTAGAAGTTTGTTCAGAACTTTATCAGGGGCTGGTGAGATATTCAGCAGGTAAAGGCACTGACGCTTGCTTCAGGGCCTAACACCCAAGTTTAGTCCCTAGAACATGGAACACATGGTAGAAGGAGAGAACCAACCCCTGCAAGTTGTCCTCTGACCTCCACAGTCCAAGAAATGTGTATTCCCCGCCCCCCCCACCATGCATGATAAAGGAATGTAAGTAAGAAAAAGAACTTGGTGTAGTGGCACATGCCTATAGTCTTCTGGTACTTGAGAGGTGGAGGCAGGAGGATAAGGAGTTCAAGACCCACTTCAGCTACATACATAAGAAGTTTGAGGCCAGCCTGGGCTACATGAGACCCTGTCTCAAAAAACCCCCAAGGAAACCAAGCCAGCAACGAAACTGTATAGAGTTCATTGGTTTTGGTATGGGGGTGACGTGAACCTCCTTTTGCAATTTCATTCAAAATATTTTGATACTGAACCTCTCCTCCTCAGTAGACATTAGTTGCCAGTAGATCCTCAGGTAGGGTTGGGGCTTCTTCCCCACATCCCCATGTCTGTGCTGGGATTGTGTCTGGCTTGTGCTTGCCTGGGACTTTTCCTTGCTGTCACCGTTGCTGTGGGTTCCTATGAGCAACTGTCCGGATGTCTAGAAAACTTCCCTTGTGGTTGTGCACTTCCTCTGGCTCTTGCAGCCTTTCAGCCTCCTCTTCTGCAGTGCTCTCAGTACTTGGGAGGCTGAGGCAGGAGGATTGTGGTGAGGTTAAGGCTAGCCTGGACTGTATTAGTAAGACTTATTTTTGTTTTGTTTTTATTACTGTTTTTTGTTTTGTTGTAAGCAATGATCTTTTAAAGACATTTAGATAATGCCACATCCACAGCTCCAAGACACCATGTGGTGTTCTTTGAAACACAGTCTGGCTGGTTGTGGCTTTTTAAAAGCTTTGCCATATGAAAAAGTCCAGGTTTTCATTTTAAAATGATATTAATGGTTCATAGTGAAGTTTTGGTTTAAAGTTGTTTTTTCTTTTTGTACATTAAAGATGGCATCCCTGCTGTGTGTTCTGATGGTGGGTCTGCTGAGTTTGTGTTTTGTTCTCTGGTTCCAACTATTCTTAACAACTGTTTATTTATTGCTGGTTTAGACAGTTTGATTATTGTTATTATTCTCCTTGTTTCTTGTGTCTAGTTTTTATTGGACTTACTGGATCTGCATGTTGTTTTCATCAACTGGAAAGTTTTCAGCTGTGGTCTTTTCCTCTCATTTTCCCTTCTTGGGGCTTTGGAAGCCTTAGCTGGACTTGTGCTGGCTGTGGGAGCTTTGCACAGTTGGGCAGTGCTCTGCTGTGCATTCCTCCCCGCCCTGCGCTGCATTTTGTCTCAGAGCTGTGTGTGTGGAGAGCTGTGTGTGTGGAGAGCTGTGTGTGTGTGGAGAGCTGTGTGTGTGGAGAGCTGTGTGTGTGTGGAGAGCTGTGTGTGTGTGGAGAGCTGTGTGTGTGTGGAGAGCTGTGTGCGTGGAGAGCTGTGTGTGTGGAGAGCTGTGTGCGTGTGGAGAGCTGTGTGTGTGGAGAGCTGTGTGTGTGTGGAGAGCTGTGTGTGTGTGGAGAGTGTGTGTGTGGAGAGCTGTGTGTGTGGAGAGCTGTTGTTGTTTGTTTTTCACACAAGAATGAAACTGTTTCATGTTACTCCATGTTCTTCGGAGTGCAGGTTTCTAAACTATTATCTACACAAGTGATACACACATGAATCTTTCTTTTGAAAAGTTTAAGCATTATGGTTACGGTGTTGTTCCCCACGAGTCATCTTTTCTAATCCTGCTTTTCTCTACCTCTTCCCAGAGACTGGTCTCCATTGTCTTACCTCCTGGGAGCTTTGGGGACACTTTTTAAAGGGGACATATAAATAGCTCTGTCAGAACCCCACAGAACCCCACAGAAACAGCACACTCATTTCTAAGTCCGCACCCTTTTCTACTGCTAGAGTGTCATTATGATCTCTGTCCTGCAGGCAGCTAAGAAGGAACACGCAGCCATCATCCTTTGGAACACCACTTCCTGGAAACAAGTGCAGAATTTGGTCTTCCATACCCTGACTGTCACACAGATGGCCTTCTCACCTAACGACAAGTTCTTACTGGCTGTGTCCAGAGATCGATCCTGGTCACTGTGGAAAAGGCAGGATACCATCTCACCTGAGTTCGGTAAAGCAGCCCATGGTAGGAGGTTATCAGTCACGCTGCCATGTCCATTTTATGCACACCAAGCAGCTGTGAGATCAAGAGAAAGGTGGTAAGGTGGAGAGCCTTCCGCTGTGAGGGTCCAGTGGCCTGGGGAACCAGGAAAGGCTTGGCTCTCCTTTCAAGATTTTTTTTTTTTGGTCTTTTTGAGACAGGGTCTCCCAGTAACCCCAGCTGGCCCAGAACTCACCATGTAGACCAGACTGGCCTTGAACTCACAGAGATTCGCCTGCCTCTGCCTCCCAAGTGCTGGGATTAAAGGCGTGCACCACCATGCCTGGCATCCTTGCAAGATTTAAAAAAATCTTTTAAGTGCAGGTGATGTTTGGGACTACTTTCTTGTGGTTATAGAGTCATGAACTGACTGGGTAGTTATGTAAATATGTATTCTGACATCTCAGTTAAGAAACAAAAATCTGGGGACTAGAGAGATGGCTCAGTGGTTAAGAGCAGTGGCTGCCCTTGCAGAAGACCCAAGTTCAATTCACAACACCCACATGGTGACTAACAGTTGTCCTTAACTCCAATTCCATCTGACACCCTCTTCTGACCTCCTCGGGCCATTGCACAGCACGGGTGCATTTGCACACATGCAGACAGTACACTTATATACATAAAATAAGATTAACAAGTAATATATGTGTAAAAAGAAAGAAAAATCTGCATTTGGAAAGTTAGATTTGCAGATGGTTATAGCTTATAATGGAGTGTGGTGATGCACTCTCTAATCCCAACCCCAGGAGAGAAGGGCAGGGGAACTGCAGCACATGTGAGGATGGCCTGTGGTATAGAACAAGATTCCTTCTCTAAAGACCCTATGGTGAGCAAGCAAGCAAGCAAACCAGAAAACGAGAAAACTAAAATAGTGGTTGTAAAACTGTCACAGAACCAAATGAATGTGTGCAGTCAGCTAGGATTTTATGTGAGCGAATGAAGATACTGAGAAAACTTCTGCTGAGTGGTTTCTTTTTTCCTCTGAACTGTGTTATGGATGTAGTAATATTCTAAACTACAAAACTTACAGGGACCTTTATTCTTGGCCTTTTCCTACTCTTCCCCTGTCACCATGGTCTTAGGAAAGGGCTTGTTAGACATCTGTGTGGGTAACATGGCCCAGCAGGAGGTATTGGCCCCCTTCTCCACTGTAAGCTTGGCAGAATTTTAAAAATGGAAATGGATAAAAGGCTTATGTGTTGCATGAATGTCCTTGTCCTGTTCCCCCAGTTTCTTTAAGTGGCCAACTCCTAGACAACATTTAAGGCATGTTTGTAGCGTTCTGGCCCGTTTTTTATTTTCCATTGACAACACTTGCATCCAGTTTGATCTTGTCCTGTTTCTGCTCCTGTAGTTTCTTATACTTTAGAGAATAACCAGGAACTGTAAGACATGGCCAGAGTATGCGTCACACTGCACCACAGATGGTTCCCGATAGTGATGTGAGAGTGATAGGCCTAGGTTTGAACTGAACTTCAGACTCTGAATCTTCGTGTTTTCCTGTGCTTAGCCATGTGGGGTATGCTGTGGCAGTGGAGCCCCATGACAAACAGCCAGCACTCTGCAGCAGGCCGTGTGAGGCTGTGATGTTCGGTGGATGATATTAAATGCATTTTGACTTAACAACACACCTGCTGTGATCCATGTGAGGACACAGCACCGTTGTCAGGTGGGGAGCACCTGCCTTCCCTTGAACATTACTAGGGATCTAACACAGTGTTTGTGTTTTGAAAGTTGAAGTGCTGGACAGGTGAGATGGCTCAGCAGGTAAAGGTTCTGACCATCAGCCCGACTACCCAGTTCAGTCACTTATGGTGGAAGGAGGGCACCAGCTCCCAAACGTTTGCCCCCGACCACCACACATATTTTATGGCATATGTGCACCTGTGTGTGTGCGCACATGTGTGCATACAGTAAATACATGTGTGACAAAAAAAACCCTACTAATAATGCAGGTATTAATTTATTGCATTGTTTTGAATTATTGGATTAGTTTGTAGTTTTCTTTCCTCATTAGCAGTTACATGCTTCTTTAACGACTAGAATTTACCTTATACTTCAGTCCTAGGAAGAAGTATTCCCCCGTCCCCTTCCTCCCCTCTTTCTCCTTCCCTTCTTCTCTTTACCATAATCTCTATAGCCTAACTTGTGAACCTTTCACCTTCTGGAAGAACGCAGTTAAAGTGCTCCAGGTTTCTTTTGGAAGTATTGACTGCCTGAAAGATTTTTGTCGTCAGTTACCAGAGAATAAGTAGACAACCTAAAAGCATCTTCTATTAGAAACATAGTGACGTGCATGTAGCCAGGGTTGGGTAGCAGAGTGAGGTGTGGAGGGGCTACTGAGTGACATACTTGCACTGAGGCAGAGTTGGTGGTGTGTCTGCATTCAGACAGGGCTCTGTGCATGGGGAGGAGTAGATCCTGCTTTGTGAGCAGTGTGTCTGGGTTTTTTTCAGACCCGATTTTCAGTCTCTTCGCCTTCACCAACAAAATCACTTCTGTGCACAGTAGAATCATCTGGTCCTGTGACTGGACGCCTGATAGTAACTATTTCTTCACTGGGAGTCGAGACAAAAAGGTAATATTTTCCCAAAACATAATTTTTCTAAATGTTTCTACAGATATGTTTAAAAACACAAATCTTTTCTGATAGAATTTTAAAAATTAGTTTATGGCAACGCTGTCGTATATGCATAAAAAAGGCTTTTCTTTTTTGGCCTTTTTGAGGCAGGGTCTCCCTATAGTCCCAGCTGGCCTGGAACTCACTATGTAGACCAGGCTGGTCTCAAACTCACAGAGATCTGCCTGCCTCTGCCAAAAAAAAAGGCTTTCTTGTTAAATTCTATACATATTTTAGGCTGGGCATGGTGGTGCACGATTTTACTCCCAGCATTCAGAGAGCAGAGGCAGGTGGATCGCCTTAAAATTGAGGCTATCCTGGTCTACATACTGAGGTCCAGACTAGCCAGAGCTACACATTGAGACCCTCTTTCAAGAAACAACAAAAAATTCTATAAATATATTTCTCTGAAACATCAAAAATATGAAGAGACCTGTCACACAGTTTCCTTCATCTAAAAGCTCCAGTGGAAGAAAAATAATAAACCTGGTATACCAAGAGTAAGAAAGCATGGGGCCAGTGAGTATGCAGGGGCCAGCGGGGATGCAGGGGCCAGCCAGGGATCCAGGGGCCAGCGGGGATGCAGGGGCCAGCCAGGGATCCAGGGGCCAGCAGGGATGCAGGGGCCAGCCAGGGATGCAGGAGCCAGCCGGGGATGCAGGGGCCAGAGAGGGATGCAGGGGCCAGAGAGGGATGCAGGGGCCAGCCAGGGATGCAGGAGCCAGCCGGGGATGCAGGGAGCCAGCCGGGGATGCAGGGGGCCAGCAGGGATGCATGGGGCAGCGGTCTTGTTTTCTGATCATACTTTTGTGAAACATTTTTCTGACTGGCCAACAAATCCCAGGGACTTTTCTGTCTTCACTCCAGTTTAGGGTTCAGGCCCAGCACCCTGCCTGGGTTTTTGTTGTTGTTTTGTTTTTTTAATTTAAAATATTTCCTTTTTCTATTTTATTTTATTTTATTTTATTACCGACTTCCCTTTCAGTTTTCTCGCCTTTCAGGTTTTGTTGTTGTTTTTGTGAAACAGGGTCTTCCTGTACCCAGCTAGCATGGATCTCGCTATACAGATCAGGCTCACCTTCATCTCCTCTGCCTCCTGAGTGCTGGGATTAAAGGCGTGTGCCACCACACGTGGCTTTTATATATATATAATTTATTTGTTTATTTTTATTTTATGTGTATGAGTGTATTATCTGCATGTATGAGTGCACCTGTGTTGTGTAATGCCGCAGAGATCAGAAGAGGGCTTCAGATTCCCCTGGAACTGGAGTTAAGGATGGTTCATAGCCGCCATGTGGGTGCTGGGAACTGAACCCGGGTCCTCTGCAAGAGCAGTCAGTGCTCTTAACTGCTGAGCCATCTCTCCAGCCCCTGATATATTTATTTTTATTTTATATATGAGTGTTTTGCCTGTGTGTATATAAGTGCACCTGTGCATGCAATCCCTACAAAAGGCACCAGATCCCCTGAAACTGGAGATGGTTGATAGCCACCTTGTGGGTGCTGGGAACCGAACCTGGGTCCTCTGCAAGAGCAGCCAGAGCTTTAACTGCTGAGTCGTCCCCAGCCTTGTGTTTGATTTTTTTCCGTGGATGCTGAGGATTGAACTCAGGTCCTCCTGCTTGCATGGCAAGCATTTTCCTAACTGAGCCATCCTACCAGTCTACTTTCCTGTAATAAACAGTTATACCTTTTAATTCAATGACAGAAGAGGAGCAGAGCATGACCTAAACTTGAAAAACTCCAGACAAGCCAGGGGTCTCTGTGCTTTCGAACATGACCCCCACCTTGTTGCCTGGGACATGTCTACTTGGCCCTGATCTCCATTTGCATACTCTTAAAAATAGCCTCTTTCCCCATTTTCTAGCAGAGGTGGTAAAGCGGTTTAGTTCTTTTCCTTGCTCTGCCCTCTCTATTGATAGACTCCATCCAGATGACCACAATAGAGCCGACTTGGGCCGGTGGCACTCGGGCTAAACATGGGCCAGCTTGCAGCATCTTCACACCCATTCCTTCTGCCCCTTGCCCTTTCCTGTCCCTCCTGGTGTTGGCTGTGGATACCTTGTTGGATGCTGCCCAGTAGCAGGTATCCTAGCCACAGCTCTTGGGACACATCGGCTGGAACAGACCAAGTGGCATTTGCTGCCATTTAGGAAGCACTTCCAGAGCCTTCTGCGCAGAACCTTGATTTGGTCCTGCATTTGGCAACTGTTACTTCCTTTTTCCCTTTTTCCCCCTTCTTTTGAGACAGGATCTCACTAGATAGTCCTGGCTGATCTGGAACTCACTGTGTAGATCAGGCTGGCCTTAAACTCAAAGAAATCCACCTGCATCTGCCCCTCAAGTGCTGGGATTAAAGGCGTGCACCACAACCCCCAGCCTCTCCGTTCCTTTGTGGCAGTTTCTCAGGGAGACAGCACCAGTGAGGACACTGCTGATGGAATTGTGCATGAGGGAAGGATGCTAGACAATGCCCTGTGGTCTCTGGGCAGGGACTGTCCACCTGGCCACCAGCATGCTTTGGTAGCTGTGGTCTCAGCTTGGTCCATGCCACAGTGTGGCTTCTCTGTGATGCACAAATGCCCTGGCGTTCTGGAGCAGCTGCGCACAAGTGAAAACTCTGGTTTTAAAAATACCTGACCAGGGACTGGAGAGAGGGCTCAGCTAGAGAGCACTGGCTGCTCTCACAGAGGACCCGGGTTCGATTCCCAGTACCCACATGATGGCTGCCAACCATCCTAACTCAGTTCAATTCCCAGTACCCACATGATGGCTGACAGCTGTCCTAACCCAGTTCCAAGGGATTGGATGCCCTCTCCTGATCTCTGTAGGCATTGCACAACATGAGTGCACTTAGATACATGGAGGCAATACACTCGTGTACATAAAATAAAAATAATAAAATATTCTGAAGAAGAGAAAAAACAAACCAGGTAGCTTTCATCATCTGTTGGGACTCTGATGCACTGCTAGAAACCTTGCAGAGAGGAAGCTTTACAGTGTGATCTGCACTCTAGGTGGTGGCCTGGGGCGAGTGTGACGCCAACGATGATCTCATTGAGCACAACATTGGTCCTTGCTCCTCAGTCCTGGATGTGGGCGGCTCTGTGACAGCTGTCAGCGTCTGCCCAGTGCTGAACCCAGCCCAAAGGTCAGACTTGGCAGGGGGATTGGTTTTGTTTCATTGAAGAGAGCCCTTGGCTTCTCAGTTGATTTATTACCATTTTGATTCATAGGCCTCTGCTTCTGGCTGTGTTCAGAGTGCTTATGTTTCTTAAGAATTTTAAATCTTAGAATTCAGTGATTGATGGTAAATAGGAATGTGATTGAAACTTCTTATGTCAGTCTATGGACTGTCTTGCTTTGCACTGTAGGAGAGCAGGGGTCACTGCAGCCCACCGGGAAAACCCTGGCTCGTGGGCTTTAGCAACTGAGGACAGAGGTAGATCTGCATGTGTCCTCTTCAGAGAGGAGGCTGTCTGGGTACAGCAGTGCAGGGTGATGGTTTAGATGCTGTGAAGCACGGGTAGAGATAACAGAGTTTCATGCAGAGTGAACCACTCTTACTTCCTTCCCTTAAAAACAGGTATGTGGTTGCAGTCGGATTAGAGTATGGAAAGATTTGCTTATATGCCTGGAAAAAGACTGATCAAGTCCCAGAAGTAAACGACTGGATGCCCCTTGTGAACACAAGTCCAAGGTATTCTCCTGGTTTTGCTACCATCAGATTACATAGAAATTGGGGAGCTCTCCCGTGACAAGTTTTGTGACACATTTTCATGGAGTGGGACAGAACTCTCCTAAGTGGTACCTCCTGAATCTGATGCTTGCTGATATGCTGGGTTTGGTTTTTAGTTTGCTTGACCAGGTTCCTTGCCTGCGTGGTACTGTTTCTGTAAACAACCCCATGGACTGCCTCCCCTTGTGCTCTCTGCTTTCTAAGACAAGGTCTCATTTAGTCCACACTGGCCTCAAACTCACTATGTAGCCGAGGATGAAGATGACTTTCTGATCCTCTTGCCTCCACCTCCCAAGTGCTGGGATCACAGGCTTGCACCATCATGCCCAGTTTGTTCTTGTTTTTGTTTTAGACTTAGTCTCACTGTGTATGCCTGAATTTTTTTTTTTTTTTTTTTTTAACGTAGTGCTGGGAATATAAGCCGGGGCTTCCCAGCAGTGAGGGACTGCCCCTGGAATTGTGGACTAAATAAACCCTTTCTCCTGTGTTGTTGTCAAGGTGTTTTATCACAGCAACAGGAAACAAAACTAAGGCATTAATTAATTAATTAATTAATTAATTAATTAATTAATGGTGTGGTGCTGGGGATCCAGTCAGGGCCTCATGCCAGGAGGGTATACCACCACCGAGCTCCAGCCTGTTCACCATGTCTCTTTTTCTTTCCTCCCTTCTTTCTCCTCCTCACTTTTGGCTGTGTGTTCTTTTTGGTTTTTTCTTTGAGACAAGAGTCTCATTATGAATAACCCTGTCTGGTCTAGAACTTGATGTGTAAACTCTACTAGACTCTTATTTACAGCAGCAATCTTTCTTCCCCTGCTTCCTAAGTGCTGAGATTACAAGTATGAACCATCTGCCTGGCCCTCTATATCTTGTGTGTGTGTGTGTGTGTGTGTGTGTGTGTGCATGCGTGCGTGAGTGTGTGTGTGTGTGTGTGCGTGTGTGTGTGTGTCCTCTGTGTACATGCACAGAGGCCAGAAGAAGACATGAGGGGACCTGCTGTATCCCTCACTATCTTACTCTCCTGAGACACTGTCTCTGGCTGGGCCTGGAACTATGTTGATGGCCAGCGTGCCCCAGTGAGCCTCCTGTCTCCACTCCTCACAGTGTTGGGTTTACAGGTGTGTGCATCTATGCCTGGCTTTTAATGGGTTCTGGGGTTTAAACTCAGGTCCTTACACTCGCACTTTGAGCCATCCCTCTATGTCTTTTAAGTTTTTTATTTATTATTTTTATGTGTAAGTGTATTGCCTGCATGTATTTAAGTACACCTATGTCATGCACTGCCTGGGGGGAGGGTCAGAAAAGGGTGTCGGATCCCCTGGAACTCGAGTTTCAGACAGCTCTTAGCTGTTATGTGGGTGCTGGGATCAAACCTGGGTCCTCTGCAAGAGCAACCAGTGAGTGCTCTTAACTGCTGAGCCATCTCTCCAGCCCTCTGTGTCTTTTAAATATGATATGTTAACATACTGGAGTTAAGAAAAAGAAACAAAGCAGAAACCATCATCTTATATGGACAAGTGAGTGCTGTCCTTCAGAACAGCACCTGGGAGGGACACTGTTTCATTGACGTCACTGCTCCAACCATTAGTGTGATAAAAAGAGAACTTTAATATTGATCAGTCGTAAATGAGCTTCCGAATGTTGCTGGAACTTCTCTTTTTGACTTGGGTCCAGAACCTTGATAACTTGTGATACAAGGAAACCTATTACATTTTATAGTGTTACTCAATTTGATTTTGCCTTTTTAAAAGCGTAGGATTCATATTTCTAGAGCTTGTCGTTCATATGAACTCTCCCGATCCTAGCTCACCTCCAGGTGACTCCTGGCTGCTTTAGTAATCAGTCATCCTTAAAGGAAGATGAGTGCTCACTGAGGGTTCTGGAGTCACAGTCTCCTAAACAGAAGCATTTCTCTAGAATTCAGAAAAGGTTGGGGCACAACCACAGGATTGTGGCTATTCCCTAAGATAAGCAGTTGTTTGCTCTGGCTTGGCTGTCACCGCCCTGAAGCAGAGCAGCTGTGAGGAGCTGAAGGAGATCAGGCCCACTGGCATTCCCTTGTGGATAGAGAGGGCCACCATCCTGCAGGGGAGCCTCAGGAAGCTCCTCCCTCCCTCCCTGAGATTGTGAGCAGAGCAGTTGACAGCCTTTGAGTCCCCCATGCTGACCTGTAAACTCACTGGTTCACCAAGCTGGACGCAGGCAGGATCCTTTCTTTGGTCTGTTGGTACACTCTCTCTGGGGTGAATGGATCTTTGTCTCCCGGAAGTCACAGACCCTGAGCTCATAGCCACTGGTTGTATAGGGTCTGGTGGGGTAATTTCCAGACCTCTCTTCAAAGTTACACTTCATTCTTTCCTGTTAGTTCTAAGAACATGTTTGGTGACAGGACTCCAGCATCCGAAGTCCTCATTGGTGCCGTGACTTTCCTTTCAATGTTCGCTGCCTTAAAACCTGCTTAGCTCTTCTGCTTTGAGCTTTGTCCACACTGAGGAGCTGCTTGCAGGTTTGCTCAGAGGGTGGTGTTTTCATGGAGACCCTGTTTGTTGGGTTCTAGGTCTGCCTTTGGGGGCCCCCTGGGGAGCAGAAAGGCTTAATACAGTTAGTTATCTTGCCCCAAATCACGCAGTGAGATCACCCTCAATTTTCAGTGTCTTTCTTCACAGTATAAATATTAAAGTCCATCTATCTCACAGCAATGTCAATAAAATCATCTGAACTATATTGTAGAATTGAAATTCTTACTCAGTGTTGTGTTGAAAGCCTTTTTTTAAAGACAGAGTGTCACTATGTAGCTCTGGCTGGCCTGAAACTCAGAGTCTGCCTGCCTGTGCCTCCCAAGTGCTGGGATTAAAGGCATGCAACACCACAATTGGTTAAGGCTAGCTATTAAGAAAATTTGATTTAGTTATGAGTGTCAGTGTATGTGTACATGTGCTTACCATGGCACAGGCATGGAGATCCGGAGATTGCAGGAGTTGTCCTTACCTTCTACCATGTGGGTCACAAGGATTGAACTCAGGTCATCAGCTTGGCAGCAAGTGCCTTTACAAAACTGTTGATCCCTCTCACAGGCCTCTAGAAGTTTAGCTTTTAATAGTCATTTCATGAATTTCATTGATCATTTAAAACTTTTAACAGAAATTTTGCTATTTGTTGTTCTTTTTTGTGGTGTCATTGGCTAGTAAGTAAGATATGAGTCTGTAAGATATTTTGCAGCAGAAAATAAAATTACTAAAGCATTGGACTTGCACTATTTCTAACAGCAATAGGAGCAGGCCAAGTAAATTACTGTGTGGTGACTTTCACTGAAGTGTCTGCAGTCGTGGTGTGCATTGATCGTGTGATTTATCTTTATTGTTTCAGCCAAAGTCATACACTTGCCATCAGAAGGTTATGCTGGAAGAACTGCAGAGGGAAAGCTGAGCAGGGCGAAGGAGGTGTGGAGTGGCTGCACTTCGCAAGCTGTGGGGAAGATCACACTGTGAAGATCTACAGGGTGAACAGATGTGCTCTGTAATGAGCTTGGCCACACTTTGAATCTTCAGTTGGTCCTTAAATGTTTGTCATGTAAATAGATCACCTTTCTTACCTTTGTGTTTGAATGGGTTTTCTTATCTGTGTCCTGACCCCTTGACCCTCTGATGAAAGCCGTGCACACTCATGCTGTCAGAGATCTTGGCCCTACCTCTATGTGTTCCAGATTAAGAACATTTCTCCATGACCAAATTTGTCTGGTTTTGCATTATATTGGGCCTTTTCTTTGGCTACTCTCTCTCAGGCTGTTTCATGTTATAACAAAATGTTAGAGGCTGAATACTCTGTAAAGATAAAAAGTGTTATTCAGTTCAGAGTTCTTGGCATCTAGGAGCATGGCCCTGGCTCTGAGGGTCAATGGACAGCGTCACAATAGGGGTGTATCTGAAAAGGGAGGTCACATGGCAAGACAGGAAGCAAGAGAGATTCTGGGAGTTACCAAGTTCACTTACGACCTGCTCTCATGGGAATGCACTGCTGTTAGAGAAACCTAATTCTCTCTTAGCCTAAACACTGCTCACTAGGTCCCCACCTCTCAGCATCTGATCAGGCTTCCAGCATGTGGACCTGGGGCAGGGACACAAAAACCATCCCGAAATCACCTGGTGGCCTGCTTTCTTGTTTATTACCTTCAGAGAGTGGAGATAGGAAATAAAAGAAGAAACCCAGGGTATTCCATTTCTGTTCTTCTTTGTAAATGAATACACACCACACACCCTGTGCTGTCTTGACCCTTTCTTCCCAGTACCTGCCAAATATCCCAGGAATTTGGCAGGCAGCTGTAAGTGTGAACTATGGCCAATCCTTTTTTCTTTAAAGGTACAGTGACTCTTCTTTCCAGAGCTTAAGGTATCATATCCTGATATAAACTGATAAATTAGAGACTGAACAATAAGAGTTCTGTGCCATCTGAGTTTAGGCAACAGCTGGCGTCATGAGAGTGGAGGGTGTGTTTTCCGGGAGGTTGCAGGGAGAGGAGTGGGTCACTGGGAGAGCAGCTGAGGGCTGAGGCAGGCCAGGATGTGGGAGCCTGGAGTTAGGTGAAGAGAGGTTTGGGGAAGTAGGAGAAGGCTGTGAGGCTGGGCTCAAGCAGCCTGGAACACGGAATCCTCTGGCCAGTTGACTCTTTCAAAAGAAGGAAGGCGAGGATGTTCTTGGGACGGCATGGTATGGGCTTTGAAGGATGTCAGTCTTTGTATTAGGTACCTTGCTGTTGCTAAACATGGTGTTGATGAAACACCATGACCAACAGAGAACTATGGAAACAGGGATTTGTTTGGACTTGCGTTTGGAGGGAAGCTCCACAGTTGGTGAGGCATGGATCCAGGCGGCAGCGAGAAGCTTGTCTCCTACATTCTGCCCCTGCAGTATGGACTGTCCTCTAGAACTGGGAAGACTCACATCCTCAACCATAAACACCAAGCAGAGCGAACTGGAAGTGGGGTGTGACTGGGAACTGTCAAAGCTCGTCCCCAGTCACCTGGGTCGTCCAGCAAGGCCATGCTTCCTGAACCTCCCCAAGCAGTGCCACCCCGGGGACCAAGTGTTCAGATGCCCGAGGCTGTGGGGATATTGCTCATCCAACCCACCACAGTCACGTTTTCTAGATCAGTGCTGTGCATCCTTTTCTAGTGCAGTTCAGATATGCTGTGAGCTACGTATATAATTTGAACTTTTTAGTAGCCACATAATAGAAGTAGATGAAATTTGTGTTCATGTCTTTTAATACATTATGTTGAAAATAACATTGCTAGCCCACTATCCGCGGGTTCTATTTCCACATGTTGAGAATATGCAGGGGGACATTGCATCTCTACAGAACGTGTGCTGACTTTTTCTCATAATTCTCTGAAAAATAAAAAACTACATAGCATTTATATGGTAGTAGGTAATTATAAGCAGTATACAGGAAGGAGGTTGTATGCAAATACTCTACCTTTATATATGAAGGACTTGAGCAGCCTCGAGCTTTGCCATCTGTGGAACCAGCCTCCCACATACACTGAAGGACTTATTTTATATATATAATTTTTTAAAAATCATTATGCTGTGCTTGCCTAGCATGCACCAGGTTCTAGCACTGGGTGGGGGAGGGGTGAAGAAATTAGCAAGCCTGCTTCAATTCAGACACATTGCGAGTCTCCATAGTGGCCATCCCAGTCATCCCCACTTGGACATGCAGTTCTGGACTATTGCACCTGTATAACCTTGCCTCATGCCCTCAGCTGGGGCACTGTGAACATGTGTGCATTAAAGCAGTGCTCAGCTGAGCTTCCCAGCCTTGGATCCTCAAGTGCCAGGAACCATGTGCCCTGCGCACACACCAGGGAGTCGGGAGTCTGCCTGCATCTCTCACCAAGTATTCTGACCCTCATGCGTGTTTAGATTCAGGGATTTGAGTTAGTCCTTTAGAACCTCCGTCCAGCACAGAACTCAACCTTCCCCCACCTTCATCCCACCCCAGGTTACCCCAAAGCAGGCCTCAAAGCAGGCCTGATCTTGAAGAGGAAGAGTTCACAAATGCTTGGTCAGTCTATATTGTAATTCATGCATACTTACCTTCTTCTCTGGGTCTGCTAATAAGCAGCCTCTCAGCCATGCTGTGATTCATAATACAAAACAGAGACAGCTTCGGAACACCACTGCAGAGCAGCTGAGGTGTGTTCCCAACCCTGTCTACCTTCCCCTCATCGTCTCACTTCTCTGCTGGGTTCACAGCACCAAGTATCAGCTTGATGCTAGGCACCAGCCAGTGCAATTGCTGGTTTCTGGCCTATATGGCTCTTCTAGATTGAGGACAGGATGGGAGTGTTCCAGTACATATTTGCCTTGGACCACCAGGAGTCAAATCCCTGGTGTGTCTCTTTAGTCCCCCTGGAGGAAAGTGGATTTGGTTATTCATTTTAAAGGGACCATGAAAACAGTCTCTCTGGCAGCATTCGAAACTTCTGGATGGTCTGTAAGAGACCCAGGTCTATTGCTAGTTTCTCAGTCCCTGCTGAGCTGCGTGCAGGGTTTAACAGTAGAAAGGGAGAGACAGAATCAGGGTGTGATAGCCACCTGCAGTTCTTAGACTTGAATGTGCATCAGTGTCATTGGGTAAGCTGGTTGTAAACTAACCCTGACGCTGACCCCAGAGTTTTGCATTTGGTATGAAGGTGGGGGGCTTGAGACTGCATTTTTAACAAGTTCTAAGTAATGCAAGTATCCAGTCTTGATGCATGTCATAGGACAGTATAGTAACCTTCAGGCCTCAGCACACATCCCTACCCCCATAGTGAGGATCAGTGCCTAGAAACTGAGTTTGTTTCAGCCATCTCCAGGTGGTTACAATATTACCTTGGAGCTTGAGTACCCCACATCACAGCTTGAGCCACAGTCATGTTTAAGTGACTTCCTGTAGTAAGAGGCTTTTATCTCTTTATATGTAATGGTAACTACGGACCCAGAATTCAGATGGCGAAAGACCTCGGGTACATTGACAGAGTACTTGCTTGGGGTCTTGGGGTCTGGTGCTGTGGTACCATAACTTCATGTGCTCCTTAATAATTTTGCAGGTTTTCTGGTTCACTGAATGTACCTGTCTTGGTTTGTTTCTTCATTGCTGTGACAAAACACTCTGACCACTACCAACTTGGAGAGGAAAGGGTTTATTTATCTTAAATCTCCCAGGTCGCAGTTCATCAGGGAGCCCAAGGTAGGAACTCAGGGCAGGAACCTGAAAGCAGGAGCTGGAGCACAGTCCATGGAAGAATGCTGCTTACTGGCTTGCTCCCCTGGTCCCTGCTCAGCCTGCTTTCTTATACAACACAGGCCCACCTGCCCAGGGGTGGCACCACCCACAGTGGGCTGGGCCCTTCCACATCACTCATCAAGAAGATGCCCCTCAGACATGGCCACAGGCCAGTCCAATAGAGGCAATTTCCCAATTGAGGTTCCCTCAACCCAGGTCTGTCAAGTTGACACTAAAGCTCTCCAGCACAGTACCTCATTTTCATAATAATGAAACACCTGGAGCTGCTAGTGAACAAAGGAAGTGAATTTAGGTTTCTCTAGCAACAGAGCCATCTCCCTGTACTACACCCAGACAGAAGGACCACATCTAGGAAATCGGCCTCTTCAGGGCCAGGCAGCAGCTTTCTGGGATGGAGGCTTTGCTGAATGTGGCAACAGCTTCCGTGCTACCTGCTGCGGCCTCTGGCTGAGCTAGTCACATGAATTGCAAGAGGTAAACTCAAGGCGAAAACCAGGATGAACAGAGGCACAGCTAGCAGAAGCCAGCTGGGTTTCATGGAGGGCTGAGCTTAATGAGATGGTAACAGAGAAGCCAAGCTGTCAGTCCATCAGATACCAGCTAGGTGTGGGCCTGCTTGGGGCTGGGTGGCAGAAGTAAAGATCTATTATGCAGCCCTGGTTACCCCAAGCTATGAAATGGGATAATGCCACTGGATTTGGTTTTGTGTTAACCAAAGCAACGTGACCAAAACCAGGCCCTTTTCCATCTACCATTGTAAGCATTAAGGGTATACTTCTGTTGACACTTTTTCCTCTTTATTTATTTTGTGTGTATGTATGTGGACATAACTGCCATGGCATGCATATGGAGGTCAGAGGACAAGTTGGAGTCGGCTCTCTCCCTCCACCACATGGGTCCCAGGGATCAAACTCAGGTTGTCAGGCTTAGTGTCAAGTGTCTCTGACGGATGAGTCATATTGTTGGCCCTATATTTAGGAGAATTTTGCTGAGGCCTGTAACTTAACTCGAAATATGTTTTAAAGAATAAGATTGATGCACATGTGGACAGTTATGTGAGGAAGCAAACACTGTAAAAATAAAGTTAGAGGGAGTTTTGTGTGTCCCTGTCAACTGCAGTGTGACTTCCCACAGTTATGAGGTGTGAGTGCTGTGCCCACTAGTGAATGAATGGACTTATAATTCATTGGAATATTATACAGCCTTTAAAAGATAGTTCCCCCATGTGCTGCAGCATGGATAATCCTTAAGGTTGTTGTGCCACAAAGGCAGATACTTGTATGAGAGGTCCTGAGAAATCCAATACGTAAAGACAGCAGATGGCCAGGGCCTGAGGGAGGAGGAAACAGAGAGTGGAAGGGTCCAGTTTTGCAAGATGAAAAGGTTCTGGAACTTGCACATGGATAAAGAACTATATACTTGGCACTTACATTGGCAAATGTTATATTTGATCACAATTTTTTAAAAATATTCATAGAAACACCCTTTCCCTGGGTGTTAATCGGTATGCCTTAAAAAACAGTGTCCTGAATAAGATATACAAAATGTATCTGGGAATAGTAAGCTAAACAAAGAGATATCGTCAAGCTGGGCATTGGGGATCGTTTTCTACCCTTTTATATATTTTAAATATCGTTGTATAGGGCTAGGTTTAGTGACACATGCTTTAATCCCAGCACTTGGGAGACAGAGGCAGGCAGATCACTGTGAAATTAGGTTAGCCTGGTCTACATAGCAAGTTCAGGACTGCTGGGCTACAAGAAGCCCCTGTCTTAACAAAAAATAAAATAAAAAAAAACCCACAATACTATACTGTCTTTGTATAATTTTCTAAATTAGAAGGGCATGAATAGGCAGATCCATAGATGAACTACCACAGAATACATTCTGTAGACATTACTGCTTTGCAAGGGGCCTTAGTCCCCTTCTGACAAGCAATGGAGGTCCAGTCGGAGCTCTGACACACACAAATGACAGACCTGCCAAGGATGATGAAACTAGGGTCAGGACAGAGGAAGAATGGATTCCTGCTTTGGGAGATATACAGGACTCTGAACCCCACATTCAGGTGGACCCATAACTCTGGAACTCTAAACTGAGGCTCAAAGACATGAGAGGCCATGTTCTTCCTGGGATGAAAGTGGCACCCCCATCCCATGTCCTGGAGAGGCTCCTGTAGCCAAAGGCAAGCCGCCATCTACCTAACTCCAAGGACCCAGGAATACCAGTCTGCTGCCCGCTCAAGCCCACCTTCCTCTTCTTATGCCACTGTCACCTCTGCCACCTTCCCGGCCTGCAGCTTTGCTGACAAGTTTCCTCATTTTCCCCCTTGACTGAGTTCTGTGTATTCCTTAAGGCTGGCTATAGTGATGGTCATAATCTCTTCTTGATCAATCAGTAGAGGTGGTTTCAATCTTGGCTCACCCTAGCTCTCACTGTGGGCAAATTTTCCCTTTATCTTTGTAAGTGGAAAGAATATTAATGTATTGGTTTGTTTTCACTTTGTGTATGAAAGAAAGTGAAAAGTTTTCCTCCTGATTTACACAAGATAGATGATTTCTTAATGAGTCAAGTTAGGCAGGCTGGGATGGATAGGAAGTTTCTCAACACTGACAGATCCAAGCTCTTTAATTTGCCCTCTGTGGCATCCACCTGCCAGGGTGGCTGCTTGGACTCCTGCCATGGTCTTTTGCATTCCATCTAGAAGGAAGGAGAAAAGCCTAAGGAACTGCTAAGGCTTCTTGGAAGTCTCCCACAGCTCTGTCAATTTCCTTGGCCAGAATTAAGGATTGTAGCTATATTCAGTATCAAGAGAAGCTGGGAAATGAAGTCCCCCTCCCCTGTGGTTCTGAGACAGGGTGTCCACTGTATCTCAGCCTTTCATCCTCCCTCCTTCCCTTCCTTCCCTCCTCACCCTCTTCTGGCAGTGCTGAGGCTCTCACCCAGGGCTTTCCCATGCTGGCAAGTTTTTTACTACTGAGCTACACACTCAGCCCCAGAATGACTTTCTTTTTGCCCACAGCATCTAGCAGGGTGCATTGTTACACAGTTGCAGAATTCAAGGATGGATAGACTTGCTAAGGCAGATGACTGGGTATGAAGCATCCTCAAATGTTACCAGCCAGTGGGTAGGCAGAGTCACTGGTACCAGACCCTTTCCCCTTCTTAGCGGCATAAGGAGTGAGGGGACAAAGAGCAGGAGGGAGGTGAGGTGTCAACACGGAAGGGGGAGAGGAGGGGCTGCTTCCACAGGAACCCAGGATGCCCAGCTCCCAGGAAAACAGCTTTGGGAACAGCCAATCTGGGTGTGCCTAACCCTCAGGCCTGTGCCCTGTGAGTACTCTGGGGTCATGAGTATAAATATAATGGAGCCTTGTTTCCAAACTGCATGATTCCAAGCTGCCCTTTCCGCTGCTATTCACAGAAAAGGTCTCCAGTCACTCCAGGGGAGGGCGCTTCCTGGGGACTTCTTTCCATCCTCTAGTGTGTCTGCAGAAACTGCTGGGCTTTGGAGAGAAAGCCATCCCAGTGCTCAGCTGGCCCTCTTCTACTTCCTAGCTACCCCAGTACCTAGATCTGCAGGTTGTCTGTTAGGAAGGTGCATGCCACTCTAGCCAGAACTACAAAATTAATTTCTTGGTCTAAACCAAATTCACTCTCCTTGGAAATGCCCACTCCAACATCACAACAACTTGACAGGTTTGATCCATCATGATAGACCTGGACCCCCAACTTCCTCTGAGATTAAGAGGCAAAGGTCTGGGGCTAGCTAGTGAGTGGGACAGCCTCTACCCCTCCCCTCCATTGGCCATTACAAAGCAACTGCCTTTCCCTGGAACACCAGAACTCTCCCGGCTAGATCAGAGTAGACCACCCAAGTAGTAAGTGCAGCACTATGTTAATCCAGAGGCCACTGGGCCCTGTCCCCTGGCTCTCCTCCTTTTCACCTTGGTAGCATGAGGCAGAAGCCTTTCAGTGCTACTGTGGCCAGAATGCCGCTCTATTTCCAGAACTCCTAAGGTGCCCTTGTCCACAAGCCCTCGGTGTGCCTTGTGTCTCCTGCCTCAGACACCACTATTTTTATTTTTATTTTATGTTTGAGTGCTTTTGCCAGCATGCCTGTAACAGCACCAGTGTGTGCAATCCCAGAAGAGACCAGAAGAGGGCGTCAGATCCCTGGAACTGGAGTTGCCTACAGTTGTTAGCCACAGTGTGGGTGCTGGGAACCTAACCCTGGTCCTCTGTAAGAACTGCCAGTGTTCTGAATTGCTGAGCCATCTCTCCAGCCCCAATACTACCAGTTTCGCGTACTGAGTCTGAATCTCCACGTAGGTAGCCTGGAGGGAGCTCCACATTGTTTCTCTGAGTCCCTTCCTCCCCTTCTATCCAGCCTTCCAATTCCACAGTACTGAGTCACCCAGAGCCAGTCCTCGAGTACTCGAATTCCATTTCTTCTGCACTATCTGGGCCTCATATTTTCGCTGTTCCCCACCAGGACGCCTCCTGCCCAGCCTCTGAAGCAGCACGAAGTGAGAAAAGGCAGGGTAACGTGTCCGCACCGTCATCCTCCATCCCACTGCATACGTGCCCCTCGCCCAGGGTGCCCTGGGGCCTGGCCTTGACGTAGGCTGCGAGCTCAGGACATGGCAACTTCCCACCCGTGACACTGCTGTGGGTTCCCGGGTCTAGGGGCCTCTGCTGTGCGGGAATGTGTGCGGCTTTAAAGCACGTGCAGCTCTCCCTACATTTAGTTCCTAATCAGGCCGCTCTCCTGGGTCTTTCCACAGCCACCTGGGATCTCACGCCAACCACCACTCCACCCTCCCACCGCGTCGGATCTGGGCGGCACTTAGCGCACGTGCCACCCCCAGCCCCAAGCCCCGCACTTGGCACAGATGGGTTTGCGGGGCTCTCCCTGTACTGCGCTGGCGCACAGCCGCCCGGACCCCAGCCTTCCGGATGCCGGCCGGGGAGCCCAGCCCCGGAGAAGCTCTTGCGGGGTTGCTCCGGGGCCACACCCGAGCTTCCAGGCTCGGACCGCGCAAGATCACTGGGAGCTTGTCAAGCAGGCCAGGATGCTCTGAAAGCCAGCGCACGCCCCACCGGGCAGCATCCGCGGCAGAAACCCAAGAGCCTTCCACACTTGCAGGTCCGCAGCGCAGGGGACCAGGAGGACCTCCGGGTTTGACACCCAAAGCGAAAGGCTCCTTTGCGCCCTCCTCCTGCCCCTCGGGGCCCCTAGACGCTGGCACCTCGCCCTCCAGGGGACCGGGGGCATCCCGGTGCGCCGCACCCGGCGAGGTGACAAAAGTGCCCCGGCCCCACCCCAGGAGGGCAAAGGGCGCGCAGAAGAGAAAGAGCTGGGAGTCAGCGCGGGGAGGAGCGCAGGCGGCCAGGCGCCGCCCTCGGGTGGGACCCGGGTCACCGCGCCGGGGCGGAGTCCCCGGGCTGGCCTCGCGCACTTCCCCGGCCGGCCGGCCTGGACTGAGGACCGCAGGCGCGCATCATGGCCGGCGGGGCGGCCGAGCCCGGGTCCGAGCCGCAGGCCTTCCAGCGTCTCCCGGACCCCGGCGCGCCGCGCCTCACCTCGGGCTACGGCCGGAGCAGCCTGCGCGAGCTGCGGGACCGCGAGTTCTGCCGCCTGGCAGGTGAGGCGGGCGCGGGGACGAGGGGCTGGGACCTGAATGGGAGGCGCGCGGCCCCGCTCTGTCTTAGCCAGAAGACTGGGGCGCAACCGGCCGCGTGGGAACGGCCGGAGGGCTGCATCTGCGCGGCTCCCGCGGCTCCCAGGGCCCCAGCGGCCGAGGCTGCTTGCAGTGACGGCTCGGTACGCTGTCCATGGCTCAGGACCAGCCTGCTCTCTCCTCGCCTCTCCCCACCCTCTGCGAATACAGCTTAGGAGACTCCCCAAGTCTGAAGATCTCCCTGGGCCAGAGTTACACAATTCAGAAAGCCGGACTTGGGGCACGGACTTGGGGCCCGGGGTGCGTGGGAAGTTGGTGCGCTCAGTTTGGGACAGACTGCCGCCGCCGCTCCTCAGGTCCACGGGAGGTCGTGTGCGTGTGCGTGTGTGTATGTGTGTTCTTTTCAAAGCATTGGTGGTGTCATTTTAAACAGCGTCTTGTGTAGTCATGCAGCCCAGGCTGGCCTCGAACTCCCTATGTAGCCGAGGCTCGCCTTCAACTCCTGGTCCTCCTGCCTCCGCCTCCCGAGTTGTGGCCTTATAGGTGTGCTTCACGCTCGCCTGCCGTCAAGCCTCATTTTTGTTCTGTCTCCTGCAACCTGAATAATCTTGCTAGGCCACTGGAAGGATTAGCGAACTATGCAATTTGAGCTTCAGGAACAGGACGAGCCTGTGAGTTGGATGGGATCACATTACGCCTTTGAATTCGCCAGGTGGAGCCTGCAGATGCGGTTGGAAGTCAAGCTCTGAAGCAGCAGGGTGTGGGGTACAGAGCGCAGCCCATTGCTGCGGGTTCCAAGGTCCCCTTGGGCGGGGAACCTGAGTTCTGCCGAGCTTCATCAAGGCTCAGGACCTCAGGGGAGGCTGCAGGTGCAGCGGGCGGGTTCCGGGCACCTGGATGTTTGACCCGGGTGAGGAACAACCTGTGTCTCCCCCCACCCCCAAGTGCAGCAGAAGCACAGCGTCAGTCGTTTCCTTTAGTCATTTTGGACTAGTACCTAGTTTTCCCTTCTTGGAAGCTTCGGGGGCTGTGACCTGCCCCAGTCTCCCTCCTCCTTTGTCCACCACCTCTACCTCCTCACTGGCTGGAGACGGCCCCTCACTTCTCTGCCTCTTCTCCACGCCCCTTTTACTAAGGAAATTTCCTACCACACAGAAGCAATCTGATGCCATGAATACTCACAGGTGCAGAGGCCCCATCTCTTTTTGAAGTAAATCCCAGGGCCTGTGTTATTTGGTGGGTGATTATTTCAGCGCCACACCTTGCTAATCTTCTCATTCCCCTCCAACTTGATCCCTCACACGGCCACACCACCCTGAAAAGTAAAGGTTGGTTCAGGGCCCTCTGGGTTTCACTTCTGTTCCCCAGAGAACAGCTCTCAGATTTGATTTAAGATGTGGCCTCAGGCCTCCAGAGTCTTTTAAACACCACAGGGAGATGGTGTGTAGGTTCTTTGTTTTAATTCTTTTACATTTATTTACTGTGTGTGTGCTTGTGTGGCACGTGTGGAGATCAGAGGAAAACTGGTGGGGTTTACTTCTCTCCTTCCTCCACTATGTGGGTTTGTTTCCCCGATGGATCTCAGGTCCTCAGCCTCCGCGGCAAGCACCTTCACCCCCTGAGCCATCTCATCAGACCTATTGTTTTTAAAAATGTTTTTTCGTTTGTTTCTTGAGACAGGTTCTCACTCTGCCTGGAACTCCTGATGTAGCCCAGGCTGGCCTCAAACTTGTCCTCTGCATTGTGGGTGAAGTAGACTTTGTGTGTGTGCTGTGTATGTGCACATATGTGCACAGGTGCATGTGTGTGTGTATGTGTGTGTGTGTGTGTGTGTGTGTGTGGAGGCCAGAGGTTGACTTTATGATGTGTGTGCATGGGCACGAATGTGGAGGTCAGAGGACAGCTTTGTGAAATTGGTTCTCTCCTTCCATCTCTACATGGGATTTGGGGATTGAACTAAGGTCTTCAGGTTTGCACAGCAAGTGCTTTACCCTTTGAGCCATGTCACTGGCTCCTCCATTTTAATGTTGAGACAATTTCTCTCATGGCCTGGAGCTCACACTGATTGTGCAAGCTGGCTGGGCAGCAAGCCTCAGGGGTTCTCCCTCCCTCCAGCACTGGGTCACAGGGGTCACACTGCTCCCAACTTTATTTAAAAATTCAGTAGGCTTTTTTAAGGGTACAAAATGAATTTTTTTCCAGAATATTTCAAAGGATGGTGCCAGTCTATCATTGTCTGCAAACCACCTTCACATACTGTCACTGTAGGTCATTTTGTCTCTTAATTAAAGTAAGAGACCATATGTCCATAGTTTGGGCCTGGCTGAAACAGGGGAAAGAGGGTCCCCGAGAGGGTCCTTAGTCTCAATCATGAAAGAATTGAACAATGGACCCGAACGACAGAAAGCGGACAGACTTCCAGAGAGCTACATAACTGTGGCTGGTCAGAAGTTCTGCGTTACAAAACAGTATTCCAGGCAGGAAAAATTCGCTACCTCATTAACACACCAGGTATTGTGCCCATCTATTTAGCATAATTTAAGGTGAACCTGCCTTTCCAGGGGTGGTTCTATCACCAGGTGATTGACCAGTGAGATTGGAAAGGTGGGTCCTCCAACAGATACACTAGGGATTTGTCTTGACCAGTTAAACTAATGGGGCTTTTGTCTACTCTAACATTCCCGCCTCTGAAGAGGTAACCCTAATATCTTTTAGGGATTAGATAAAAGCTCTCAAATATTTTTGACAGTTTTGGCCTTTGGGACAGAGTATGTTGCTAAGAGGCCCAAGAACATTTTGACTTTTTTTTTTTTTTTTTTGGTCTTTTTGAGACAGGATCTCCCTGCAGCCCCAGCTGACCTGGAACTCGCTATGTAGACCAGGCTGGCTTCGAACTCACAAAGATCCGCCTGCCTCTGCCACCCAAGTGCTGCAATTAAAGGCGCACGCCACCACGCCTGGCCCGACATTTTGACTTTTAGCCAAGAAACTGGCTACTTTTCTTTGGGGTCTTTTTACCCTAACTGCCTAGCTAGTTCTTACCTCCTATTCTTATCACACCATCCTCTGAAGAGGTTACCCAGATTGCCAATAAGGACTCAGGCTGCAGACCACTCTGGCTTCTTCCATGCTGAACAGGGATGCAGGGTAAGGCAACTGGAGTATCCCTTCAGTGGGTCTATCTAAAAGACTCCCAAATTGCATAACTCTTAACTGTAGGGAGAAAAGAAAAGTCCTTGACTGGTGCCTAGGAGATGTGAAGGAGCGTGACCACTCGGGTGGTAAACGCTTTTCTGACTGGGCCATCTCCCCACCCCTCTGGTAGACTTCCATGGACTAAGCTGGGATCTTTTCCCACCTCTAGAGCAGAAGATTTACTTTTTAAATTTCTTAAAGAAACACACAGACTGGAGGAGGACAGAGAAGAACGGGCCAACCTAATACATCAAAATAATGCGTCCTCGCCTCCCCCGTCACTGAAGGGCTCTGAAGGTTTCAGAATGTATCTGACTGAATGGTGCTTCTGGGCAGTTGAGTGCTTAAGCTTGAAGCACTGAATGTTTTGCTTAACCAGTTAGGTGGGAACTTCCTGGTCTTAGAGAAGGGAGTACACTGGGTGTCTAAATGTGGCCTGGGCAGTTCTTCCTGCCTCAGGGTGCTGACTGATACCCACTCTACAGAGGGAAGAACTGAAGGTGCATAGCCCAGAAGAGCCTGGAATTCTCTTTCATGAAGATCTAATGCCAGGTGGCTTTGGGATCATTTGCTTCTATTAACAGTGGAAATTGTAGGGTGTTTACTGTGCTCCAGGCACTGGGCTGGGCACTGTCAAATTCCTACTCACCCACATCTCACTTGCAGATGTAGGAACAGGGGTCCAGAAAGGCTACGGGGAACCAAGATTCAGTTTGGCTCGTTGACTGGGATTCTGCACACTTGGCCTGCTAAGATCTGATCTCTGGCTCATCTCACTAACACAGTTGCCTTCTTTTGCAAAATTAACTGTTCAAGAAAGCCAAAGTGGGCTTTTCCTGAATGACTTCCAGGCCCTGTGGGAGACTCTGGGCAAGGTGCACAGCGCTCTCAGAGCCTGGGTCTCACCGAGCTTTGGAACTTCACATCAACATCACAGGGCCTTGACTGCTGGGCCAAAAGTTTACTGCTTCCTTTCAATTGGGTGAATTTATATTTCAGAATCTTAGTAAAGGAGAGCACTCTTTAAAAATTTGTTTCAATACATCTAATGCTTTCAATATATTATAAATATATTGAAAGTATATGTTAATATACCCAATATTTCTCATATATCTTAATGGCATCAGATTCAAAAGTTGACGAATGAAATGGCTGAATGGATAAGGAGTCCCCTGAGTTCCAGCTGTAGCTATCATGGCCACCCTGCAGCCAGTGGCCGTCACTGATGTGTCACTTTGTGTTTTCCCAGTAGTTGTCTGGATTTATGTGTGTGTGCAATTCCTACGTGAGTTTTTCCGAGGTGAGTGAGCACCAGCACTTTTTACTTTCTGGCATTGTTTGCACTTATTTGGGGCTTTGGAGGGTATGACTAAGAATGGGGATGGGATTTTGGGAGGTGAATGACAGTGTTCTAGAATTAGATTCTGGCAATATAAGTATACTAAAATGCACTAAGTTGTACACTTTAAGAGGTTGAATTTGTGATGTGTGGATTATATCTCAATGAAATTGTTATAAAACAAGCAAAAATCTACCCTATATGATACAAAAATATCTATTAAGTAAATTAAGGAGCAACTGGATCTATTCATATTGTGTGCATTTGACAGTGTATCTCGGAATTTGTTCCATGTTGGTACTCTGTGTGTGTGTGTGTGTGTGTGTGCATGCACGTGTGTGCATGTTTGTGTATGTGTGCATGTTTGTATGTGTATGGGTGCACAAGTACATGAGGTGAAGGCTAGAAGACAGCCTCAGGTGTTTCTTAGGCACTGCTGACCTTGTTTCTTTGAGACAAGGACTCTCACCAGCCTGGCACTTACATATTAAGCTAGACTGGCTGGCCAGAGATCCCCAAGCATTTGCCTGCATCTGCCTCCCAGTGCTGGGGTTATAACCATGGAATCTGGAGCTCAAACTCAAGTCCTCATGCTAACATGGCAAGTACTTTACCAAGGAGCTAGCTCCCTAGCAGATAGGTCTAGAATAAGGCTTATCTGAAACACGTTAGTGGACATTTTCTTTCAGTCTTTTGCTGTTGCAGACAAAGGTACATTTGATATGTATAGATCATTTTGTGAAAGTCTGGGTACTTATAACACCTACAGAAAGGATTGTTGGGGCAAAGTGGCCATATTTTAAGGTGTGACTAATGTTACCAAAATGTTATTCCATGAAGAAGTTGAGCTAATTCACCCTCCTATCAGCCATGTGTCATTGGCTTGTTGTGCGCACCCTCACCCCCACAATGAGGCAGCAATCTTTTGAACTCTGCCAACCTGACTGGGAAACCGTAGTATCACAGGCTCATCTGAGTTTGCCTTTGTGCCTTCAGGAGTGAGGCTGAAAGGATGGCTTCCATCCTCTCCCTTCTCTGATGCTCTAGTGGTGGGTCTAGACTGTGGAGGACTGAGGACTGTGGAGAAACGTGGGAAAGACAGATCAGGGCTCACCGGTGCTTCCTGGAAACAAACGAATCTCCCAGAACAGGGATAGCTATGTCATTATTGGGGACAAAGGTCTTCTGGGAACTACCTGTGTGTGGAGTATCTTTCCAGGCTCATAAGAGAGCTCCTCAGTGGGAAGGCTCCCTTGGGGCCCTCCATATCAAGAGGTTCAGGGCAATCACCAACTCAGTGCAGTGTTGAAACTCATTGAGTTGGGCGGGCATGTTTGTGCACATCTGTCGTCCCAGAACTTTGGAGGTGGAGGGAGGAGGATAAGAAATTCAAGGTCATCCTTGACTACATAGATAGTTTGAGGCCAACCCAGGATACATAAAACCCTGTCTCAAAAACAAACAAATCAAAAACAGATTGGGGACCAGTCTGATCACACTAACCAGATGTGGGTAGTGCCTGGAGGGCCTTGGAGAGCAGCCTACAGCTTTATTTGTGTCTTTTCCTTTTTCCAGGCACTGTCTACCTTGACCACGCAGGAGCTACCTTGTTCCCTCAGAGTCAGCTCACAAACTTCACTAAGGATCTCATGGAAAACATTTATGGTAAGGAGCGTCACGTACACACTGACTTTAGTCAGTGACATACAGTGGATCAATCTGTGTTTAACAATGTCAGATTTGTTGACAACATGGCGAAGGTACAAACCATTGCCAGACAAATGGCAGGCAAGCACCCAGGATCATTCTGTACCATACACATGTGACTAAGGTGTAAAAGTCTGGCTCAGGGATTATAGGCCCCTTCTGGCACTGGTTGGTGTCAAGAAGAGTATGTAAGTTCAAAAATGTTAGGTTTGGTGGTTATAAGCAGCAATGTACAGTGTAGAAGGTAGGACAAGTGAGGAAAATTCATTAATTCATTGATCCTATATGTATTTACTGAGTCACTATGGTGTGGGGCCACAGTGCTGTAACATCAGAAGAAAACACGGACCCTTTCTTGGTGGAGACTTTGGTCTAGTCCTGGAAGACAAGATCCCAATCAAGTGATCTCCAGCTAAATATACTTAGCAGCTGTGCAAAGGGCTGTAGACAAAGGTGCCTGGCACCACTGGCATCTGCATTTGCATAATGACAGTGGGATTAGCATTAGGGGGACTGAGTGGGGCTTGGATGCTGTTTAATGAGCCAGAACTTGCGGGGATGCATGCAGGCAGCAGTAACAATGTAAACCAAGGTCTAGCGCCACAGAGGGGAGGACAGTTGCTGAATCTGAGTAGAGAGGAAGGTGGGCAGGCCCACTGAGGGCACTGTAGGTGATCAGAGGTGGACTTTATTCTAGGAAGATGGTCAGTCATCTATGACATATAGAGCAATACTTCTTGCTCAGTAGATAACCCAGAAAAAGAGCTGAATGTCTTTATAGCAGCAGTAGTGGTAATATTTATCATCATAATAGCAATCAGTTATCAGTACCACTCTGAGCACTTGTGTATGATGTATCAGGTACCGTTCCCAGTGTGTCTCATATATTACTGCTATTCATCCTCATGACATGCCAAGAGCCGTCAATTCTGTTATGACCCTTGTGTTATATAGCTCTTTCCTCCAGGTTAAACATGGCTTTCACCTTGAACTGGAGCAGCTGTGATCACCTACATGAGACTTCACAAGATGGGGTCTGTTGACAGCCCCTCATAGGAGGCAGGGGAGGGGCTCATGGGCCTCGGTAGCAGTCCGGCGATCCTCATGACCCCCATCATGCCCAGGGTTATATAAGAAACAAACAATTGCCTGGACCGGGGCTGCTCTGTAGCTAATTGAGCTGTAAGTTGCCTGGAGACTTGTGGTGGTAGAACAACTTTAAGTCACCCTTACTTTTGTGAGTAACCCCAGTAAACCCATTGCTTCACTAAGCTGGACTTAGATGGAATCTCTTCTTTGGTCTGTTTGTGTCCTCTCTTCCTGGGGCGAATAGATGCTTTTCTATGCCTTCCCAGGAAAAGTCTCATGCCACCTTGATTTACAGGTAATGAATGGAACCCCGGAAAGGGCAGGGAACTAACCTAACACTATACATTTGGAAACTTCTGGAGCTGGGGGAATAGGCAACTGGAAGCTAAATTGCTAGGCAGTTTGGCTCCAGAGCCCGAGTTCAAGTCTTCCTACTCCCAGCCACCCCAGCTCATGATGATCTTATGCTACAATACACTTAAAGGGTTTGAATCTCGGCTCTGGGTGGTCAGCACCTCTTTAGGAAGTCCTCAGAGAAGATGCCAGAGAGGGATTTTATCTTGATTTTAATTTCTGATTTGCAAAGAGATCTGTAGTTCTCCTACAGTCTTCACAGGAGCCCTGACTGGGGGAAAGGAGTCGGCCTGAGAGATGGCAGCTTTGAGGTTTGGGGTCCTACTGATGCAGGGTTAAAAAGTGACTGGAGGAAAGGCAATGGGGACGTGAATCATGTTCCACAGCTTGCTGGAGGATGTAGACAAGGACTGCCTGGTGGCTGCAGTGGCCAGAAATCCTGTGGGACCTTCTGGTGTGGTTTAGGGGAAAAAACTTAAGACAAACAGGCCAAGCCTGTATCAGTGCACATGAGTTGTCCTACCCTGCGGATGCTGGTCCCCACCCCCTGCAGACCAGATTTCCAGAAATCTGTGTTTATATTAGTTACTTTCCTTATTACTGTGACCAAATACCTGACAGGAGCCAACCTAAAGGAGGAAGGGTTTGTTCTGGCTTACAGTTTAAGGAGACACAGTCCATCATGCCAGGAAGGCATGCAGGCTGAAGTGGGGTTGGCAGGTCACATTGCATCTGCCATCAGGAAGCAGCAAGAGAAAAGGAAGCCGGCATCTTATGCTTAGGGGCTGGAGAGAGGACTCAGGATTTAAGAGCACTGGCTGCTCTTGCAGAGGTCCCAGGGTTAATTCCCAGCACCCATGGTGACTAACAACTGTCTGTAACTCCAGTTCCGGGGGGTGGGGGGGCTGACACCCTTTTTTGACCTCCGTAGGCATTGCATGACTTGGGTGCACTTACACGCATGTGAGCAATACATTCATACACATAAAATAAAAATAAAAAGTAAAAAACCCTCACATCTCATTTCTTCCATCAAGGTTCCACCTCCTAAAGGCTCAACAGCCTCCCAAACACCACCAGCTGGGGACCAAGTGTTCAAGCACTTGAGCCTGTGGGGGCCAATTCACCTTTAAATTGCCACAGGGCTCATGTCTGAGAAAGAGCTTTGAGGGAGATCATGACACTTAGGGATACACAGGGAATGCCAAGAAGAGGAAAAAAACATTCTCAGGGTTGGTGAGGGGAAGGGTGATATGGGGAGAGCTTTGTGTGAAGTGGGCGGTGGGAGTGCTCGCAGCCCCCTTCGGATACCTGCAGGAGGTTGGTGCATTTCTGCAGGAAGAGAGCTAGCAGTGTGGTGGTGGGACCCACAGGTCAGGGCAACAGGACTAAATCAGTGCAGATGGTGGCCTCCTAAAGCTGTGTCTTTGGTCCTCTAGGCTAAATGGACAGAGCCCCTGTCTACCTGTGGGGAACTTGTAGAAAGGCCTTTGGGCTGGCCTGCGGCCACCTCTGAGCTGACTTCCAGGCCCTGAACCTTCTTCCTAGGTCTGATTTTGTTTTACAAGTAGTCACAGTGGTTTTCTTCTTTAACAACTTTATTGAATTATAATTTACATGTCATAAACTCACCTATTTCCCACATACATTTCAGTGATTTTTGTGAGTGATGAGGCCACTGGCATCTGCCAAGTGGAACATTGTTACTCCCCCATGTCGCTCACAGTTAATCCCACTAACCCACCACTTTCAGTGTCTCTCTACACTGGCCTCAGGTGACAGTCCATGTAAATGGAGTCATACAGCATGTGGCCTCTTGTGTCTGGACCGTGGTTTTTAAGAATTTTTTTTTTGGTCTTTTTTGAACAGGGTCTCCCTCTAGCCCCAGCTGGCCTGGAACTTGCTATGTAGACCAGGCTGACCTTGAACTCACAGAGATCCACCTGCCTCTGCCTCCTGAGTGCTGGGATTAAAGGCGTGTGCCACCATGCCCGGCTTAAGAAGTTTTTTTAATCAGCATATATAAATTATATGTAATAATGGGTTTCATTATGACATTTTCACATGCGTATGTAACGTTTTGATCATAGCCGCCCTTCTCTCCTCTCCTGTCCACTCCCATCCTGCTGGTCTCCTTCCTCCTAACTATGTCCCTTCTACTGTCATGTTGTTTGTTGTTGTTTTACTTTGGTAGGGGAAGGAACCAGTGAATTTAATTAGGGTTGCTTATAGGAGTATGACTGAGAGGCTATTTACAGGAGTATGGGCACATGTAAATGATCACACCACTGAAGAAAATGTTCCCCCTTCCCCCAGAAACCAGTAACTGCCTATAGGTCTTCAGGGAGGGGCAGGTCCCCGTGAACCCCTCCCCATTCCATGATGGACCGCTGATGGGCTCAGTCTTGTGCAGGTAATCACAGCTGCTGAGTTCAAGAGTTCTATGGCTGTGTCATGCCTGGAGGACAGCATCGTACATCACCCCACCTTTTCCTCTGACTCTCACATTCTTTTCTTTTAAAAAATTTTGGAATTATTTATTTTTATTTTATGTGTGTGAGTGTTATGCCTGAATGTATGTAAGTGCACCTGTGTTGTGCAATGCCTGTGGAAGACAGAAGAGGATGTTGGATCCACTGGAACTGGAGTTACAGATGGTTGTTAGCTGCCATGTGGGTGCTGGGATTCAAATCCAGGCCCCCTGCAAGAGCAGCCAGGGCTGTTAAGCACTGAGCCATCTCTCTAGCCCCAGACTCTTACATTCTTTCTACCCCCTCTTGCCTGAGCCTTGGAGGGGGTGGTGTAGATGTCTCATTTGGGGCTGGTTATTCGAGTCACTTGTTTTGAGTACTTCCATCAGTTATGAGTCTGTGTAATAATTGCTGCCTACTGCGAAAAGAAGCTTTACTGACTCAGGCTGACAGCGGCACTGACCTATGTGCATATAAAGAAGAATTTGGAAGGCAGTTTGGCAGGCACATCATGTCTAGTTAACAAAATAACAGCAGTAGCTTCCCCAGTAGGCCTATGACATCTCCAGCCACATTTGATGGGGTTTACAGCCCCAGAAATGAATCCCCTTCTGTGGTCTCAAATCCAATCAGAAAGCACTTTGTCGTGCCACTATTGGAGCCACGGCCATAACTCTTCTCCAGCAGCCTGCATAGTACCTTCTGGCACTGTGAAAGGCCTAGCACATTTTTGAAGTCCACTCATGTTATAGCCAGTAATCTGTTCCTTTTTATTGCCAAATACTTGTCCACTGTATGGGGATGCTGTACTTTGCCTGTCCAGCAGTTACTGGACATTTCTATTCTTTCTAGAGTTTGACTTTATTAATGGAGCTGTTGTGAACAACAGCTTGTGTGCAAGTCTATATGGACTTAAGCATTTGTTTATTTTGGGTGGTTCTGGAGTAGAATTGCTGGATCATATGGTAGTTTTATATGTAGCTTCTTGAGAAATCAGGAGAGAGGGGAGAGAGAGAGGAAACCTTTTAAGGAACACAAGGAGAGACCGCAGTCTGACTCTCCGGCTTTGCTCCTGTCACCTGCCAGGTAACCCTCACAGCCAGAATGTCACCAGCAAGCTCACCCACGACACTGTGGAGCAGGTACGCTACAGGTGAGTCACAGGGAAGTCTGCCCGAGCTGGCCACCTGGGTGGACAGACTTCCTTCCTAGCAGCTGCCGAGGGGATTTCAGGAAGAACCCAGCTAAAGAGCAGTGCACTCATGGTGATCGATTGCAGGTTGGAAGGCAGGAGGGAAATTGCAGGTTGGAAGGCAGAGAGAAATTGCAACAGGGGTCAAGGAACACGAGGGGTGACTTGGGATGGGTGCCAATGAGCTAGGGAGTGGCCCAGGTTCCCAGTTGTGTTTTCAGAAAGAAGAAAAGAGCTGTTTCTGATTTTTCTTTACAAAGGTTGTTTTATTAGGCATTCTATTCATGTCCCATTTGATTTAATTTTTTGAGACAGGATGTCATGTAGTGTAACTCCCTATGTAGCCAAGGCTGCTCTTGAACTCCTGACCCTCCTGCCTCTCTTTTCCAAGTGCTGGGATTACAGGTGTGTGCCGCTGTGCCTGGCTACCCTCCTTTTTCACTAGTTTTTGTGTGCCAGAGACTCTATCATCCTCCATATGTAATATTTGAATTCTAATAAATAATATCCATATGGCACATGTTGCTTAAATCAAATTTCAAATTATTTCACATGTTAAAGTGATACAGGTTTGGGTCAGATCAACAGTACTGAAAACAATGTTAAGCAGGTTGCTGACTTAAAGTCCGTTGTGATAGAATTTGGGAAACATGAGCAAGAAGGTGTTTTCAGTTAATACTCAGCTTTTTGTACAGTAAAAAAATACTAGATTTATTTTCATTTTATGTATATGAGTGTTTTCTCTGCATGTATGTAAGTGTACCAAGTGTGTGCAATGCCTGAGGAGGCCACTGTATTGCGTTCCCTGGAAAATGGAGCTACCGATGGTTGTTAGCCACCATGTGGTTGCTGGGAACTGAATCTAGGTCTTCTGCAAGAGCAGCCAGTGCTTTTATTTATTTATTTATTTATTTATCACCACTAACTTCTTTCTTTATTATTTATTTATTTATTTATTTATTTATTTATTTATTTATATTTATTTAGGCAGCATCCGGCCCTGTATCTGAGCCTACTCTGTAATTCATTATGTTGTAGTTTTTTTTTTCCTTTGAGACAGAGTCTTATGTATCCTGGGCTGGCTCTGTACTCTCTATGTAGCTGAGGATGACTTTGAATTTATCCTCCTGTCTCCACTTTCTAAGTGCAGGGATTTCAGGCACACAGTACCACCCTGGGTGTGTGCAGTGCTGGACTTGGTACATTCTAGGTGAGCTGCAGCACCCACTCTACGTTGTAGGCTTCTGCTGTGTCCAAGCACAGATGAAACTCTAGAGAGAAACTGGCTGTGCCAATTTGAACTTGGTCTCTTAAGGAATTCACTGTCATCCTGAGCCACACAGAATTCAAGGCCAGCCTGGGACACATGGCTTCCTCTGCCCCTGCCCTACCAGCACAACTATGGCTAAGCTTCTCTGGAGTTTTTTAGGGTAGAGTCGCCCTACTGAGTAGATGTAAAACCACCTGGGAACACTCAGTTTGAAGCTGAGGCCCAGGCATGTGACGTTGTGCATCTTGCAGGATCCTGGCTCACTTCCACACCACCCCGGAGGACTACAGCGTGATCTTCACAGCTGGGAGCACAGCCGCTCTCAGGCTGGTGGCAGAAGCCTTTCCATGGGTGTCTAGGGGCCCAGAGAGCAGCGGGAGTCACTTCTGCTACCTCACTGACAACCACACCTCTGTGGTGGGAATGAGGAACGTGGTGTTGTCCATGAATGTCACGTCTGCCCCGATCAAGCCAGAGGACATGCTGTCGGTGGGGGAGCAGGGTGCTGCAGCTGATGACCCCCACTGTCAACTCCCACATCTTTTCTGTTACCCAGCTCAGAGTAACTTTTCGGGCACCAGATATCCCCTGTCCTGGATAGGAGACATCAAGTCTGGGCGGATGAGGCCGGTGCGTGCTCCCGGGAGGTGGTTCGTACTGCTCGATGCAGCCTCCTATGTAAGCACCTCCCCCTTGGACCTGTCAGTTCACCAGGCCGACTTCATCCCCATCTCCTTCTACAAAATTTTTGGGTTCCCCACTGGCCTGGGTGCTCTGCTGGTCAGTAAGCACGTGGCTCCTCTGATGAGGAAAGGCTACTTTGGAGGAGGGACTGCGGCTGCCTACCTTGCAGGAGAGGACTTCTACATCCCCAGGCCATCAGTGGCAGAAAGGTAACCTTGCCACGGGGTGCCCTGTGCCCTTCACCAAGACAGGGCTGAAGGCAGGGCTGGCATGAGGGACCTATGGGATTGTGCAAGCAAAACCCAGGTCTGCAACACCAGTCAGGGGAGTTCAGTGTCACTGGTTAGGACAGTCTGGGGTGGAGCTCAGAGCTGGGAGGCAGAGGTCAGCTGGAATGTGCCTCATGTGATTCTGTGAACTCTGCCCTGGTGTGGCTTCTCCACAGGTGGAGGAGCAGGTTTCAGATAAGAGCTAGAAGTGGAAGATACAAAAGGCCTGCAGGAAAGTAAGGGAGATGGATGCCAGGCCTTGGCCTCAGAGTGCTGCCGGGAGGTGGCAGCAATTGGAGCAGTGATCTTAACTAAGATGAACACACACACACACACACACACACACACAGTTGACAGTCTTTAGAGCATGTGTGGAAACAGCTGATGGCAAACTCACTTTCCTAGCAGCTAGTGTGGTCTCTGCTTATTGGTGGCAGCCTCCATGTGCCAGGCTGAGGACAGAGCACTGAGGACAGGTTGCCACTTGTCCTCTGAGGCGTAAGTCCTCTTCCCCAGGCTGCAGGGAAGGCTGTGTGGCTGTCATTGAGGAACCTCCCAACTGAGGATGTAGGCCTCAGAATGTTGAATATGTAAAAAGTCAAATAGCCACTGACCAGGGTGTGGCTGACCCCAGGGGTTGGGAATGTGATAGGGTTGGGGTAGGGAACTAATCATCTAGCTGGTACCTGAGAAGACCCTGGCCTTGGGGGAAGGTGGCTCAGATCCCCCCCCAGGCCTAGGTGCAGATTGGGATCCTACCCTGGCAGTGGAGTTGGGGTTAGTTCTATGGCTTATTGCTAGTCAACAGGGTCTTGGGCTGGCTCCCCACACAGCAGCTGGGGCCACATGTGGCTTGACCTCTCCACCCATCATACTTTTTTCTATAAACCAGGATGATGACATCTTCCTTTCAGAGCTAATGTAGAAGTGCCAGTATAGATGGGCATCACTACACGTTAAGGGGCTATCATCCCAGCACCTGTAGGGTGGAGGCAGGAAGATCAGGTGCTCAGTGTCATTCTGAACTACATAGAGAGTTCAAGGCCAGCCTGGGCTACAGGAGACTCTTTCTGAAAAGAACAAAACAAATCGAAGTCACTCCCTACAAACAAGCAGACCAACTCCCCCAAACCAGGAGTACTAATGTGAAACCTTCTGAGTCCAAGTGTGATGGTTTGTCTTGCAGCATGCCCAAGCAAGAAAAGACTTGGGACATAATACAAATTAAAAGCAGGACAAAGACATTTCATACATTTCATTTGGCTAATAAGGGGACCTGAAGACCTGGAAAAGTGGGGCTACTCGCTGGGAGCATGAGGACCAGGCTGGACCAGATCTCATCCCTTTGGTTTGGGTCAAATGCTTTCAGTGTGAGCCATACTAAGATGCCGAGAGAGCAGAATGTATTCTTGCCATTGTAAGCCTGCTTTTTCCTTGCAAACCCTAGGCTAGAACTGAAGATGTAACACTCAATACAGATGCTTACTGGAGGTGTGACTGGACCAAGTTCTCAGCCTTCTGAATCTTAAAATTCAACACTAGGCTGCTGTTGGTTTCCTTCCTCCATGTGGGTATTGCAGAAATTGTTCTGACTCACCCTGAGATTTCTCTTTTCCCAGTGGCCATGTGTTTCCTTTTGAGACAGGGTCTCATGAAGCCTCCACATTGTGCTGTAGCCAAGGATGACCTCGAACACCTGATCCTCCTATTCCCACCCTGGTCACATGGGTTTTGCTAATGCTGAGGTTAAGTCCCCCAGCACTTGATGCCTCGTGTCATACCTGCTTCTCCGGTCCTTCTGTGGCCACTCGGTAGTGTGGACAGAACATCGCAGCTGAGGTCTGGATGCTTTCTCTGTGGAGCCATTTCCCATGGAAACTGTCAAGCTGGCTGCTTTGAAAGTGAACTTCCCTTGTCCTGACTGCTGCCAAGCCTCTGCTTTCAGGACCTGCTAGAGAAGACTCATCTTGACGTGCCTGCTCTGCTTTCGCAGCTCCGTTACACTTGCCTGTTTTGGTGTGATGGCTGCTAGGGTTCTCTGTGTGTATTTGCTGAGCCTTGTTCCTTGCTCCGTAGAACATGATGCAGTGGAGGAAGTGATGGATCTCAGTTCACTGCTGTATCCTTAGCGCCTAGTGTCTGACACACAGTGAGTGGACAGTGACAATTTAATGAAAACGATAAATAGTTATGAAATGCAAACATAGCAAACATCTGATAATCAGGGAAGTGTCCATCTTCTGTATCAGTGAGATCTGTGCATCTACAATAACATTTGGAGGCTCCGCAGAGATCACTGTGACTTGATGCCCTGCCTGTGGTGCCCTCTTGTGGTCAGATGGCAGTATTTCAAGAGCTTTGGCATGTTTTGTCCAAGTTCCTTCTTAGGACAGCAATGGGAGCCACTCACTCTCATTAGTGGTTCAAGGCAGTGACTGTCTTTTAGGGCCTTTTGTCACACTGCCAGTCTACCATAGGAAGTTTGAAATATTTCAAGAAGGCTGCAGAACTGGACAGGGCCAGAGGTGGCCAGATGGGTCTTGGTCCTTTCTGAGGGGAGAGCAGTGTTTTCATATAGCAGCAGAGGGAAACAATGAACAGATCATTACTCAGCCCATGCCTGATTGTCACCACATAGCACAGAATGCTCTTGGGTTATGTGACTAAGACTTGACACTTGTCCCCTACAGGTTTGAAGATGGCACCATCTCGTTCCTTGATGTCATAGCGTTGAAACATGGATTTGATGCCCTGGAACGCCTCACAGGTCAGTGGATATGTTTACGTGGGTCGAATTAGCTCTTGTTGCCTGTGTCCTTCAGGATGCCCAGGAATGGGCATCGCTCTGGTGAAGGACTAACATCTGTGGGAGTGAGTGGCGTGTACTAGTTGAACTCAGTGCAATGAATTATCTGAATATCTTCAAAACCACTCGGCAGGCAAGGGAACCAGGAGGGCCAGAGAGGGTTGTTGTTTGCCTTTCCAGGTACAAGCACATCTTAACAGATAGGGGGCATTCCAGAGCAAGAGGCTGATGGCTGTGCAAGGTGGAGACCTGGTCCTGGGTCTCTGGCCTGGGCATGTTACAGATCCTGAGGTCTGATCAGCCCTTGCCTGGTCGGAGCCTCTTTACAGCCCCATTGGGGAGCTGCTGGCAAGTTTGTCTTGCTCATGATAGAGTGCTCAGGTTGAATGCCTTCCCAGCTTATTTTAAACAATATTTTATTTGTTATTTTTTCTTTTATGTGTATGAGTGTATTGCTTACAGGTATGTAAGGGCATTCATTTCATGCAATGCCTGTGGAGGGTAGAAGAGGCATCAGATCCCCTAGAACTGGAGTTACAGACGGTTGTTAGCTACCGCGTGGGTGCTGGGAATTGAACCCGGGTCCTCTGCAAGAGCAGCCAGCGCTCTCAACCACTGAGCCATCTCTCCTGGCCCTCCTTCCCAGTTTATTGAGCTGGTACCTTGGAGGGCTAGGATTTAAACTCAGACCATATTAATGCCTAACCTCAGACTCCCAACCAGTGCCTCTGACACCGGCCTTCATATGCAATGTGCTGTTTCCTGACAAGAGCTCTAGGATAGGGGCAGGTTGGGGAGGGGCACCCCCATTGCTCTTCCTGTGGGGATGGACATGAAGGCGTATGACTGGAGAAACCTGTGTCTGCTGAGCCAGGCATGTCCTGGGCTGCTATGCTCTTGGACATTCTTTCCGGAGCTGCTAGGACTGTGTGGTGTGGCTTGTACCATCCATCTGGGGTGAGGTTGTGGCACACCAGGTCTGTGACTTAGTGGTTAGGCAGTCCTTCCTCTTTCTGGTTTGCCACACAAATGGGACCTCCAGGTTCTCAGTCTCAAGGCCAACTTTGGGGCAGATGGGATTCCTGGAATGCAGTGCAGGAAGGTCAGTGGGTGGCAGTCAGGACTCGAGGAGGTGATGAAGACAGTCATTGGTAAGTGAACCTTGCAAGAACTCAACTGCAGGGGGCTTCTCAGGGTTGTGGCACCTCTTGGAAGCAAAGGTTGGTGACCCTCCACAGTAAGTAAGGCTCACCAAGGGCTTTCCTACTAAATCGCTCTGTCTTTTAAAGAAAAAAATTGAGGTGAAACACACAGTATAAGAGTTGTGTTTTAACCACTTTTTAGTGTGCAATTCAGTGGTTTTAAGCACACACACATTCTTTTTTAAAAAATTCATTTGTGTGCCAGTGCATGCGTGTGTGTCTGTGTGTGTGTGTGTGTGTGTGTGTGTGTGTGTGTGTATTGTGTGCCATGGTGCATGTGTGGCGGTCAGAGGACAGTTTTCAGGAGTCTGTTCTCTCCTTCCACCTGGCCTCCTGCTGTTTCTCCTTGCTGCGTGCTCCCGGCTAGCTGACTCTTGAACAGTTCTGTCTCCGCCCCCCATCTGGCTGTGGGAGTGACTCTGCCACATCTGGCTTTCACATGGCTTCCTGGATCGAACTCAGGTCTTCAGTCTTGTGCGGCAAGTGCTTTTTTCATCTTGCCAGCCCCTAGTCATATTCTTTTACAGCCACCACTAGTCATATCTAGAGCCGTCTCATAATACCGAAGGAAGCTCTCTACCTGTTAGTAACTCCCCAGTCCCTCCTCAGCCCCACAGCCACTAATCCACTTTCTGTATTCATGAATTTACCTATTCTAGATACTTTATATACAAGGCACAATAATACAGTATTTTCTCCTTTATGTATAGCTCCCCTCATTTAACTTAAAGTTCTCATTCATTCAGTAAGCGGTCTCTTTAATTGCTATATATAATGTTAAAAATAGTTAAAAATTAACAAAAATGGCAAAAAAAGATGAAGAAAAACACATATGTACTTTTGTCAGTGGCTACCAAAGGGTCTAAATTATCTGAATATTTAAGTGACTATAAATATATATGTGTGAAACTATAAATATATATGCATATGAATGTATCTATATACTCATATGTACATACTATATACATATATATTTTAAAATATTTTATTATTTTTACTTTATGTGTATGTGTGTATTGCCTGCATGTAGGTAAGTGCACCCATGTTGTGCAATGCCCTCAGAGGACAGAAGGGGCTGTCGGATCCCCTGGAATTTCTGGAGTTACAGACACTTGTTAGCTGCCATGTGGGTGCTGGGATTTGAATCCGGGTCTTCTACAAGAACAGCCAGTGTTCTTAACTGCTGAGCCATCTCTCCAGTCCCATATATTTATATTTTCCCCATATATTTGTATTTTTAAGAGATGATGACAAGAATTCCTATGGAAATATTACATAGAAACAACAAAGGCAAACTTGTTCTGTGCCAAAGACATGAACTTTGTCATAAGGGCAACACTATGCCATTTTACAAGTATTTAAAGTCATTGACAGGTGGTCCTGGTTGACCAGCTGTAACAATCTTGTCTTCTTAGAAACAAGTGAGTGAATTTGTATGAATATCCTGCCTGACTCGCTCTTTCACTTCGGTCCTAGGTGGCATGGAGAACATAAAACAGCACACCTTTGAGCTGGCACGGTACACCCACGGTGCCCTGTCCGCCCTCTGCTACCCCAATGGAGCCCCCGTGGTGCGGATTTACAGTGATTCTGAGTTCAGCAGCCCCGATGTTCAGGGTCCAATCATCAATTTTAATGTGCTGGATGACAGTGGGCATGTCGTTGGTTACTCACAGGTAGGCTGTAGGTTCGTTTTTGTCGTTCTTTTTCCAAGCAGGGTCTCACTCTAGCTCAGGCTGACTTGCCATTCACTCTGTAGCTCAGACTGGCCTTGAACTATTGGGGATCCTCCTATCTGTACCTCCCGAGTGCAGGGATTACAGGCATTGGCCACCATGCCTGGTTTGAGTCCCCACTCAAGCTTTTCCTATTCATCCTGCTGGCCCTTTTATACTGGAGGTGCTCTTGTCTAGGACTTGGAAGCCTTTCTAGCCCTGGAATTTCCTTTAAAGGCCTCTGTGCCCTGGGAGGAGCTGTGAGGAAACCCAGGCTCTGCTGGAGACGCCATTTGGGGCTCACTAGAGGATTTCGTCTTTATATTTATTTATTTAGAGCAGAGTTGCATGTAGCCAAGGCTGGTGTAGAGCTGACTGCAGCCATGGATGAACTCTTGATCTCCCTGTCTCCACCTCTGCAGTGCAGACATTACAGACATGCGCCACCATGCTCGGCGTAGACACTCATTGACACATGATTCTGTCAAACTTGGTGTATGTATGTATGCCTTTAACCCATTTACTCAGGTAAATGGGAAGAGAGGGAGGCCAAGATTTATGATAGCTGGAGAAGGGGGCAAATGGCAACTTGCCTCTGAAAGGAAGCACCCTGAAATAGTTACAGAAAAGTAGTGTGGCCAGAACATCACAGCTGAGGTCACTAATGTACAGACAACTCAGTAGCCAGCAGATTCATGAGACCACATTACAGCATCACTCGTTGGCATGAGGTGAAACCCAGAGCCTCCCTCTTCTTAAAAAATAAACTGCAGCAGCATTTCACTAAGTATCATGGAAGTCTTCATTTCTGCCTTAGTCTATACATGTGATGATGTCAAAGAATTTGGTTAAAAATAGTTTCTGCAGATGTACCCTCTTGCATGGAAACCATGCATTTGCAGGTTGGGAACTGCTAGGGTTGGAACAGTCAGTTATTGGCTGACTTTGGAAGACAGTTTTTGTTTCCCCTGAAGGCCCTAATCCCCAGGCACCTTTGTTACACCTCAGACAAAATCTATTTCCCAGCCTGGTACTGAGGCATGATGCTACTCAGAGACTGGAGGACTCTTTGAGCCTAGGAGTTTAGAGCCAGTCAGGGTACCTTCCGGAGCCTCCAGAGGTCAGCAAAGAGTTCACAGAAACTTCTGGACTGAGCAGCAAGTCTGATTGAGCCCACAGTTGGAGAAATTAGGAAAAGAAATAGATACCACCCAGCATCAGCTGTGAGGCTTATGTTGCAAGCTGTAAGCCAAGCTGGGCCCTCCCTGTAGTCAGAACTTGTGCTCTGTGGTCAGACCTGGTGGTGGCCAATGTCCAGGATTTGTCTGTGACCCCACTCAGTGTTACTCTTGTGAGCCTCAGTGGAAGTGTTTAGTAGACCCGTAGATCGTTGCATCTGTGACTGTTCTCATCACTGTGATAAGACATGTGGCTAAAGCAACTTCAGGAAGGGAAGATTCATTTTGACTCACAGTTGAAGGGGAGACAGTCCATCATGGTGAGGAAGGAATGGCAGCTGACAGCTTTGTGGTGGCCAGAGCTTGTAGCCGAGATTCTTCACCTCTTCATGGCTCAGCAGTGGGAAGAAAGGCTAGGTTATAACCTATAGGGCCCACCACCCCTACACGACCCACTTCCTCCAGCTGGACCTACCAGCAGTTCTATAACTTTCCAAAACAGCACAACCAGCTGGGCACCAACTATTCAAACACATGAGCCCGTGTGGACACTGGACATCTAGAACACAACAGTCATGCATTTTAGAGACTGTGTCCAGGCTGACATTACCATCTCTTGGTTAGGAAAGAGAGATTCATTGCTGTTCTGGAACTCTGTTCCAGGTAATCACAGTAAAGCAGACAATTCTAACACTGGCTCCATGGTGACCTTTAATCCCCAGGTGGACAAAATGGCCAGCCTGTACAACATTCACCTGCGGACTGGATGCTTTTGTAACACGGGAGCCTGCCAGAGGCATCTGGGGCTAAGCAACGAGATGGTCAAGCAGCATCTTCAGGTCAGTACAGACCTCTGTGGCCCATGACTACAGCCAGCAAGGCTGCTTGGCAGCTGGTTGTTAGGAGATGGGGCTGATTCTTCAGGCTCTTTGTGCCGGGCCCGTTTATTTGATGAACCAAAAGGACGGGCCCAGCAGAAGTGGGAAACACTTGAGGCTATTAATTCTATGGAAGTGTTTTCTGATTAATTTTTTACTTTGAGAGTAAAAATTTTAACATTTTAATTAGTGTGTGTGTGTGTGTGTGTGTGTGTGTGTGTGTGTGTGTGTGTGTGTAGACACACGCGCACATGTGTCAAAGTGTGTGTGTGGA
>NW_008337322.1:5993327-6031634 GCF_000622305.1 Nannospalax galili | reverse complement strand
CGCGTGTGTGTATGAGCTAGTGAAGAACTTGGGAAGTGTCTGCCTTGAGTTGTCATCAGTCAGTGAGGGGGGTATGTGTTTGTGTGTGTGTGTGCACATGTGTGTGTGGTGTATGTATGTGTGTGTTTGGTGTGATTGTGTGTGTGTGTGTGTGTGTGTGTGTGTGATGTGTGTATGTGCATGATGTGTGTGTGAGCGTGTGTGCCACATCGCATGTGTGGAGGTCAGAGAACAACATTGTGGAGTTGGTTTTCTCCTTCCACCCTTACATAGGTTCTGGGGATCAAACTTGGGTCTCTAGGCTTATAGAGCAATCATCTGAACTGAACTGGGTTTTATTTTTAATAAGCAGCAGAATGAGAAAAGGAGATGGAGAAGGGGAGGAAGAGAGGAAAAGAGGGAGAGATGCTTAGAATTCAAACAGCTGTAGTTCTAGACGTGGTATCTGATCATGACGGAAGGCTATGTCCCATCTCTTGGAGTGACTGGCCTGGACTAGGGAGGTGTCCTTGGTAGTCTAATGTGCCACCCCACCCAGTGACCAACAGCAGGCAGTTGGGCTTGGGGAGGGAGGTACTTTTGCCTTTTTCTGTATCCTGGTAAGGGCTGCCTCATGGATACAAGCCTCCCTTTGATACTCAGAGAGGCTGGCAGAGAATGGCCAGCAGGTGTTCATTCTGTCTCACCCTCAGTAGACCGAGAAGTGGAGATGTCGTGCTTCTGAAACTTTGGTCTGTCTTTTGACACCTTTGAGTAAATGCTTTCTTTGGAACATTTTTGTTAAACCCTTTACTGGCTCTTGATACAGGCATGAGCCCCAATTCACAGCTGAGCAAAGTGAGACCCAACAGTGTATCCCTGGGCCTGCAGAGTAGGAACAGAGTCTCAGACACACAGCAAAGTAATGCTGCAATTCTAATTTACTGAGTTGATTTTAAAATTAACAAAATTCATTTTACAACACTATTTCCAGTTTATCTATGAGGCATGAGTTCTCCTGACTGATTTCTCTCATTAATTCCAGGCTGGTCACATCTGTGGAGATGATGTTGACCTCATAGATGGGCGACCCACAGGTTCTGTGAGAATTTCCTTTGGATACATGTCTACGCTAGATGATGCTGAGGCCTTTCTCAAGTTCATCATAGCCACCCGCCTTTGCTCACCAGGTGACCAGCCTGTCCTTCAGGCCAGCTCCAGGGAGGTCGGAGCCTCATCAGTAGAGAACAACTGTTACTCACCTCAGGAAGGTGCCTGTACAGACCCTGGGGTTTGCAGTGACTCCTGCCCTTCCGTAGATACCACGGGCATGCACCAGTCTCTGAGTGAAGCCACTGGCACCCAACAGACCCTTCCAGAAACAGCTGCAGGTGTCCTGCATGGGGACCTTGGGAACCATGTTGTCACCAACATTTTCCTCTACCCCATCAAATCGTGTGCTGCGTTTGAGGTAGGGGCTTTTTTTTTTTTTTCACATTTTATTTATTATTTTTATTTTATGTGTATGCATGTATTGCCTGCATGTAGGTAAGTGTGCCCATGCTGTGCAATGCCCACAGACGCCAGAAGAGGCTGTCAGATCCCCTGGGACTGGAGTTATGGACAGTTGCTAGCTGCCATGTGGGTGCTGGGATTCAAACCCAGGTCTTCTGTAAGAACAACCAGTGTTCTTAACTGCTGAGCTGTGTCTCCAGCCCCTGAGGTAGGGGCTTTTGCTATGACACAGAATTTGATTCTTCCTCCCTCCCTCCCTCCCTCCCTCCCTTCTTCCTTTTATTTTTTGAGACAGTGTGTAACACTTTGGACAAAAAGTGAAAAATGGCCAGGTGTGGTGGCACACGCCTTTAATCCCAGCACTCGGGAGGCAGAGGCAGGCAGATCTCTGTGAGTTCAAGGCCAGCCTGGTCTACATAGTGAGTTCTAGGATAGCTGGGGCTACAGGAAGACCCTGTCTTAAAAAAGACCAAAAAAAAAAAAGTGAAAAATGATGTAGCAAGTAAAGGAAAACACGCCAAAACCAAAACCATCCCATGACTTCTGTGGCTTGTAAAGCCATTCTTATTCTGTGTCTTGGTAAGTGCTGAGGTTTTAATATGACACTGCTTAGTTTTCCCTGTGTAAATAAACTGTATTGGCTATTTTGATCCATGAGTTCTGTATGGATGGATTCAACCAACTGTGGCTCAAAACATTAGGAAACAATTACATCTGTGTTCACACTTTTTCTTCTTATTCCATAAACAACACAGCACAGCAACCACTTCCGTAGCATTTGCATTGTGTTAGGTAGTATAAGTAATCTGGAGAAGGGAGGGGAGCAGGAGGAAGGGCATAGGGTCCATGCAAATACTACACTATTTAGTCAAAAGTACTCGAGCGTCCACAGAGCTCATGTTCTGCGGGGTTCCTGGGTATTGTGGATATTGAATTATGTCACATAATCTGTAAACATGCTGTCTAGGTGATCCTTGCATCTGGGGGTCAGGAGGCCTGCCTTTTTGTTTCCTAAAAGATGGTCTTCATCACTATGGCCAACTTGAGACTGACTCCCAACAGTCTCTGTGTGGCCAAGGTCCCAGACTCCTGAGTCTTTAGGATGGCAGGATCCTCTGGTTTCTCATCAAAGATACAAAGATCATGGCTGTTTGTTGGCCTCTATTTCAGGGTGACTCCGCAGGAGCCAGACCTCCAGACAGACTGTAAATATTTGTATATAAAATTCTTCCATGGGCTCATGTGTTTGAACACTTGGTCCCCAGCTGGCAGTGCCGTTGTAGGACATTGTAGGATCTTTGGGATGTGGTTATTAGCTGGAGGACGTGGGTCTTTGCGGGAGGGGTGAGACGAGATTTGCAGCCCAACTCAGCTGTTTCCTGTCCCCTCTCAGCTTCCTGGTCTGTGGAGCTGTGAGCGAGCTCTCCCTCCTCCACACCTTCCCTACAGTGATGGATTGAGCCAAAATGAAGTATTCTTCCTTAAATTGCTTTGTGTCAGGTATTTGGTCATAACAATAAGAAAAATAACTAATGTAATAAGAAGGAAAGTTCACTCTTCTTGATCAGGGACAGGTGAGGGCTCTGTCTTTGTCTTGTATCTAAAGATGCTGGTTTTCACAGGTGGGTTGTGTTCTGTAGGTCCAGCACAAAGATGACACAGGCTCTGCTGTTCTATTTTATAGATGAGGACTCTCAGATTCAATAAGGGTTTATGAAGGTTAAGGGTTTCCCTAAACTTGCTCTTCAAGGAGTCCCTGTTCTTTTGATTATAGAATGGAGTTGGAACACATGATCTGGGCACTGGGTATAATTTGTATTTAAATTCTATGTAAATTTGAAGAACATAGGTATCTGGTTAGTTTTCATTATCAGCCTGACACAACCTAGAGTCAGTCACCTGGGAAGACAGACTCTCAGTGAGGAACTATCTAGCTGGGGTTGGCCTGTGAGCATGTCTTGATTGTTAACTGCAGTAGGAAGACCCACCGTGACTATGGGTAGCACCATTTCATGGGCCGACCGTGATCTGTGAGGGAGTGAAGGGAGCCAGCTGAGCAGAAGCAGGAAGTAGGCAGTGTGGGGCACGTTCCTGTCTCTCTACTCTTGACTGGACGTGACGTGACCAGCTATCTCAGGCTCCTGCCTCTCTGACTTCCTGCAGTGATGGACTGGAACCTAAAACTGTAAGATGAATAAACCTTTTCCTCCACAAAGTTGCTTTTGCTTAGGATTTTTGTCATAACAGAAAGGAAACTAGGTCAGCAGGAAAACTTACACACTTGAAGTGGGTCAAATCAGTGATCAGTCCAGCAAAGCAACATGCTTGTAGTCTTAGGATATACCTGGACTGGTGTCCACCGTGGTGGAAGGCTATACAAAAAGCAGGGTCTGTGGACACCCACGGGGAGGGGTGCCAGCCATGGAGTGAGACAGAATTGTATCGTAGATCCCTGTACTCTCTGAATGTCTTGCACGCACACACCTTACCTGCCCAGTGGAGAAGGGGGAAGACTGGGTCCAAGGCTGAAGGGACGGGCTCTCCCTCCCATGCCATTTCCTTTGCACAGCCTTCTTAATTGTGCCTTCTCCTCTGGCCCTTCAGGTGTATGTACTAAGTTCATGAAGCCCATCTGTACTTGTATGTAATGATATGACCATTTTTGAGAAGCCCTGGCCTAAAATCCCCCCTGCCTTTTCTCTAGGTGACCAAGTGGCCTGTAGGGAGCCAGGGGCTATTGTATGACCGGAACTGGATGGTTGTGAACCACAATGGCATTTGCCTGAGCCAGAAGCAGGAGCCACGGCTCTGCCTGATTCAGCCCTACATAGACCTGCAGCAGAGGATCATGGTCATCAAAGCCAAAGGTGTGGAAAGGGTTCATTTCCATGGAGCAGCCATGGGGCAGGGTTCATCCTCAAATAAAATAGTGGCCTTGCTTCTGAAAAATATTAGAATTATTCTATAGAAAGTAAAATAGCATCTAAGGAAGAACAAAAAACTTGTTCTCTTTTTGTTTTGTGAGGTTTGGGAGGGGAGGAGGTAACAGTCCAATCACAGGTGAGTAGCTATAAACTCCGAATCATATGATGATGCTCATGATGCTTGCATTCCCTTCTTACTGTCGTGTTGTGTGCTGCAGGTTTTCATGCTTTCTTGATTTTTACTGTGAGCTTCCACCACGTAGGAATGGATAGATGGCTCTGTCTAGCAGAACTTTCTATGATGATAGTGTTCAGTATCTACATTGACCCAGTTTGGTAGACACTGGTCCTATGTGGATATTGAGTGCCTGATATATGGCCAGCAGATGTCAGAACTGGATTTCAAAACTTATTCTATTTTTAATTCATCTAATAGTTATGTACGTCTTGTGGCTCCAGGGATTGTCAGCACAGAGGTAGAGAATAACACAATTTGCAAGTATGCTATCCCGCTTTAACAAATCTCAATTCTCAAGATCCTGCTCCTCCTACTCTTCTTGAAATTTTATCTATTATCATTATTATTGTCATTATTCTCTCTCTCTTCTCTCTCTCTCTCTCTCTCTCTCTCTCTCTCTCTCTCCTCCCTCTCTGTGCATGTGTGCCACAGCATGGATATGGACATCAGAGGACTACTTTTTGGGAGTTGGTTCTTTCCTTCCATCCTGTTTTTGAGGCAAGATCTCTCTTGTTTCTGAGCTGTACTTTGGACTCAGGCTAACTGGCCTGAGAGCTCCTGATTCTCCTGTCCCTGCCTCCCATCTCAGTGGAGGAGAGCTGGGATTACAGATGCATGCTACACCACATCTGACTTTTTACTGGGTTTCAGGTCATCAGGCTTGTATGACAGGTGGTTCTACCATGAGCAGATGGTAATGACCATTGCAGATGGCGCTGAAATTCTCTAGACACGCCTTACTACTCCTCTCTCCTCACCTTATTTGTGACTTACAGAATATTGCAGTTTTCCATCCGACTTGTGGCCAGACTTTGTGATGCGCCTCTTCTCCATGTCTTCACTGGGTTTCTTGTCTGTGTTTCCTTCTGTCCTTGTGCTTGTCCTCCTTAAACCGATAGATCGATATTGCTAAGAGTTCCAGAGTGAATCCTGGTGGCTCATTCTTCCAAATTGTGGGACCATACTTAACCTTGGTTCTGTTGCATAAATTTTAACACGTGTGTCTGTGTAGCCACCCCTCCTCACAGCAGAATCAAGATTCAAAACAGCCTGTCATCCCAGGGGTGTTAACTGCTAATCTGTACAGTCTCCCTTTTCTAACCGTAACGTCTGATGACCAGAGAGACTGTGGTGTCGAGAGAATCACATAGTACACCACATGCATGTACTACCTGTGGAGGCCAGAAGAAGGTGTCAGATTGCCTGGACCTGGAGTTACAGAGGGTTGCCACCATGTAGGTGCTGGGAACTGAAGCCAGGTCCTCTGCAAGAGCAGCCAGTGCCCTTATCTGCTGAGCCCTCTCTCCAGCCCCTAAGAGAATCCTGAAGTATGTGGACTTTGAAGACAGGCTCCTTTGGCATCATCAATGTGATGGTTTCAAGGTCCCTCCAAGCTCCTACCTGTTCCTCCTTGTTCCTGAGCAGTCTTTCCGGGTATGGATGTAACCGAGTGTATTTATCTATGTGTTCACCAAAGAGTGTTTCTGGTTTTGACTAATTTTTAATTTTAATGTTTATGTATTCAGTATCTTTGAATCAATGAATGGCATAGCGTTTAAAAAGCAAGTCTCTCTTGCCCCCACCTCATGTTTCCCAGCACCTTGGGTGTCCGTCCAAATACATCTCAGCTTCTATAAGCTATTATGTGCCAGTCGCATGAAGGGATCTGTAGGCATGAGTAGATTGGGGGTATGGTGAGCTATAATTGGACATTTGTCCGTTTAGTTTTCCTGTTTAGTTTTTCCTTCACTTAGGTTATTATGTCTCCTTGGTGAATTCTCCCTCTTTAAGTAATATCCCTTTTACTTTCTTTGAGTGCGTGTGTGTGTGTGTGTGTGTGTGTGGTGCGCTCATGCTGTGCGTGCATGTGGAGGTCAGAGGACAATCTTGCCAGTCTTTCCTCTAATGTCATCCATCTTGTTTTTTGAGAGTCTCTCATTGGCCTGGTATTCACCAAGTAGGATGGGCTGCCTGGCCAGTGAGCTCCAAGGATCCTCCTGTCTCTGCCTCTCCAATGCTTGGATTACATGCATGCACCACCACACCTAGCTTCTTTTTAAAATGTGGGTTCTGGAGGGTCAAACTCTGGTCCCTATGCCTGCCAGGTGAGTGTCTTACTGACTGAGGTCTCACCTAGCCCTGTGTCCCTATTCCTTCTTTATTAAAAATATTTTAAATCATGTTTTCAGTGTGTGTGTGTGTGTGTGTGTGTGTGTGTGTATGGATCTCTCCTTAAATGGTTATCTGACCTCCATACACATGCTGAGGCATACACACCTATGTGTGTATGTGTGCATGTATAGGTGGACATGTATATATTATATATATTTAAATTTAAAACAGGGTCTCACTGTATATTTCAGGCTAGTCTTGAATTCATGATCACTTCTGAGTGCTGGGATTGCAAGCATAAACCACTTTTCTTGGTTTAAAAATTTTTTAAAAATCTTTTTATTGAAATACCGACTTTATTAATGAATTCTTCACATGATCTCAGTGATGAATATCTCCATGAGAGTTTCAAAACATGTATCTCATAAGCCACATAACCCCATTTCATCAGGGTTGGCAGGGGTCTGCCTTGTTCTGGCTCTTCGTTTGCCTCCACTGTTTGTGGTGGTGTCTTTGCATTGGCTGGAGTGGGAATGGCTCCCAGTCTTCAGGGACAAGCCCTGCATAGGAGGGGCCCCTCACTCCTCACCAGTGAGCCTGGGCAGGATGCAGGGGGTTGGGAGGGGCATGTCCTACCAACTTTCCTAAGCCGGGAGAAGCAGGCAGTTGGGTGTTTATTTCTTCTGTTGCTCTGAGCAGAAGGGAAAGGCAGTAGCATCTTCCTGCCCGTGCTTTTACCCCCTCCTGGGTGACATACCTGGCCAGATCCAGACAGCTCCAACACTGTGAAGGCATCTGGGGAGTGCCCTCAAAAACGCTGGGTGCTGGACATGTGACCTAACTTTTGCCTTCCCTGGGCAGAAGCAAGAGCCTGGCGGGCTTTCCTTTGACTGTTGGGTAGGTTCTCTGTGGCAGGGTCTCTGGCCTGTTGTGAGTCTCCCTTTGGCTTCACGAGCCTTGTTTCACATCTTCCTGTGTGCAGAAGCCTGCCAGTAGGTTCTCATTTCCAGATCTTCTAACACAGATAGGTGCTGTACTCCCGCCTCCCATTTATGTCTCTTTTTCTTCTCTTGGTCCATTTTCTAATCTTTATTGTATAACTATCTGGCACAGTGATGGAACTCACTAGTCTTTATTACTGGTTTGAACAGAATGCTGCTCGTTTCCAAGATAAGCACAGCATTTTCTTTAGGTTTTCGATGTGTTTATTATTAGGCTGAAGAAGTTCTTTTCTTACTTTGTCACAAGATTTGTCATGGCCGATGGCCAGTTTTTACCTGATATTTCTTTGACATCTGTTGGTTAGCACATGCTTTCTTGTCACATAATCTATTAATGTGTCATGTTATGTTAATGGATTGTCTAGATCTGAATTATCCTTGCTCTCTTGAGAAAAAGCACTATGTGGACATCATACTGTGTTATGTTTGGTTAGATAGTATTATGTTTAGTATTTTTGTATCTTTTATTAGTGATATTGACATGTGACCTGTTATTGTATACTTGCTCAAGTTTGGGTATCTAAGATACTATTTAAACTATTATATATACACATTAGTCCTTTATATGTAATATATATATATATATATATAATCACATATATATATAATTGAACATTGGAAAAGTTTTCCAATCCCACCTATATAGCCTTTTTTGCAGGGGACTTTTTGAGACAGGATCTCCCTGTAGCCCCAGCTGGCCTGGAACTCCCTATGTAGACCAGGGTGGCCTTGAACTCACAAAGATCCACCTGCCTCTGCCTCCCGAGTGCTGGAACTAACGGCATCACATATATAGTTTTAAGCAATATTCATTACTGATGCAGGAATCCAATTTGATTCTGAAAGTAGACACTCTATGCGAATATCTTTACAGCAGGCACTAACCAGACTCTACCCTGCTTGGCTTCTGAGGTGAGATGAGATCAGATGCATTCATGGCAGTATGGTCACGACTGCTGATCTATTTCTACAGGATTTAAGGCTGCTTAGAAAACAGCGGCTTTAGATATAGAGTCCTGTGGTGTAGAGAAATCTGTCAAAGTAATTTGCAGAGCATCTACAGTGTGGATGACCCACAGCGAGGCCTTCCACTAGAAAGCTGCTTCAAGCAGCTCACACTGTGATACCGAGAATGATGAAGAAAACCTTCGTGCTATCAGTTTCCAGAGCCAGCTACTTTCTCGATCTAGCTAAATCCCAGCGTCATTAAAATTCTTCATGATAATGGGCTTTTACTTGTATAGTTGTTTCATGTGATGCTTAACTCACGTCAACCCTTTTTCATTAGGGATGGAGCCTATAGAGTTGCCTCTTGAGGAAGATGGTGAACAGGCTCGTATTTGCCAAAGCAAAGTGTGTGCAGACAGGTGAGACTCTGGAGCAGCTAACACTCTTAGCTCCATGGACACAGTGGCCCAGAAGATGAAGACAGCTGTGGCCTGTACACTGATCCTTTGACATGCCCTCCATTCTGTGTTCTGCACACGCACACCTTCCACTCTGTGTTCCGCACCCGCACCCCTCCCCCTCTGTGCCCCCCCCCCCCCCCTCGTGTCGCCGCGCCCCCCCCCCCCCTCGTGTCGCCGCGCCCCCCCCCCCCCTCGTGTCGCCGCGCCCCCCCCCCCCCTCGTGTCGCCGCGCCCCCCCCCCCCCTCGTGTCGCCGCGCCCCCCCCCCCCCTCGTGTCGCCGCGCCCCCCCCCCCCCTCGTGTCGCCGCGCCCCCCCCCCCCCTCGTGTCGCCGCGCCCCCCCCCCCCCTCGTGTCGCCGCGCCCCCCCCCCCCCTCGTGTCGCCGCGCCCCCCCCCCCCCTCGTGTCGCCGCGCCCCCCCCCCCCCTCGTGTCGCCGCGCCCCCCCCCCCCCTCGTGTCGCCGCGCCCCCCCCCCCCCTCGTGTCGCCGCGCCCCCCCCCCCCCTCGTGTCGCCGCGCCCCCCCCCCCCCTCCACTCTGTGTTCTGCACACGCACAGCTTCCATCACATGGGCTTACCTATCCAACATGCTCCATTTTCAAGACTTTGCACTTGCCGTTCTCAGGGCCTGTCATGTGCTTCCCTTTTTATAACTCCCTAGGGCTCTTTCCCTCCCGTCTGTCAGTTTTCTTCTCATAAGGAAAGTTTAGGCCTCTATCTGTATCCTTTGTGACCTATATCTGATCTATACCTGAAAATGTGGATGGTACAGTTTCCAATCGCGGGAACCCTATCCAAACTAATGCCACACAACACCCCCTCCCATACCAAAACATCTAACTGAAGACAAAAAGCAGGGGGTGGGGAGATCTTAGGTCAATAAAATGCTTGTCATGGAAGCATGAAGGTCCAAGTTCCATAACTGACACCCATGTAAAAAGCTGTGCATAGTGTCCCTGCTCTTGTAATTCTAGTCCTGAGGAAACAGGCAAGTGGATCCCTGGGACTCGATGCTCAGCCAACTTAGCCAGATCAATGAGCCCCAGGTCCCAGTGAGAGATTTTTATCTAAAAGAATAAAGGTGACTGCTCCTGAGGAATGACTCCCAAGAGTGATCTCTGGCCTCCCCACATACATGCATACATGTGTCCTAGTTTGCTTTCTATTTTTGTGATAAAACACCACCCTGACCAAAACCAACTTGGGGAGGAAAGAGTTTATTGCATCTTGGACTTCCAGAGCACAGTCTATCGTTGAGAGAAGTCAGGGCAGGAATTCAAAGCAGGAACCTGGAGGTAGGACCTAAGCAGAGACCATGGCTAATTGGCTTGCTCCCTCTGGCCTGTGCTCAGTCTGCTTTCTTATACAACCCAGGACCACCTGCCCAGGGGTGGCACCCCCAGTGGATTGGGTTCTTTTACATCATTCAACAACCAAGAAAATGCCTCACAGATGTGCCCACAGGCCAGTCTGTTAGAGAAAGTTCCCCAGCTGAGGTTTCCTTTCCCAGGTGTGTCAAACTGACAATTGAAGCTATCCAGTATGTGCATATGCACCTACAGCTCCACCCATATACACAAGCTTCCAGACTATGAACAGTCCATTACTTAATGCAGTGACCTCCACAGTGGATAGGTACATGTTCAGTGAAGGTGGCACTGCATAAATATGAAATGCCTTATGTCTCCTTTGCATTGCTGAGAGTACCACAGGGCAAGTCATGACACAACATGTTAACTACTAACTTATATTCAAATTGGGTCCAGGTGCTGTGTTCCTTTCTCATTGCTGTGACCAAAACTTGAGAAGAGCTACTTAGAGAAGGGTTTACATTTTGATTCATGATTTGAGGGTTCAGTCCATCCTGGCAGGGAAGGAAGCTGTCAGGAATGGCTGCTGGCAGTGGCAGCCAGAGCTCGAGGCTGTTGGCTCACATCTTGACAGGCCAGGGGTCAGAGAAAGGGAATGCAGCTGTTTGGCGAATTTTCCCGTTTTCCTTTGACTCAGTCTGCGACACCAGCTATGGGTGGGTCTCCTTCCTTCAGCGGATCCTCTCTGTAAACACCCTCCCAGATACACCCAAAGGGGTGCCTCACTAATCTCCTAGGTATAGTGTATATTTCTTTTTTTTCTAGATATATTTCTTTAATATTTGTTTTTTAATTTATGTGTGTATGTGTGCCTGTGAGAGTGTATGCCACATGCATGTAGGTGCCTGAGGAGGCCAGAAGAAGATGCTGGATCCCCTGGAGCTGATGTTACAGATGGTTGTGATCTGCCATATGGGTGCTGGGAACTAAACTTAGTTCTCAGAAAGAATAGCAGGCTCGGTTAACCGCTACGACATCTCTCTAACCCCATGTCTAGGTACTTTAAATTCAATCAATATGTCAGTCAGAATTAGCCATGACACTGCCCCAGCTGACAGGCAAGGCTCCCTCTGGGACTTTGAAGTGGGTGATGGGATGGTGATGCTCAGCACAGCTGAGCCCTGTGGCCTCTGTCTTGGAGGCTGGAGAGTTGAGCACACTCTTCTTGCCGGTACTTGTACCAATTTACCTGTTTCTGACAACCTAAATATTCATTCTATCACATTGTCAGTTGGGACAATGGGCAAACATTTTTCCACATTACCATAAGCAAAATTTTTATTGGAAAGAAATGTAGCCACCTAGGGACACATGCAATTATTTTTATCATATTTATTTATTTGTGTGTGTGCCACATGCATGTGTGTGGGGGTCAGAGGACAACTTTCAGGAGCTGGTTTTCTCTATCGTGTGGGTCCCAGGGATCGAGCTCAGGTCATCCGGCTTGGTGATAATCAGTGCCTTTACCTGTTGAGCTGTCTCGCTGGCCAGGAATGTGCGCAGTTATTTATTGAGCCACACATTTCGCTTGGCTGCACTGAGAGGAGTGCAGCGTCCCTGTTTATAAAGCTTTTCAGATATTTGGAGGTCAGAGGCATTTCTGCTGGGAACCATGTATACTCACCATGACAGACGTAATCATGGGTACGGGCTCAGAAGGCACAGGCAGGAGTGCTACAAAGAGCTGAGTATCTTAGTTCTTTCTCCTCCCAGAAAAGGCCTGCTGTCCTTCCCCAGTAAAAAATTAAATTTTCAGCAGTGTCTATTGTGTAATTCTAAGATATTAAATACTATAATTCCAAGATAAGATCTGGCATGAATCTTTGTGATATATATGATAAAAGATTCTAGAGGGTCTAAAGTTTTAAAACATCAGATCAGTAGATGTACTTATATAATATAACTGTACCTTATAGCACAGCCAGCATTCATGTGGTAATCCAAACAGATCAGGTCATGTGATCTGACCGTGAGGAAAGACTCTTCAGTCAGGCCCATTGTGAAACCCAGGACACGATTCTCGATTTAAGGCCTTATTAAAGCAAAATATCAGCCTGAAAGATCTCAAATTCTACACTTTGGGAGTCTCAATGTCAATAATTAAAACAAAGAAGGTCTTTCAGGATGATTTTGTCAAGTTTTTGATGTGGTCTGAAAGCCTCCCAACAGGCCCCACATCCCAGGTCTTGCTCAGCCAGCTGCTTCAGGTGGCTTCTAATGGAGGCTTGTAATGTTTTGTTTTGTTTTATGTTATCTTATTTTAATCTGACTATGTGCAATTTGAATAATTATTTAAAGAATTACTATCTAAAAGTTCACTTTTCTTTTCTGACCAGGGTAAATACTTACGATTGTGGAGAAAAAATTTCAAACTGGTTGTCAAAGTTCATTGGCCGCCCATGCCATTTAATCAAGCAAAGTTCAAACTTCCGGAGGAATGCAAGGAAAACATCTGGAAAAGGTATTATGTTTGGGTGGGTTGTTAGAGGACCAGAGCCCTGGTAATTCTGCACATGTCAAATCCAGGCAAGGAAGTGGATTCACAGGGCAACTGGCTCCTGACTTCATCTTGTGGCCACAGAAACACATCGCAGGATTCTCATCTGGGGGTTTCATGATACCTCTTGTGCTTAGAGTAACGGCTGCATCTGAGTGGGAGACGCAGTAGCAAAGAGGCCCAGGAGTTGGGATTACAGATGTGCACCACTGCATCCAGCATTACGTGGGTTCCTAACTGGCTCTCATGAGTGCCGAGCAAGCATTTATGTAAGGGGTTTTATTTCTTTCCTTATTTATTTGCTTTTCCATTCTGCTTATTTTGTCTTGGAGTCATATATTTTATGCAGAGAATCTTGCCTTGGTCACTCACCCAAACTTCTATAAAACTAAACTATAAGTTGAAACATATAAGAAAGTTTTGAAATTTGCTTAGACCAAAAAGGACTAAAGGTGAGGAGATTTCTTCTGGATTGAGTCTTTATATTTTTAACAACACTTAGTCAATCAAAGCAACATAAATCTATTGTATATTTTGAAAAATGATTATTGAGCTTAAAGAGCAAATCTTGGAAATCTCTTTCTGTGCTAACTGGGCTCCTGCTATTGGTGCCCACACTGGAGAGTGGCTGTCATTTGAGGACAGATCCTGTGGTGCTCAGCATCACTGCCTTCTGAGAATCTTGTGCATCATAAAGCGCTTGGGAACAGGGGAGCTTGGCTAGCATCCTGACATGCAAGCCTTTCTTCTGAGATCCGTGACTGAAACACAGAGCTCTAACATGAAATCCCTTTCATGTCTGTCACTAGACAGCTTAATTAGGTCCCACAGTTCACGGCCAGTGAAGGACTGGACTCCATCTGACTTTCGGGAGGATCATTTGCCCAGGCTGCGGAGACTTTTATTTCCCTAGCTCTGGCTCCAGGATTTGAATGGGGCTTTTGTTTGCTATCCCAGAGGTTGTCAGCCCCCTGGGGGGGCAGCAGGCCTTAGGAGACCTGTGGCTTTTCCTCTGTGATAGGGGAGCAGGCCTTTTGTAGAGGGGCTGGGATGGCACCTCCCTTCTCAGGAAGACCAAAGAGGACAGGCGTGGAGAGCCTGGACATTCTTATGTACTCTGGGGACCACAGTCCTGGTTTGAGGAGGCTCCATAGGCTGACCCAGCCAGCCCTCTTTATGAACAGCTTAGATAAAAATAGTTCACACTTTCTTTCAATAGTTTTTTCCTTTTCAATAGCTCTGAATCATCTGTTTATTTCTAGAATCGGCGTCTTTTCTCTGGGGAGGTGTAGAGGCTCTTTACAGGCCTGTGTTGATCACGAGGCCCTCCACTGTGCTCTAGCCCCTCACTGGCTCTTCGAGCCTGGGCTGTGTAGGAAGACCCTGGTCCAAATCCAAAACTCTTTTTCAGAATAATCTCACCTTAGCCTTGTTTGCTGTCCTCATCTCTGGATAGTTGAAGCAGAATTTGCTAGAAGCCTGGTTTTTCTGTTTGCAGAGGCCTGAGCCATGCTCGGAACATGCTTTCTTTTGCTGGAGTGTCCTTTCTTCCCCTTGAAGACAGCATCTGCCTTTAGAAACCGCAAGTCTTGGAAACGATATTCCTCAGTGTTTCCCAGAGAGCGACCCTCCTTTCAATGCTCTGTTTTCAGATCCTCCTCCGGGCACCACAGCCACCCTTTCCCTTGTGAACGAGGCACAGTATCTGCTAGTAAACACATCAAGCATTCTGGATCTTCAGCACCAGCTGAATGCCAGGTAAGAGCTTTCCCTGGAGCTGCAGACAAGTGGAGCTATTTGCTCTTGCAGGGCCTGGCATCTCATGGGAAGGAAAGACCCAGGAGTCAGTGACTCCAGACCCTTGTTACAGGTGAAGTCAGTGAGCCCTTTGCTCACTTCCTGTTCATTTTTCTTTAAAAAAAAATTTGTGTGTATATGTGTGAATGTGTGTGCAAGTGTTCTTGTGTATATTCACATGTGCAAATCAGTGTAGAGGCCAGAGGTCAACCTTGGACACTTTCTTCCTCAATTGCTCTCCAACTTGTCTTTTAAATATTTTATTTCTTATTATTTTATGTGTATGAGTGTATTGTCTGCATATATGTAAGTACACCTGTGTCATGAAATGCCCACAGAGGTCAGAAGAGGGTATAGGATCCCCTGGAACTGGGGTTAGTGATGGTTGTTAGCTGCCGTGTGGGTGCTGGGATTCAAACCTGGGTCCTCTGCAAGAGCAGCCAGTGCTCTTAACTGCTGAGATGTCTCTCCAGCTGCATCCACCTTATTTTTTTTCAGACAGGATCTCTCACTGAACCTAGAGCTCACTGATAGGCGAGGCTGACTGGCTCGTGAGCCCCAGGGAGCCTTCTGTCTCATCACTCCAGCACTGGGTTTACAAGTGCATGCCACCACACCAGGCTTCTTACACAGGTGCTGGGGATTGAAGTCAGGTTCTCATCTTTTTATACCGAGCACTTTATCAACTGAGTCATTTCCTCAGTCCCAGTCTCTGTGAGTCTCTGAGCACTCTTGTGCACTGCCTGGGGCAGCTAGTGTATGGAGGGGACAGGTGTGCTCCGACTCAGGGGTCAGCCATGCTTGGTGGCCTCATTGCTTTGAGTCCTTGTGGCCCATCTACTGCAGCAGGAGTGTCACTCTCCTCATGATAGAGGAACGAAAAAGAGCTGTGTTGGGACCCCCAGTAGCACCGTTCTGGGGACCAAGCCTTCAACCATAAGGAAGGACCTTTAAGGATATTTAAAGTTCAGTCTATAGAAGCTTCCACTGTCCTTCTGGACACCCTGGAGGTAAAGAGTGGCGATTCCTCTAGCTGTCACTTTTAGTCATTCTCTTTCTTCACCTTGTTTTAATTGAATTGTTACCGGCTTGACCCAATCTCATTGCCCACCCTCCACTGTCCCCTGACTCTTAGGACCCCTGCCCTGCTTCACACAGCCGTCGGAGGGCTGAAGAGGAGTGGTTGTGGAAGCACTTTGAGTGTAATTCCAGGCAGGCTTAAACATAGTTTATTCACTATTTTTATTTATGTGTATAAGTGTTACCTGAATGTGTGTAAGTGCAGTCATGTCATGCAATGCCCGTGGAGGTCAGCAGAGGGCATCGGATCTCCTAGAATTGGAGTTAGGATGGCCTTTAGCCGCCATGTGAGTGTTGGAACCAAACCAGGGTCCTCTGCAAAAGCAGCCAGTGCATGTAACCCCTGAGCCATCTCTCCAGCCCCCAGGCAGGCTTTGTTTGCAAGATACACCCTTGGACACTGCTTGTGGCCCTGCTCACTGCTCCTCACTCCTTTCCTGGGGGTGTGTGTGGGGGGACTGCTGTTAGGATGCCATCTCAACTCTAGAAAGGGTCTGATCACATTGACCTCATTGTTTTTGAGAGGAAATTCAAGTCCCAAGGTAGCAGGCAGTTAGGGAAATCACCCAGCTGTGAGGCCAGAGCATGGTGGACACTGGCTTCTCATTCCTCAGGCCAGGGAGGTGGGCGCACACTCCTAGGGTGCTGTCGTTCTCATGTGCCACGTGGCCTTGTGCATGGATGACACATTTTAAAACACCTGCAGATACAGGTGAGAAGGGGTGGAGAAGCTTTTTTTAAAAAATTATTTACTTAATAACCACATACTTAGAAGAAACATTTCATTACAACAACATTGACATATTCACTAACGATTTCCAGAGCTAAGATGCATCACTTTCAAAATTGGCTGTAAATTATTAGGTTTACAGTTAAATTATTACAGTTATACAATATTGTACTCAGTATAAACCCTATAAGACATAACATTAAATGAGGTTTTAACCTTTAAAAAAGATCTCCTTTTGATTATTAAAATACACAGTTTCATACAGAAAAATTCATTTTAATGCAATTGACATTAAGATGTTTCCACGTGCATTTCTAATCTCTGTATATCTGATTATTACTAGTCACAGTCGGTTACTTTCTGAGCTCCTTGACATCTGAACATGGATATAAAGTCGTCAGGTAGATTTCAATGGTAATGTTTTCACCTCTACTAATTATTAAGGAGAAAAATTTTATGCTTTGAAGGGGCTGAGAAGCTTTTAATCTTGCAAGCGGTGGGCTGCTGGGAGTGGAGTGATTCTGGTTTCTGGTCTTTGGTGAGAACCCACAGTGGCGTTCCCTAGCTATGGGCTGCTTTGTCCTTCTCGGGTGCAGAATTGCGGCATAGCTACAGTCTCCAGAGTTCACTGAGTTTTCTCAGCACTCAGGGACCCTCCTCCTCAGGCACCCAGAGTAGGAGCCATTAGGTGTACAATTTTCTGGGGTCTTTGATAGAAGTTACAGGTGAGGACAGACTTGCTGCAACCCTGGACCCTACCAGCAGGGGTCAGTATCTCCCACTAGCTGGTTTAGAGCGGGGCTTGGTGTTTCCTGGTGATCTGTTTGCACATTTGATGAATTCCTTTATTTGAATCGTAACCACAAATGCTTTCAGACATTTCACCGAACCCAAAGGATGTGTGTGTGTGTGTGTGTGCGCGCGTGTGTGTGTCAACCCAGAAAAGTAAATCCCTACTCAAAGGACTGACAGTGCTATCCTCATTTTGGAGATGGAAGCCGCAGTCCTTTTAGGCCGTGGGAGATGCACATAGCTCATGGTGAAGCTATTGGTCTCCTGGCCTCTGGTTTACACAGAGGCTCTGCTATTCAGAAGGGCTTTGTGATGATCTCGACAAGCCTTTCAGTTCTGTCTACCATGCTGAGTGAACACCGGCTACCACCTCCCAGCACATACCAACTTAGAAATTCTAGAAACTCATTGAAGTACACGAAGTGTAAAAAAATCCTAAGAACACAGCTCAGTGAAATTTTACAGTTGTGTGCACCCTAGTGACCCAGCTCAAGTGGGGATCGTCCCCAGAAACTTCTCTTGTAGACCATCGGAGTCGACCCCACTGACTTCGAGTCAACCCCACCCTTATTCTGGCTTCTTCTCTGGTGGCTAGCTTCACCTGTTCTTGGGCTTAATGTATAGAGTGAGCTATGGTGTTGGCAGGGGGACAGTTGGAACTATTTTCAGTGTATTCCTCTATGTGGGATTGGAGTGTGTATGGAGGTGCAGAAAGTAATTTTGTGGAAGCTTGTAGCAGTAAAAAAAAAATTAAACAAGAATATATAAGTTGGGCATGGTGGTGCATACACGTAATCTCAGTATTTGGGAGTCAGAAGCAGGAGAATCAGGAGTTTGTGGCCATCCTTGGCTACACAGTGAGTTTGAGGCCAGCCTGGACTACATGAGACCCTGTTTCAGGAAAAAAAAATCAACAAAAATTCAAATGCTTGTTAAAACTGTAAATAGAAGTTAAGAATATTATTCTTTGCAAATGTGGGCTGGTGCCATGGCAGGTAAGGCACATGCTGTCAAACCTGGCAACCTGAGTTCTACCCTGGGTTGCACATGATAGTAGAAATCAACTCTCACAAGTTGTCCCCTGACCTCCACATGTGTACCATGTGCATGCCTCCCCCACCAATGAATAAATAAATAAAACATAATAAAATATTATCCTTCAGTTGGGTATCGATGATGCATACCTATAATTTCAGCGCTTGGGATGCTAAGGCAGGGGAATTGCAAACTTGAGGGCCCTCCTGGCCACCATAGCGAGACCTTGACTCAATAAACAAAGACTCTTCTATGATTCTTTTTATTAAATATTAATATTTTATTTATTTTTATTTTATGTGTATGAGTGTATTGCCTGTGTGTATGTAAGTGTACCTGTGCTGTGCAATGCCTGAGGAGGTCAGAAGAGGGCATTGGATTCCCTGGAACTGGAGTTATGGACAGTTGTTAGCTGCCATGTGGGTGCTGGGAATTGAACCCAGGTCGTCTATAGAAGCAGTCAGTGCTCTTAACTGCTGAGCCATCTCTCCAGCCCCTCTTCCATGTTTCTTATGATGTTCTGACTTGCACAATGGAGTGTGGTCACCATACTTGGCAGGTTCATGGTAGTTTGGCCTGCTGATAGCTCTTAGATGATGCTCCCATGTTCTGAACTGGTGTTTTCTCAAGCCTCGTTCACCTGACCCTGTTCATCTGGTTTCCAAAGCACTTCATCTCTTTGGCTAAGACCTATCCACCCTTTGTCTGTCTCCTGTGGGCTTCTCCCTGGAGGAGCCCACATACAGGGAGAGGCTATGGCCATGTCTCTAACAGATGGGTGTCTCATGGGAGAAGTTTGCTCTGGCCACTCAGGCCTTAGGCCAGAGTAGGGCTGATAAAGGCAGGCATTGAGTGGTGGGTGTGTGGAATCACTACCACAGCACAGCCTTCTGCCATTCCCTACACTTCTTTCTTGGTCTTTCTAAACAGTGATGGCCCTGGACAGGAGGAATCATTCCCGATGAAGGATCTTGTCTCCCGTTTCCGTGCCAATATAATTACCAATGGAACAAGGGCTTTTGAAGAAGAGACGTGGGACGAGATTTCAATCGGCTCCTTGCATTTCCAGGTATGTTGCAGGCTGGTCTGTTACCTTTCTTCGAAGGTTGTGAATGACAGTTGTTCTCAACTAGACCTGGACAGTGGCAGGTGCCTCCCCCTCCCCTGCCATCTTTGTCCGTTACCCACAAAACCTCATTAGTAGGGCATGCGACCCCAGAATTCTGGGGTGTGTCTTGACTGATCCATTCTGTCCTTCCCATGAGGGTGGCAGTGGTGAGTTTCCCATAAGGAAGGAGAGTGCCTGCACAGATCGTCAGAGGCTGGGCGGCACCTCTTTGCATCATGGTTAGGCTAAGTCTTCTTGGAATGCTTGTGTCCATGAGAACTCATCCTCCTAAATGTTTCGGGGCTTTCTGGCACTGTGGAGCTTGTGAGAGACCAGAGCCTGTGACTCCTCGGTGCCCACGACTGCTGCTGTCATGATAAACACTCCTCTTTCTCTTCCTCTGCCTTTTTTCTGTCTCTCTTTCCCTTCCCCTCCCTCCTCCTTCACTTCTTCCTCTCCTCTCCCCCTCCTTCCTCACTCTCTGGTTTCTGCCCTCCATGGCAGTTGGGGAGAAGATACTAGTCACTGGCTAAGTCTCTTCCCAGTCTTTGGGCTCCCTAAGCCTTCACTGTGGGCTTCAAAGCCGTGAGAAACGGAAGGGACGCCCCAGGCTAAAACTGCTGTTCCTCACCTGACTAGCAGAACTCCATGGGCTCTGCCCCTGCCATCTCTCTGAGCTCCTTCCCCCTCAGCTGTCTACCTCTAACCTTGACCTCTCCGTGCCCTGGACTAGACAACCTTCCTTCCTCAGCCTTTGCCCTGGCTGTCCCTTCTCCTTGTCATGTTGCTCTGGACCTGGGCTCAGAGACCACCTCATCAGATTACATGATCCCACTTTGCATGAGGTCTGCTGCATTCCCTCAGAGCACACAAAGGTCCAAGTCTGTTTTTCCCATCTGTGCCTCTAGGGCCTACAGTCTGGCTGAGTCAGTGCCCCATAAGTAATTGCTGAGGGAGCAGGCAGACAGGAAAGATCAGGAATAGTTGGGGCAGAGAAGGGTTCAGCCCTGGAGAATGTGCTCAGGTCTTGAGTGGGAAGGAAATCACTGACATCATAGCAGGGGTGGAAGCTGGCTGTCATGTGACTACCTTGTGTCCAGGATCTGCACTCAGATAGAAGACCAGTCTAACATCTGGAAAAACAGTATCAATAATCTAAATTGCTATCAAAGGATGTCCAATCTGGGCTGGGAGATAAATGACAAATTGTGTGGTGTAACACAAGGTCCCAGTGATCTTTCTTACCTTTAACCTCCCAGAGCTCCTCTTGTCTAGGCAGCTGCTCCGTCTTGAAAGCCAGCCTCTTATTTCTCCTGGGTTCTCTCCCAGAAGCCTCCTTCTGGCAGCTTGCATGTCCCTGCATCCTGATTTCCCGCCTTTTCCTCATTCTCCATCATTGCATCTCTGCCGTTTTAGAAACACCTGCACTAAATATACCTTGTGAGATATGTGGAGAGAGGGAGGGAGGGAGGACCAAAGGAAGGAAGGAGAGAAGAGGGAAAGGAAGCCAAGCTGGTCCCTATCAGAGCTTACCTAGAAATAGCACTGCCTGTGCCCACCCCACCCCCACTCCCCCGGAAAGCACACAGAGCCTTTCTGAATGACATCTCAGCCTCACTTGCTCTTTTAATGTTAACATTCCTCATGTACAGCAACTGATTAAAGTTAAGCTACACATGCTCTTAGGTCCAGTAACTTCATTTTGTAGAAAACTATTGCATAAAAATACTCATGTCGGGACTGGGGATGGAGTTCAGTGGCAGACCACTTGCCTGGCATGAACAGAGCCCCAGGTTCAATCCCCAGTATAGCGAAACTACTACCGTGACCACCAACAAGCCAAGGCAAGGATGCAAAGATATTGCCACATTGCTCATTGAAGTATTATTATATTGTGAAAAATTAAGGAAAATCCTAAATATATATAAGGAGGCTAGTTAAATAAGTTATGCTAGGGGGTTGGAGAGGTGTCGCAGTGGTTAACAGCACTTGTTGTTTTTGCAGAGGACCAAGTTCCCAGAACCCACATGGTGGCTAAGAGCCATCTGTAACTCCAGTTCCAGGGTATCTGACACCCTCTTCTGGTCTCTGTGGGTACTGCATGCACAAGGTTAACATACAGGCATGCAGGCAAAATGCTTATACATGTAAAACAAAAATAAATAAATCTTTAAAAAAAAATCTTAAAAAAATACATTAAGCTACAGCTGCAGTGTAGTCCTGGGCAAACCCAAACAGGAGCAAAGCATTGGGAACTAGTTCATGGCTTAACAGAGAAGAGCTATGAACAGCAACTCACAGACACAAGCTTCCATCCTGAAAATTCCAAAATGTGAGAATGAGGTTGCTCTCCATGCACTGACACGGAAGGCTACCCACTACGTGCATGAGTGATGAAAGGGAACCCTGGTGCCCTCCCAGACATCAGTGTGTGTCCACGAAGGTGTGGATGTGTGTCTGGGAGTAGCACTGGGCCTCAGGGATGCCCCGCAGGCCCTTAGCAGCAGCGGTCTCTGAGGATGAGGAGGCCGCAGCTGCTTTTCTCATTGCTGTGGCAAACACCTGGGAAAAGCATTGTAAAGATGTGTTCATCTCAGTTTACAGCTGGAGAAGTCGTGGCAGTGGGGGCCTGAGGCCGCTGGCCACATTCCAGCCACAGTCAGAAAGCGGAGACCGAGGAACGCTGAGCTCCACTCTCTCCCTCCTTCTTAGTCTGTGATCCCAGCCCCTGGGATGGTGCCACTCACATTCAGGTGGATCTTCTCACCCTAATTACTCCAGTCTAGATACTCTCTCACAGACATGGTCAGAGGAGTGCATTATAGGTGGTTCTACCCCTGTTAGCTGGACAGTCAATAAGCATCACGGGAGGGAAGGCTGCTGCTGGGCTTTCTCTTTTAATTCTCCATATTTCTATATTTGACTTATTTTTAAGTAAGCATATGGGCTAGTAAGTGGATGTTTAAGATGCCAATTGAAAACACTAAGAAAAAAGGGCAGGGCTTTACGGAAACACTTTCCTTTGTGTTAATGTTCAAAGAGAATTATCTGGAAAATGTCCTTCCTGCCAGTCTGAGAAACTATTTTCTGAAGATCTTTTCAACAAACTGACAAGATTTTGATCTGAAGAGTTTTCTGTGGGTGGCACCTGGCCTGCATCTGGGTCTGGTGTCTACTGTGGATCCCAGCATCCCTCCAGCAGGTGCCCTGAGAGTTACAGTTTCTCTGGAGGAGAAGCTAAGAGGGTTCTGCACTGAGCTGGCTCCTGATCCATTGGGATCCCCAGCTACAGAGCCAGAGTCTCCACTTGAGTGCAGTGGAGTGCCAGGCCTGAGCTTGGCATCCCTGAAATAGTATCTGGAATCCTTGTCAAATCCAGCTAAGCTGTTGGATGAGGAAATGAGTCTTAGAGCGGTCACTGGCTGAGTGTCACAGTGAGCACCTGGCTGAGCTCCGTAGCATACTTCCGCACTCGCAGGGCCTGGGAATCTGGACCTCAGCAACACACAGAGGTTCTGTTTCCACGGGGTGAGTGCCTACCAGCTAGAGTGCACTCTGGAGAAGCAAGCTGAGGTTCAGCTAGATTATGTCAGTGCTCCTAATTTCAGCGTACAGTTTATACACATTCACGATGAGCAGAGGTGAAAATGGCCACGAGGAAATGGAATTGCTGGCCTGGGACTCACAGTTGCTCAGGAGGCCAAAGCAGGAGGATCGTGAGTGTGAGAGTTCAAAGCCAGCCTGGTAATATATATCAAGGCTCTGTCTGAAAAGAAAAAAAAAAGTATTTTTGCATCTTTTATGTGTGTAATAAAAGAGTAATCTCATTACTGCTGAGCTATAACTTTTTGTTAATAGTTATCTGACTACTGAGGCTTTACCATTCAGTAAGGCCTCTGCCAAGAGCAGAACATTGTATTTATTTATTTATTTACTTATTTATTTATTGAGACAGAGACTCACTATGCAGCCCTAGCTGATCTGAAACTCCCCATGCAGACCAGGCTGGCCTCGAACTCTGAATATGTATAACATTCTGTTTTATGCACTGTATGAGTGAGATACACAGGTAGCTATGTCTATATACCCACATAAAATACACATATAATTTGCTTCAGTTATGAAAATAATTATTTCGCACATTTTATTTAAAGGCCTTTGTGATTTTTTTGAGACAGTGTAGCTCAGGCTAGCCTTAGATTTGTTCTATAGCCGACTTTGACTTTCTGTCCCTCCTGCCTCTGCCTTCTGAGTGCTAGGATTACAGGAGTGTGCCACCACACTTGGTTTACGCAGAGCTGGGGATGGAAGCCAGGGCTTTGTGCAAGCTAGGCAAACACTGCCAGCTACATCCTCAGCCCCACCTAGATTGGTTCTGATACTTGTGTTAAGCATCATGTAGGCATGGCATCTTTGCTACCGTGTGATGTGTTCCCTGCTATCAGTAATGGAGGATACATCCTTACATGTGACTCTGTGTTTGTACTTCTGGTTCCTTTTCAGGTTAAACGCCTACTCTTGTAATAACTGCTGAAAGAACACAGACACCTGAGGATTCTTTCTGATGCCTTGATTGGTGGCCCAGGCCTGGCTGGGTGGTTTCTGTTCCATCTCTTTATCCTTGAAGTTTCTGAGTACTTTTCTTCACTCAGATTCCCACCCCCACCCCACCCCAGAATTGTCAAGATTGTTTCTCTCCCTTCTTCCCACAGCCCTTAAGCAGTAACCTTTCAGCTGACAGCCTCACATGGGTGATTCCAAGCAGGCTCCGAGGGACCACTTACAAATTGGCCATAGTTGTATGATTCCTCCATGCAGAGTGTGAGGGCCTCATCACGTGTCTCTTCTCCTCTGACAGGTTCTGGGGCCCTGTCACAGGTGCCAGATGATTTGTATCAATCAGCAAACTGGGCAACGGAATCAGGATGTTTTCCAAAAGCTTTCTGAAAGTCGCAAGAGAAAGGTAAGCATGGCTGTAAAATGTGACTCTGTTTTAAGGTCTGGGCGCATGATTGGCACCAGCACTATATTGATAAGGGCTGATTTTCCACAGTGAGGGCTTCGTTTCCAGAGCCCAGGAGCCATTAAATTCTTGACCTTGTCCATGGTGCCATTGTATTTTCCTTTCCATCCAATACCTCTACTTTTTTTAAAATCACATATATTTTTTACTCTCAGATCTTGTTGAAGATATAAGGAATATAAAAATAGCTCAGGGCTGGGATGTAGCTCAGTGGTAGAGCATTTGCCCAGCGTGCATCGGGCCTGGATTTCATCCCAACTACCTCAAGAAAAAAAAGTAATTCTCTTGTCTTAGTTACTGTTTTCTTCACCACTGAGATCTCATTAAGAGCAAGATGACTCAGTATAGATATAAGATCTGTGGAGAGGGCTCAGTGAGTTCCGTGATGCCATAGCTTACCAGTTTACCTCCTGAAGGCTTGCAGTGATTCGATGGTGCTGTTTTAGCTTCTGACGTAAAAGCTGAGCTTCTAACATGTTGATTTGTTTAAGCACAGATGTTTAGCTCTGTATTTTCTGTTTCTTTGTATTTGTGAAGAATTCCAGTCAAGGCTGCACAACAATATTCTAGACTCAGGGGCGAAGTGGCAACACCTGGTATCCCAGAGAGAGCCCAAGCTCACCCTGTCCAAACAAACAAACAAACAAACAAACAATAAATGAATAAACAAACACACTTAAGTGAATGGACTGGGAGGTGGCTCAGTCATCCAGGTGCCTGCCTTGCAAGCTTGAGGGCCTGAGTTGGATCCTCAGAACCCACATAAAAAGAGCGGGATGTTGTGGTGCAGCACTGGGGAGGCAGACAGGAGACTCCTGGGGCTCACTGGCCAGCCAGCCTAGCCTCCTAGGTGAGCAACAGGCCGATGAGAGGGCCTGTCTCAAAACTAGGTAAATGGCTTCTGAGGACTAGCAGCTGAGGCTGTCTCTGACCTCCATGTGCACACACATGTGCCTGTGCACGTGGGCATGCACACCCACATACATTGACAATTCTTGAAAATTAACAGACATACTCCAAATGTATAACCTATTGCCAATATAAACTGGCAGGTTAACTTATGGGAAAATATCAGTGTTTCCTGTTTTGTCAAAAGGATGTTTGGGGCTTATAGATGAAATGCCATCATAGGGTACTTGCCTGGTATGCGTGAGGCCTGGACTCAATCTCAAGCTGCTCTACAAAAGACAAGAGAAAAATAAGGTTTTGTTTCCCAGCATTTGATTATTTGATTTATTCAAGTGTCCCAGTTTCTTTGCGAATACGAGATAGCTATAGTCTGCAGAGGCGCTGGTGTGGCTGCCTGGAACGGCCCCCACGTGGCTGCCTGGAGGATGTGTAGGCACAAGAACTGTGATGCATGGAAGCACTATTCCTCAGCATCGAGGCGATTCCCATGTCACGATTTTAAAATGTTAGAATTATTTTAGATGGAAAACTTGCCGAGAGAGCACCATCCTGCACCCTCTCCATCAGCACGCACACAGAGCTCCAGGGCTTAACTTGGCTCCTACCCCCTGACCTGTTCTGAAACACAAGGGCCCAGATGCCATCAGGAGAATGCACAGATCCAGGAGCGCCTCATGTGCCCCAGCTCCTTAACGGCTCATTGGTCTCAGTGGCAGACCTTGCGCAGACCTAGAAGATTCTTCACTCCCATCTTCCATCCTTATTTTGAAGGCTTGGGAGAATTTTAACGTACAACATTTAAGGAAAGTGCAGAATTTTGCCATTATTTCCCCAAATGGTTTTTCTGCCAGAGAACTGAGCGGTGGGCAGAGACTGAGAACAGGAAGAAGGTCCTCCTGCAGGAGGCATGGGCCCTGTGAGAGGAGTTAGAAGTCCAGCAAAGAAGAGGTGTGGGGTAACTGCTGGGTCTCAAGCTAGGACTCCTACGTCCCCTGCATTCTACTGCACAGAGGTGCCCTTCGGTGTGCTTCACCCAGGCATTGCCAATCAGCACGTTTTTAATGACTTGACTTTGTTTTAAGCGCTATTACTATTTTTGAAAGCTTGCATTCTCTTAAAACATTATTTATGTAATTTAATTAATTAATTTCTGTGTGTGCCACAGCACATGTGTGCAGAGCAGATGGCAGCTTGTGAGGGTCAGTTCTCCCCTTCTACTCTGAGTTCCAGGAATCAAACTCAGGACAACAAGCTTGAAGGCAAGCTCCTTTACCCACTGAGCTATCTTGCCCGTCCAAGTTAAGCACTGTTTACAAATGACTTTAACTGCTGTCTTGTTCACAGGTGAACTTTGGCGTGTACCTGCTGCATGCATCCTTGGATTCATCTTCACCCTCTTTCCTCTCGGTGGGATCTAAGGTGCTCCCTGTGTTGAAAGAGAACACACAATGCCCTGAATCCCTTTCTTTCCAGAGACATCAGGGTGCTCTGGCCTAACCTTTTTTTTTCCCCAGAGAGCATTAAACTTTCTCTTTAACAATCCTGTCTACCGTTACTGAGAGCCACAACTTGATTCAGTAGAACTTGGGTTTTGAATGAGCACAGTTCTTCCCTTTGGAGGGGAAGCACGACTTCCCTTCATCCTCTGATTTTTCTGGGCTCTCTGCACTGTCCCACTCTGGAGAGTGGTTTCAAGGCCTAGGGACTGAATCTGTGCCCACACCCAACACGGCTCCCACATGTACCTGAGCATGATTAATTGTAGTTAGATGAAAATTTTAATGACACTCAAGGGATTAAAAAATTTAACTTTCATTTATTTATTTATTTATTTATTTATTTATTTATTTATTTATTTATTTATTTATTTATTTATTATTTGTGTGTGTGTGTATGTGCAGGAGTGTCCATGTGCACACCTGCTAAGGAGTGTGTGTAGAGGTCAGTGCACAACTTTCAGGAGCTGGTTCTCTCCTTCAACCATGTGAATCCTGGGTTCAACTTCAAGTGCCTTTACCCAACTGAGCCATCCCACTGGTCCAGTTTTGTTTTGTTTCAAATTAAAAGTTTATCGAGCACAACACAAGAGGGCAGTGTGTTGGCAGCAACTACAGTACACTGCCTGCCCAATTTTCAATTTATATATTTTTGGTGGTGGGGGGGTGTCGAGACAGGGTCTCATGTAGCTCAGGCCGGCTGGATCCTCCTGCCTCCACCTCCCAAGTACTAGAATGTGTTACCATGCGCGGTTTGATTTATATATTCTGATATATGATATATATATATTCTGATAGGCAGGGTCACTGATAAGTTACAAAGATGGCCAGCTTCCTTCTGCTTTTTCCCCTGAGACAAAGACCTTTCTCCTGCTGGCAGAGCCCTTCTGGCTGACAGGTCCAGACCAGTTTAAGTCGGTCCTGGACATATCTCAGCTTGGAGCTGTGGTCTATTAGCCCTCACTTCTTTGTTTAGGTTGGCCAACCTAAAATTAGGGGAGGGTGACCTGCCCTATCCACCAAAAATGCTTAAAAGACACAGGCCTCCCCTACAGACTTTGGATTTTTTGGTTTCCAAATCCCCTCTCCACTTGTAGAGTTTTTCCTCTGTGTGAGCTGGGCATGTATGTGAGTGTGTTTACTTTTAATAAAGTTTGTTGCCTGTTGTGTGTGAGAGTCTTACTGTCTTAATTCTTTACTTGATGGAGAAAATGAACCCCATCACAACTGCTACATGGTAACAGGCTCACACTTCAGATTTCTGTGTCTTTTTGATAACAGGTTCTTTTGTTGATATATAACCTTTTTGTCACTAGTACTTTTTCCTCGGAAGTCTAATATGTAATGTTGATATAACTGAGAATTATGAGCCCCCTCTCAAGAATGAACATAAATTCTGAAATTCTTTAAGAAGTAGCATAGTCCAGCAATATCTAAAAAGATTATATATCATGGGTATGTTAGATTTATTTCAAGTGCACAATGCTGTTTTATTAATTTTAAAACATTAACTGAGTTAAAAGAGCCATGTCTGATTGAAATGTCTACTTTTTGTACTTCACAAATACATTATTTTCTTCACGATGCTGGTTGATGCTTATTAATATCTGTGAGTGAATATCATGAGCCAGGCACTCTGCTATGGGCCTAACATGGCCAACTTTCATTCTCCCATCCACCCTGTCCATTCTAAGTAGGGAAACACGCTCAGAGAGCTGACCCACTGAAGGTCAGAGAAGAAGCACCTAGCAGAGATCAGATGAGAGTCCAGGTCGCCTTCATAGTTGTGGAGTGTGCCAGGTCACTGTGGGTGCTGGTCTAAGCATTTCCGGTGGATTAAATGCCGAGATCCTTTAACAAGATTCTGAGGAATCTACTACTGTCCTCTCTGTTCAGAGATGAGAAATTCGAGGCCCAGAGAGGGTTAGTCGGGTGATGCACGTTCACAGGCAGATAAGTAGAGATCTGGAGAGTGCATTCTGGCCACCTCACTCAAGGAAAGCCACTGTTGCTTAATGAGCAAATTGCTTTGCTTTTGATGCAGGTGAAGCATTGTAACAAGAAGCACTGGTCAGTGGTTTGCTCATGAGCTGCACACCTCCATTGCACTGATGGCTATAGGTGAGAAAAGGATCAGCCAGTGTGCTCACGGAGCTCAGCAGTTCACGTCAGCCAATCACGCAACACAATGTGTTGATGGAGGTCCAGAGGCAAGGGTTCATCTAGGAGAGGACATCAGCCTGGGGGAAGAAAAGGAAAGTCCCTCAGAGTAGTAGGTTTAGTGAGAATCTCCCCCAAAGGCTCAAGTATTTGGACACTTGGTCACTAGCTAGTGGTGCTATTTGGGGGTAGGAGGTCATGGAATCTTTAGGAGGTGTCGCCTTGTTGGAGGAAGTATGTTACTGGGGGTGGGCTTTGAGAGTTCACAGCCTGGTCCCGCTTCTGGTTCGCCCTCTGGTTTCTGCACATACTTGAAGATGTGAGCTCTCGCTCAGCTTTCTCTTCCTTCTGCCTCCTGCCTTGCCTCACCACCATTATGGACTGTCTGTCTGGAATACTAAGCCCAGATTAAATTTTCTTTCCATAAATTGCCTTGGTCATACTGCTTTATCACAGCCACAGAAAAGTAATACACACAAAGATGAGCAGGGCAGTGCTATCACCTGTCCAACCTTCAGTGTCCCTGTCTTCTACCCACGACTGTCTCTGGTCTCTAGGGCCTTCAGCCCCAAAGTTGCATTTGCTATTTAGAGTGCCTCTACCTTGATCAGATGAAATCATCAGGGTCAATTGTGCACTATCTTTCCTATCTTTCCTTTATCCTTAGGGAGGGCGTAATGATGGTTTAAATTGTCAACTTGACAGTACCTAGGCTTGCTCTGGAGACAAACCTCTGTGAGGGATTCTAGATTAAGTTAATGGAGGTGGGAAGATCTGTCCTAAATGTGGGCAGCACCATCCACAGGCTGGAGTTCTGGACTGAATAGAAGGAAAAAAACAAGTGAGCACCAGCATTCGTCTCTCTGCTTCCTTCCTGACTGTGGACGCAGTGTGACCAGCTGCCTCACCCTCCTGCACCATGCCTTCCCTGCCTTAATGGGCTGTTATCCCCAAGAACTGTAAACCCAAGTAGGGCGAGCCTCCCTCCCTCCCTCCCTCCCTCCCTCCCTCCAAAGTTGCTTTTGTCAGCTATTTTGTTTCAGCAGTAAGAGAAGTCACTAAGTGCTGATAAATCTCCAAGGCAAAGAAAGCACAGGCTTCGGGGATCCACAGGACCCAGGAACTGACTGCTGGCACTGAACACTGGCTGGGACTTGAGGCTCCTGAACCAGCGGTTCTGCCAGGGATACTGGCAGCCACCAAAACCTTCATGAGCAGTGTTTCTCAAGTACTCCAGATCTCTGAGAAAGACCTGGGCTCTTCAGGGAGCCCTTGGAAACGGAAGGGAAGCTAGGCTCCACCCAGCAGCCTCTTGTGGCTTTTTTGCTAATCCTCTCTTTTGTGCTAACAGAATTAACTTCTACATATTTCACCTTGCAACAACCAAATTAAAATTGCAGTGAACAATCCCTCTTGTGAGCAAGTTGCTGGACATCTCTAAATCTCATCTGAAAAGTAAGCAAAACCAGAGAGTGTCTTAAATGTTATTCTGCGGGAATAAGCCACGTCTACCACCCGGTGGCGGTGGCGGCATTAGGTAAGCACAGAGTGAGGAGTGAGTTTTGTTTCTTCAGAAAGCAGAAAACTAGTTCAAGGGAGTCGCTTCCAGCTCTCTGAGTTCAATCACATTAGCTGGTGGAATCCTTTAGAGGTTACTTCTTGAACTATTTTCCAGCGGATTACTTTTCAATCTACTTGACTGACTTTTCTTTTGGGGTTTGTTTTTCTTAGGATTCTTTTTTTTTTTTTCCCCCCCAAGGATGCAGCTTTGCATTAATTGGCTGTTTTGTCCAGTCTGTATGTCTGTGTCTCTCAACCTCTTCCCTTTCTATGTATAGGTATGACTGCACACACATGCATATATATGGAGGTGTGTGCATATAGAGTTACTATTGTGGGTATTAGATTGTCAAAATCATGGTTGCTGGACATCTGGTCCTCGGGCCTCTTTGCTACATCATGGCTTTTCTTTTTTGTGGGGAGCAGAATCTAGTTCCTACTTCCTGAATCAGGCATGGTCTTGACTTGGTGTCCATCCCTCCAAAAGTTGTCAAATACACTCTGCATACATTTTTCTTTTACTATTACATTTATTTATTTTGCACGTATGTGTATATGTGTGAGCAAGTGAGTGGAAGTCAGAGGACAACTTGTGGGAGTTAGTCTCTTTTTCCACCATGTGGGTCCTGAGGATCAAACTCAGGTCATCACGCTTGGCAGCAAGGGCCTTTACCTGCTGAGCCATCTTGCAGACTGCTGCAACATAAGTTTTGAGCCCACAAGACAGACGAAATCCAGCACAGAGTGTGGAAGTGGGTAAGAAACCCTAGCTCTACCTGAGGAAGTACTAGCAAGTGATGACTGCTGGAAGGGAGAGCCGGTTTAAGGGTGAGACTCTTGGTATGTTAACCAGGCTCCCGTGGATAAACCCACACTGAAGGGCATTGGGGGACACAAATTTGACTCTATAGGCATTTAGAAATTGGGGATGGGGGTAGTAAGGGGGTGCAGATAGGGGAGAGGATCTAAATATGATCAAAATATATTGTATGTAATTTGCAAAAAGTCAATGAAAAATGAGTCAAAAAATAACTAGAACAACATCAACAACAAAAATAACCCTCAAAAATATAGTTCTTAATGAAAGAACACGGATGTCTCCTTATTTTACTTTAGCCATTTCATAGTGAGGAAATTTGTCATCAAATGTTGCTCTGTAGGTCGTTTTTGGGCTTCATAGATTTGGACACTAATTCTTGAATATTAAAATACCATTTTCTTGGGACTGGAGAGCTTAGCTCCATAGCCTGTTCTACCCCATTCAAGCTGGATCCCAGAGGTCTTCTCATTTGGAACAATCTCTGTCCCTTTTAGTCCACGCTAACAGGGCCTCTGTCAATGCAACTGTCTTAAAATCTCTATGGACTGTCTAATGAGTCCTATGAAGATTTGTTTCACATGCCACACATGGTGTCCACAACTCTCAGTTTAGTCCTTCAGGCTGCTGACCCTTAGCTTTCTCAGAAGCCTCTGTATAAATGAGAATGCCCATGGTTGATGCCTCCAGGCTCACAGAGATCTTAATGGTCTAGCAATCACATTTTATAATTGATTTTTACCAAGGTCTTCCTTTAAGACTCTTTTGCTGTCTGGAAGGACTGGGGACAAGAAATGGCTTTATTTCACAGTCCAAATCTCCATATTTCCTTTAAATTCTTCTTAAAATTGAGTTAATTATAATGCGCAGATAGACGCATTTGATGCCTTGAACGCTTTTTGGACTTCTCAGCTAACTCGTCAGGTTCATTCGATTACTTTGTGCCTCCTGAATCACTGCCGATTCAATTGTCTTGCCGATTGCCTCATACCATAACAACCATTTCCCAAACCATTTTCTTACCACTTTCCCTAGGCTGGACCTCTTTTCAGGAGGCTCATGATCCTGTCTCAAAAACTAAACCAAAAACAGCCCCCTCCTCCAAACAGCAGACTACGACAGGCGATGAAGGGACCAGGGGCTTCCCTACAAGAGAGAAGCTAAGTATCGCCAGGATGGGCTGCTCCACATTGGAAAGGTGGATGCATGCTCTTCTGTTGGGAAGAGTCCAGGGAAAAGGCACCGTGAAAGGTGCGAGCGCTGCTGCAGAGTATCGACTATGGGTTTCTTTTCTCTTGAAACCAGAGAAAAGGAAGACATGATAAGCCGTCATGAAAAGGACGATTGGATATTATCAGGGTGACCCATAGAGGGACTAGGAATCAGGCAGGAATTCTCCTTGGCAGCGAAGGGGGTCGCCGGTGAGCAGCGAGGAGGACCGAGATCACAGCGCGGAGTCTGGCGGCTCCAGCCCAGAGAAAACCGGCTGTCAAGCTCCGTTCCAAGTCCTGGGGTAGCGCGGGGACCCTATTTCTCCTCCGCATCTTCAAATTCCGAGACCTGGCCCGAGGCACCCCTCTCTCTGGGCCGCAGAAGGTCCAGTTAGGGCGTCGGGAGACCTAACTGGGGATAGGGGAGGGTACGGTGGAGAGGTTCAACCAGCATCCACCGGGTATACCCGGGGTCTGGCTTGGAGTCTAGGGCCTGGGAGGTTCGGCAGTCCTCGCTCCAGGGCGCCCCTCGGCTCCAGAAGAGCTGCTGGATTCCCAGGCTCCTCCTTTCTCTCCTGGCCAACCTCCCCGGAGCCCTCGCCCGAGCTCCCAGTCTCTGTCACCCAATCATTCTGCTGCGGGGAGCGGGCTCCCTCGTCCCTGGGTGCCCAGCAGGGAGCTGAGTCCCTGTGGCCTTCATCTGGAAACGCCCGAGCTCGCCCCCTGGGTGACGGAGCCGGAGGACCACCGGGTCTCCACATCCCCTCCCCAGTCCACAGCCCGGGGCTCCAAGGCGCGCATCAGGGACCCGGGCTGCGGGCGCACGTGCAGCCGGGTTTGCGGCGGGCGCTCCCGGTCGCTCATCCCCAGCTTGGCTCAGCTCTGCGCATTCCCCTTCCCCGCGCGGTCCTGTAGGTCGGGGAAGCCCGGCCGGGTGCCCGGGAAACCGAGCAGGGGAGGAGCCGGCGCGCGCGCCGGAGCCTGCGAGCCCGGGAGCCAGCAAGCGGCCGCGGCCTCCCCTGCGCGCAGCGACCCGGCGTCCCGGCCGGTGGGGCACACAGACCCCGGGGCCCGCGCCCCCCCCCGGGCAGGGATGCATCATGGCCACGCTGGCCTGTCGGGTGCAGTTCTTGGACGACACGGATCCTTTCAACAGCACCAACTTCCCGGAGCCCAGCCGGCCGCCGCTGTTCACGTTCCGCGAGGACCTCGCTCTGGGCACCCAGCTGGCCGGGGTCCATCGGCTGCTGCGGGCACCGCACAAGGTAGGACCCCGCGGGGCGCGCGGGGAGCCGCGGACGGAGCCCCTGCAGCGGTGCGTGCCGGGGTGGGGGCGCCGCAGGCGGGCTGGGCTGCCCGAGGCCCCCCGGGGACACGCGCCCAAGGGCAGATCCGCCTCGGGGATAGCAGAGGGGTCCGGGGCAGCAGACGCGGGACCTTTCGGGGCTGGCGGGAAGGGCAGCTCCACCGCGCGGCCCAGATCTCCGGGCGAGCGCGGCCAAGCAGGTGCCGTGCCGGCCGCAGGCAGGATGCAGGGGATCGCTGTGGCCGCGCCGTTAGCTCGGCCGGGTGGGCGGGGTGCATCTCGGACGCGGGTGATCTGCGGGGTACCCCGGCTGGAGCGGTGGAAGGAATCCCGGGCGCCGCGGGACTCGGTTTCCTCGAGGAGAGCCCTTGAGCGACGCCGGGGACAAAACCACTCTCCGGCCTCTGGGGCACTGCGGGCGGCCTGGCGACCCTGGCGACAAAGCGCGCTTCCCGGGACACCTCCCCCTCCGCCCTCCGCGAGGGGCACCGGGAGGACGCGGAGCGCGCACCGCGGTAGTGTGCACACTCCCCCCTTTTCTTCCGAGGAGCAGGTGGCCTCGAGGACCTTGGCTGAGCAGCCCCCGTGGGAGGAAAGGCCGGGGCGCAGGCGGGGGGCGCACAAAGCCTCAGGCCGGGAGCCCCAAATGAATGTCCCCTGAAGAATGGTGTCTCAGTCCACTCGTTGGAGTTTTCTTTTCATTTCTTTTCTTTCTTTTTTAACCCTGCAAAGGAGGCCAGGCGTCTTGCAAAGTGATTGTGAAGAGCCGGGCATTGAAGGCTAATTATTCAGTTCCCCAGGAAAACCCTTCCTCCCACGTACACAGATGAACTGCACCTTGAAGGGTTCCCTTCTTGGTCTATTTTCTGCTTAGAGTCCATAGCAAAGCTTAGAGATGATTCATTTCACGAGGGTCAGTGTGGGCAAATACTTGGAAGAGATAACTCTTGATTCCAAGAACTTTATAAATTGATTTCGAAAAATTCCTCAGATTTGTGTTAGATGTCCACCTGCTTTGGAAGTGAAGGACGAGGCGGTGTGGACACCGGAGGGCTTTGGCAGTGAAGGAGGAGGCAGTGTGGACACCGGAGGGCTTTGGAAGTGAAGGAGGAGGCAGTGTGGACACCGGAGGGCTTTGGCAGTGAAGGAGGAGGCAGTGTGGACACCGGAGGGCTTTGGCAGTGAAGGAGGAGGCAGTGTGGACACCGGAGGGCTTTGGAAGTGAAGGAGGAGGCAGTGTGGACACCGGAGGGCTTTGGCAGTGATGACTCCCTCCTTTTAGCTGACCAGTGCCCCCCCACCTATCTAGTAACCCATTTTTAGGAATGAGAAGTGGCAGGTCCCTCTGATTGTGCACTGTCCATGGAAATCGTTCTGGAATTTGGGAGACAGAGCACCAAAGATTCTGCTTCTCAGAACCACTTTAGTAAATTCTTGCCTCTTCAGTACATTCAGTTGTAAGTTTTCAGAGCTTCTTCCACATGATGGTTTCCCTATTCATTATGGTCTCTGATTACAGTGATGTTCTGTTGAAACCACAGAAGACTCATAACTGTGGCCTTGTGGCCTTGAAGTGGTTTCCTTGGATCTAAACCCCTATCTACATGGGTTGACCTTTCAAGCTGGAAGCTTAAACATGTTTTTGTGTTTCCATGGAAGAGTCCGTGTCTTGATGCAGTGCTCTTGGTAGAGCAGGAGTTGATCCTGGTGCTCCCAGCTTCCTCCTGCCTGGCCCCCACCAGCAGCCGTAATACAGCAGTTCACTGACTTCCAGAGGTTCCAGAGAAACTATAACCATCCAGCCTCAGTCTCAGAATCTTTTGCCCAAAGACCAAAAGCAGGATATTCACTTGTCTTTATAAATTGAAAGTTTGCAGTCAAGAACAGAGCAATTGGCTGATACTGTTAACCCAAGTTATGTCAAGAAGAATTCAAGGCATTTGTGTGCCTAAGTGCACAAGCATGTCTTTATAAAACGCTCCTTAATTTCCAGCAGATAATTGTTTTGTGAGATGGTCTCATTTACCCCAGGATAGCCTCAAACTTGCTATGTAGCTGAGGGTAACTGAATATTTGATCCTCCTGCCTCTCTCTCCCCAATGCTGGGATTATAGCTGTGCACCGCCACGCTTGGTTTATTTAGTGCTGGGGATTGAACCCAGGGCTTTGTGCAAGTTAGGCAGACACTGTACCAGCTGAGCTCTGTCTCCAGCCCCTCCAGCGGATAAATTTAAGGTTGGATGATCCACCTATGGATAGACAGTTTAGAGCACTTGGCGTGTAGTATGTGCTCCACTGGGCTCTTGGTGCATCATCTCATTTAACATCACAGCTTCAAGACATGGGGCTTTTATCCCCATTTTAGAGATGAAATAACAGAGGCAGAGAGCAATGAAATAACATGATTTCTCTGCGGGGAGCCTAACTCGTTCAGTGTGACTGGTGCCCTCAGCACCATTCTGCTCCCTGGGCTGCTGCCTGGGTGAAAGAAGTTGTACCTCTTGGGCTCTGAACCACCTCTGGCAGTTCACTCAGTCACCTTTGTGTGCCAGGTACTTTTTGGCCTGGGGGCAGGTGATGTTTCAAGCTTGCAGAATTCCTGGCCTGGTGAAGTTCTTAGTCAGAGGTGGGAACCTATAGGTGCTGTCTTTGCTGTGAATTAGCAGCTGAACCAGTGGGCATACCCTTGCCACGGGTAAGCCTTCCCAGGACACTTCCCAGGGCAGTGTTCTGAGATTGCCCTTGGCAAGAGGGAGACGGCTGGGGCGGGGGAGTACAGAGGGAGGAAGCATGAGGGTGGTCTGGCATGTACGCACTACTGGTGCTCCTGGTGCCTAAAATGTTCAAATCCCTGTGGGCGTGACTTTTGATTGAAGCAGATCACACGTAGAGAAAAGCATATAGTATGTAAGTGTGTGACTGGTTGAGTTTTAAAAGTTATTTTAATTAATCTATTTTTGTGTGTGATACATGTATGTATGTGTGTGTGTGTGTGTGTGTGTGCATGTGGAGGCCGGAGGTTGATTCAGGTGTCTTTCCCTGTTGTATGCACCTTACTAGATGACTACTTTTTCCTTCTCCTCCTCCTCTTCCTCCTCCTCCTCCTCCTCCTCCTCGTCCTCCTCTTCTTTTTATTATTATTACTTTTTAAAAGACAGGGACTATCTGTAGCCCCAGCTGGCCTGGAACTTGTGGAACTCTCAGTGTAGTCCAGGCTGGCCTTGAGCTTGCAGAGATCTGCCTGCCTCTGCCTCCTGAATGCTGGAATTAGAGGTATACACCACCATACCTGGGTTACCTTAATTTTTGAGACAGGGTTTGTCACTGAACCTGGAGTTTACTGATTGGCTAGGCTGACTGGCCAGTGAGCTCCAGGAATATGTCTGCTCAGTTCCCACCTCTCATCCTGAGTGCTGGGACTGCTGTTACTGAGTGCTAGGGATTTGAACTCAAGGCTTCTGTGCTGAGTCATCTCCCTAGCCCCTGGATGATTTCATAAACACAGGTGAGTACATCTGTGTAGCTACAAGAAGGCCCCTTTAGAAAGTCTCAATTTGTTTTTTCCTTTTTGTTTTTTGAGATAGGGACGCCCTGTAACCCCAGGTGGCCTGGAACTTACTATGTAGACCAGACTGGCCTTGATTTCATAGAGTTCTGCCTGCCTCTGCCTCCTGAGTGCTGGGATTAAAGGCATGTGCCACCATGTCCGGCCAAGGGTCCTAATTTTTAAAGTTTACCTAATTTTTAAAGTTCTCCTGTCCTGAGAACCTTTGAATTGGACAACCTCTAAGACCTTGAATCAGGACATCATTAAGGTTTTCTTGATTGATTGATTTTTATTTATTTTTATTTTTTCCAGCCTCTTTATTTTTTTTAAGATTTTACAAAAATGCATATAAGGTGTTTTGATCAAATCCATGCCCACTTCTTCCCCTCCAACTCCTCCCATATCTCCCCATCACTTTTTTTGATAACTTCATATATTCTTTCTTTTGTTTTTCTTTCTTTATAGTCCATTTGGCTACTCTAACATTCCCCCCTCTGAAGAGGTAACCCTATAATCTTTTAAGGATTAGATACAAGCTCCCAAATGCTTTTGACATTTTTGGCCTTGGAACAGAGTATGTTGCTAGCAGTCCCAAGGACATCTTGACTTTTAGCCAAGAAACTGGCTACTTTTCCTTGGGGTCTTTTCACCCTAACTGCCTAGCCAATTCCTACCTCCTATTCTTATCATGC
>NW_008337322.1:5975559-5992194 GCF_000622305.1 Nannospalax galili | reverse complement strand
ATGTTTATAGCATATTTCATCCAACAGCTGTGGAATATACATTCTTTTCAGCAGTCCAGGTAACTTTTTCTAAAATAAATCACATTTTTTTATTCTTATTCTTTTATGAAGTTAGTTAAAAATTATTGAACAAGAAATTAAAGAGACTGCGCTGCAATTAAGTTAGAATATTCTATCTGGAAAACAATTACTGTGAAACTATTTAGATGTTTTGTCTGCATGTATGCAAGCATCTTGCAATGCTTGTGGAGGCCAGAAGAGGGCGTCGGATCCCGTGGAACTGGAGCTGCCATGTGGTGCTGGGAACTGAACCTGGGCCTTCTGTAAGAGCAACCAGTGATCTTAACCACTGAGCCATCTCTCCGGCCCCAAGAAAACATTCAAGAAGTCTTAAGGACTGCTATTCACTCATGCTCATTAACTCAGTTGAAGTTGTTCATTTAACAAAACTGTTGTCTTGGACAAATAAAATATAGTATACCCATTAGGCTTTATTTTGCTTGTCAGACATAGACACACTCATATATACACATACACATACACAGACACACAGGCATACATATCACACACAGACACACATAAACACATACACACACATATTCACACATACACGCCCACACACCCACACATGTGCACACACACGCACACACACATGGACACATACAAATGCTCACACAGAAATATACACAAACACACATGCATGTACACATGTACACACATATACACATATGCACACACATGCATGCACACACTTGTGCACATACACACCTGTGCACACACACATGCACATACAGCTGCACATACACACATATGCACACACACCACCCCCCAGCTTTTTGCAGTAGTTTCAGGGAGGGTGAGCATGGAAATGATTAGTTTGGTAAGGAAAATGGTCAAAACAGGACGTACTAATTTTGATGGTTATGTGTTTTGTCTGGATTTAGTAAGGCCTTTTGTTTTCCTTTCAAATGATGCGTAACTAGGTATTTATTTCTTACTGGTTTTAAAGAAAAATTGTAATTATAGGATTACTAATTTAGAAAACATTATGCAGTAGAGTTAATAGAATCAGATATTTCAAAGCTTAAGGTGTATTTTGGGTTGATTGATAGTAAAGGCATTTAAGGGAAGGTGTAGTGGGACAGGCCTACAATCCCAGCACTAGGAAAGTGGAAGTGAGAAGGAGAATCTGGAGTCAAGGTCATCCTCAGATATACAGTGAGTTTGAAACCAGCCTGGGTGGTAGGAGCCCCCTAGCCAAACAAATAGACAAACAAGGCATTTAGGAATCTTAGGAGGGGCTGAGGAGATGGCTGAGTCAGTAAAGTGTTCACCACACAAACATGAGGACCCAAGTTCAATATCCCAGAACCCACATAAAAAAAATCTAGGTGCAGACTGCATGCCTGTAGTCCTAGACTTCAGGGGCAGAGTTTTGGGGAGTGGAGAAGGTGGAGATGGGGTTCCTGGAACCTGGTGGCCAGCCTGTCTAGCTGCATCAGTAAATTCCAGGTTGAAGTGAGAGAGCCTGTCTCAAAAAATAAAGTGGATAGTGTTTGAGGAAGACACGTGATGCCAACCTCTGGCCTCTACAGTCACACATGTACATATGCACCTGCACATACTTGCCCACGAGAACATGCACACACACACACACACACACTACATACACAGAACAAAAAGAAGCTCAGGATATTTTCCACTTCTGATGGACAAATCTGGAACTGTAGAGTATTTGTATAGAAAGGTTAATGTCTAACGTGTATGGAAAAATGGCAATATGACTTCACAATTTTTAATGACGGTAATTTAATTCGGGAACTGTTTCACTGTTCGTGAAACATGGGCTAGAGAGAGTAGAGCTGTAGCAGCTGCTGTGTTCCAGGTACCTGCCTGAACCTGTAATGTTCTAGATCAGTATCACCTCACTAAGCCCATGACTAGCTCAGACCAAGAATGGACGCAATTACATGTCATTGCAAGAGAGACCGTGCCTCGAAGTCACCCAGTCTCATGAGTTTGAAGCTCCAAAGCTGGCTGCTGACAGTCGGTCTGAGCTCTCAATGGCTCTACTGTATCTTGCGTTTCTCCTCCCAGGAAGCCTGTCCACACCCCAGTACGCATCTGACCGGGCTGCTTTGAGTGGCTCATATACATTACTTTCCCACTGCCCTTTCCCATGGATAGCCCCATGCCCTGGCTATATCATATCTGTAAAATAGCCAGTTGGAACCAGGATTAGATCTTTGCTACAGGCATGAGGTAGACATTGCCTGCGTTTTTATCTGAACTGCATACTCAGGTCTTTCCTGACCTGCTGATTCAGATCATGCATCTTACCAAGATGCTCTGGTAATTCTGGTACAAATGGTCGTCTGAGTTACAGGTAATGTGGTACAGGTGATGTGCATCAGGCTGTCAGTACATGAGGCACTCATCCTCTCTACATTTAGATAGCTTCCTGAAGGTGGAGTCCTGGCTACTCCTTGGTACGCCTTGAAACTAAGCAGTGCTAAGACAGGGTGTGTACCAAGTTGATTGACCCCGAGTTAGTTTTAGAACATAAATCCACTGGTATTATTGCACTAATGAATTTCCACCTTAATCTTCTTAAGGGCCACATCTATTTGCTACATTACATTAAGATTTTTCAAAGATGAGATCATTAGTAAACTTGGCAAGTGGGTTGTGCCTCAGCATCTTAGGACAACACTGTTTAAGAATGTTCTATGAATGGCTACGAGTCTAAGCAAGGTTGAATCTGACCGACCCCACTGTAATTAGCTCACTTGGTTGGAGTCTTGCTATTGAGATTGGGTTTATGGGATTGAACCTTTATGGGTCAGCTAGCTTTGCTTCATGCATGGCCACAGACCATGTCTGTAACCCAGCCAGACATCCAGCAGGTGTGATCATGGCTCCTCGAAAGTATCTGTGTTAGAACAGACTGGTAGCCATGAGGGCGGGGGATGAGGCTCCTCTGGAATGAGCTTGTGCTGGGGACTGCACTGTAGTCCCCCATGTCAAACCTCACTTATCCCGGTCCCCAACAACTGCACCTGGTAAACACATAGGGAAGTCGAGGTGCAGAGAGGTTAGGCAGGTTGTCTAAGGCTGTACTGCTTTAAGGGAGCGGGGGGAGCTAGGATTTAAGATTGGCCTTTTTCACTCCAAAGCCTGTAGCCAACTGTGTCCCATTACTAGAAAACCAGCAGAGCGTGTACTTCCATGCCCGTGGGGGTGGGGCAGGACTGCCTGTCACAGACTGTAATTTCAGTGGCTCTACTCTGGTAAGGCGTCCCAGTGTTGGTGTTCTGTGGGCCTGTGCCATTTGTCCTTGGAGTCCAACTTGGGTTCCCCAGAAGAACAACAGCACTGCCTTCACCCTCCCCCACTGGACTGTGAAATGTTACGTCTTCCTAGTGGTGGCTTTAAACTGATGAACGTGCCAGGCCACCTCAGAAACACCACTCCCCGTCCTTTCTTCTCCTTGGGTTCTCTCCTGGTTCAGTATCACGACCCTTGGGAACTTGAGTTTCTTCCACTGGAGGACTTCCTAGCCACTTCCTTTCTTCTCCTCTGGGCGTTCTGCCCATGCCTGGCATTTCGATGTTCCAGTTTGAAAACTGGGTCCACTTCTGTAGGGCCGTTCTCTGTGTTGAGTTTGCCACTCACTTTCTTTTGGGCTGGGAAGAGAGAGGGGTGGGAGGCTGGAGCAAGGAAGAAAGATGGAGAATTCAGTCCCCACTCAAGGACACACAGCAAAATCCAGGTTGGGAGAAGTTATGGTTTCTCCAGCAAATAAATTTTGAAGAAAAAGCTAGGAGGAACCTTTCAACAAAACGTTAGCCAACATGAAGCTGTAATTGAAGGGTGAGTTCAATGTTTTGTAAATAAATATTTGAGATTGTTGGGGAAAATTTTGCAGTGGCTGGCTAGTTGGTACTACGCGTGATTCATTTTTAAATTGCATTTTTGTTTATTTTCTGTGCATGTGTACATGTGTGGGCCTGTGTGGAGGTCAGAAGACAAGTTTTGAGAACGTGTTATTTCTTTTCACTCTGTGGGTCTCTGAGATTGAACTCTGGTCGTCAGGCTTGGCCGGAGGCACCTTTACCCAATGAGCCATCTTGCCGGTCCCACATGATTAATTTTAAAGTGAAATATTTCTATGTAACTATATTAAAATAGGAATTTGTGTCTTTCAGAGGTATGTACTGAAATGATATAATGTCTGGAATGCGCTTTTGAATGATCTAGGGTGAGGGTCAGGTAGGTGGGCCAGTGCGCAGTCGGAAAAGTTAGATCATAGGTTAAGCTAGACTGGGGATGCGGGGAAGGGGCCTGAACGTGGTTCCTATACTTTTTCATATGTTGAAATTTCTTTTCAGTGAAAGAGATGGAAATTAGGTTATGAGTTCCAGTGTTCCCTTTGGGATCCACGTTCAGTTATTAAGCCTTTGCCCTGAGCATGTTTACTGCAGCAGAGAAGGCTGTCAGAGACATTTAGTTTTCCTTTTTCCCTTTCTCTCTTCCTTCTCCCCGCCTCCCCTCCCTCTCTGTTCCTTATTTCTTTCCTTTCCTTCTTTTTTTCTTTCCTTTCTCTCTTCCTTCTCCCCGCCTCCCCTCCCTCTCTGTTCCTTATTTCTTTCCTTTCCTTTTTTTTTTTTTTTTTTTTTTTTTTGACAAGCTCTCAAAGCCCAAGCTGGCCTGGAACTTCCAATCTTCTTGCCTCAGCCTCCTGAGTGCTGGGATTTCAGGAGCAGGCCATCATGCCTAACCTCCACTGGTTTTTCCTATTTCCCACCCTAGTGGTCATGATTACCTTAGGATTTTAGAATGCCTAGTGTAGGCATCAATTTCTGTGTATGTTCAGACTGTCTTTCCAGGCTCCAACAATCACGATGATGTCAGCAACTGCCTGTTCCATCAATCGTTAGTTCGGTGAAGGAGATTTAAAGGGAGAGATATACCTGGGGATTTAGTATAGAAACCTGCATTTTTATTACTGAGCGACTATATGGCCACAGCTGTAATAAATAATACCTGTTGCGCTGGATAACTTTAGTGTCAACTTGACACACCTGGGTAGAGCCAGCCTCAGTTGGTGAATTGCCTCCATTGGACTGGTCTGTGACTATGTCTGTGGGACATCTTCTTGATTACTGAGTGATATGAGAGGGCCCAGCCCACTGTTGGTGGTGCCACCCCTGGGTAGGTGAGCCTATGGTGCATAAGAAAGGTTGAACAGGGACCAGGGGAGCAAGCCAGTAAGCAGCGTTCCTCCACTGCCTGTGCTTCAGCTCCTGCCTCCAGGTTCCTGCCCTGAGTTCCTACCTTGGGCTCCCTCAGTGATGATCTGTGACCCGGGTGATGTAAACCAAATAAACCCTTTCCTCCCCAAGTTGGTAGAGGTCAGAGTGTTTTGTCACAGCAATGGAGAAACAAACTAGAACACCTGTATAAAGGCAAACCGGTTCCCCACTGCTGTGGAAGCCTGTGGCATGCCTCCTAGCCACACCAGGGTCTTACCTGATTTCTAGTGAGCCAGCTCTGCCTCTGTATGGCTCCAAAGAGCATCGGGCAGGGTCAACAAATGGCAAGGATACTGCCACACCTGAGAAAGAGGAAGTTTGTGTCCCTTCGTACTTAGTTAAGATCAAGGTTTTTTATGGACATATCAGCACATTTTTCAAAAGTTTCTCAAGCACTTTATCGAATATTTTTGACATTCTTGAAACAGAGAAAACCAAGGAGGAGGCTTCTCTGCTGCAGCTGGTGCTACTTTGCCTCATGATGCACTGGTATTTTCCATGGCTGGGAATGAAAGGATGGGGTCTTAACCATGAATGTGTAGGTGTGGTGGTTTGAATGAGAAATGCTCCTCATAGGCTCAAGTTTTTCAATACTTGGTCTCCAGTTGATGGTGGTGTTTGGGGAGCTTGGGGAGGTGTGGCCTTGTAGAAGGAGGTGTGGCCTTGTAGAAGGAGGTGTGGCCTTGCAGAAGGAGGTGTGGCCTTGCAGAAGGAAGTGTGTCACTGGGGGTGGACTTTGAGGGCTCATAGCCTCACCTCACTTCTAGTTCCCTTTCCTGTGCTTGTGGTTGAAGATAACTGGGCTTCCTGCTCTGGACATCTGCTCTTGCCTCCCCTGCCAGTATGGACTCCCTCTAGAAGTGTGCACCAAGAGAAATGCTTTTGTCCAGAAGTTGCTTTTGGTCCTAGTATTTTATCACAACACCAGAAAAGTACTTAGTACAGAAGTGCATGCCCAAGATTTTTTTAGTTGAATTTTTGCGAATTTCATACAGTACGTCTTGATCATGTTTAGACCCCCTCCCCTATCTGCACTCTCCACAGCCCCCCACTGAACCTGGGTCAGCTGCTCTTGACCCATCTCTCCAGCCCCCTCCTTTCACCTTTCTTCATCCCCCTCCCCCAAGGTGAAGACCGAACCCAGGGCCTTGAGCTTGCTAGGCAAGCACTCTACCACTGAGCTAAATCCCCAACCCCCACCTTTTTTCTTTTTTATTCCGCCTAGGGCTCCAGGGGCTGCTGCTGCCCACAGTCACAGCGGGTCTTTCTCCCTAGATGACCCTCTAGGGGGTCCCAGAGGTGTGCTTTACTAATGCCTGAGGTATTTCTTAATCCAATCAAGTTAACAGTCTAACAACCATCACAATGGTCACGTGTCAAGCTTGAGTGGCTATCATGAAAAGCGGGCAGGAGGCCCTGAGAGGTGGGTTCCTGGAAGACAGAATGACGGGGGAGGGTCATTCTGGTCAAACCAGGGCTACACACAGCACTGCAGCTACTAACCAGTCTTGGTTCTCGCTAAGGAAGTTTGTTCCTGTAACATTGCAATCACCTGTGCACCTGTTTGGCTATGATTTCAGGTCACCTTTTCCAGTTCTTAGCTTGTTACAGTGTAAGTTGGGGATCAGTGGGGACAACCGTCACAACTCAGCAAGTGGGTATGTTGTGACGCTGGCTTTGAGACAACTGGTTTAAACAGTGTTTTTCTCTCTCCTCCTTCTTTACTATCCTTAAATGAAAGCAAAATCTAATATCCTTAAAGGTGCCACACCCAGAACACCTAACCCTCAGTCCTTGCAACAGTGAGCAGACTGCTTTGGGGAGTGATTGCTACAGGGCAGCTTGAGGGGCCTGAGATGAGCACCCTAGGGAGGTAGCAGCAAGTGTGGTGGTTAATTTGGATTGACCACTTGGTTGGATTTTGAAACACCTTGGGGATCAATGAAGCACACCTTCGGGTATGCCCCCGAGGACATTTCCAAAGAGAATTAATTGAGGGGGGGATGTGGGCAGTGTCATCCCATGGGCCGAGTCTTAGATCTAATTAAAGGGAAAATGGAGACCAGCTGAGCAGCAGTATTCGTGTGTCTCTGTTTCCTGGTCTGCCAAGATGTGATCAAGCAGCCTCACATCCTTGCTGCCACGGGTGGTGCTGTTGCTACGTCTCCCCACTGTGCTGGACTGCACCCTTAGACTGTGAACACATGTGAACACTCCCTCCTTACAGTGCTTCTTGCCAGGTATTTGGTCATAGAAACAATAAAAAGTAATACAGGGGGTTGAGAGGGTATGGGGAACTTACCATTGGGAATGGAGCACACTGTGTAATGCAGACTCCACATCCAGACTTCCACAGGCTTGGGCCATGCTTCTGCTCCCTGCTTTCTGGTTTCTCTAGACCTTCTCAGGCCAGCACTGCACTCTCGTGCTGTCTGCTGTGCTGTCTTGATGTTTGGTGACAGTTCCTCCTTGCCTTGGAACAGCTGTGAGCAGGAAGAGACGAAAAGCATAGAGAGGATCAGATGTATTATGTTTAATGTGAAGGAGCAGTCTTGCCTGGCAGCAGGCTTGTATGATCACCTCCAGGGGAAAGAGACATTTGAAAACGAGAGTTAGAACATGTCATTCCTCTGCACCAAACCTCCCTGAGGCCCCTGTCACTCACGGCAAACTCCAAAGTCCTTGAGTGGCTGGTCCAATGCTTCAAGGGGCAGAGTATTATTCTCTCTCTCTCTCTCTCTCTCTCTCTCTCTCTCTTTCTCATGTGCATGTGTGTGTGCATGTGTGTGTGTGTGTGTGTGTGTGTATGTGTGTGTGTATTTTCCTTGTGCCCTGCAGCATCTTTCACACTGCAGTTCTATGTAGCTACGAACTTACTTGACCTTCAAATGTGAACTCAGGGTGAAGTCACTGAACTGAGAGAGAGGTTACACATGACCAAGCTAATTTCCTGAAAGGAGGAGAAGCAAACAAGACAGAGCGACATGTGTCTGGGCTTGGAGACTACAGAAAACCACGTGGAAGAAATGCAAATCACTATTCTCATCATCAAAAGGAGCTGTTCTTAGCACGTTAACATCCGTCTACAACGTGACTGTGAACATAAGGCATAACATTAGCACTTCTTTTTTTTAATTAATTTATTTTTTTTTTGAGACAAGGTCTTACTATGTAGCTACAGCTGGTCTGGAACTCACTAAGTAGACAAGGCTGATCTCAGTATCACAGAGATCTGCCTGCCTCTGTCTCCTGAGTGCTGGAATTAAAGGCATGTACCACCATGCCCAACTTCTAAGCATTTTCTTTTAAGTCATCAAATACTTTTTAGGCATATAGCCTTTAATGACAGCATGGTAGTCCAGTCTGTGCCTGGACCATGATCCATGTAAAGATTGCTCCCAGGCCCAGCCCTCCACTTCCTGTAACATTTAACTTGTCTCAAGCTTGATTCCTAATCAATATTCATTAGATGCATGCATGCAAGCATGAATGAACCCTTGGATGTTTAGGTAGTTATCAGTAAAGAAAGACAGAGAATACAGAGATTACATACAGACAAAAATCTTCATGTTCATATTTGATTATTTCCGTTATTAAATCCCTAGATGTTTAACTGCTGCATCAAAGGGTTGAGACTAATCATGGACAGGAGAAATTTTCCCACTCTAGACACTGGAGGTGATTGGAAGAGTGAGTGGCCCCTAAATCAGGGTAGGTCAAGTAGAGACATGGGCAAACTCTGAAGCTCAGGGCCAGATTGACTTCCACCTTTACTGTTAGTGCTGGTGTGAGAGATGACTGACAAACCCTGAAGCAATGATGTGTACCCCATTGCCTCTCCCTCTTGAAGGGCGCCATCTTGCTAGGTGAACTCTTCGGCTGGGCACTGGGCACTCTCTGCCAAGGACTTCCTGGTTCTTATTTGTGTTCAGTGACTACGTCTCCCTGCCAAGTTCAAAGCCCCACCAGAGGGAAGCACATCTGAACTTCCCTTCCATTTTCCTAGGACCATTATATGTGATTGACTTCAGTAAATATTTTTTAGCATAAAGAAGTGATTTTAAGGGAAAAATGCAGAATATACAGTATGTACGTACTTGACGATTGCAACAGTCACAAAGGGAGGAAGGGGCAGGTCTCTGGTCTTCAAGAACTTTGGTCCTCGGACCTTTGTCAGACTCCCAAAGTGCCCATAGTTTCAGTATATGTTATGACTTCCCAAGCAGAGGGTGAATGTGGCAGAACCAGTTTCCCAATTGTTTTTGCCCTTCTCACTGGGTCTATGCCAGGTCCTCAGACAAGAAAATATAACTTGTACAGAAGGATCAGGTTGGCAAGGAAAGGTGCCTGAATCTGTAGGTGTCATTTGCTGTTGAGTTTGGATGGATGTTCTCGCTGTCCTCATCACCCCACCCTTAACACTGTTATGTCTCCCCAGAACTTTAATATCTGTGAATATAAAAAATAACATGGAGCTGGAGAGAGGGCTCAGTGCTTAAGAGCACTGACTGCTCTTGCAGGGGACCCAGGTCCAGTTCCCAGCACCCACATGGCAGCTAACAACCATCTGTAACTCCATTTCCAGGGGAATCCAGTGCCCTCTTCTGACCTCCACAGACATTGCATGATACAGGTGCACTTACACACATGCAGACAATACACTCATACACATAAAATAAAAGTAATAAATAAAATATTAAAAAACAAATCTGAGTACCTTCCTGAATCATCAGATATTCTTGGGTGTGTCATGTTTAATGACAGCATGGTAACCCACTGTGATCATGGAACTGGCCAGATGAACTTGCATAGAGGACACATTGGATACTACCTGGAGACTACTCTAGGCCTGGGTCACGGTAGTGAGGGCTCCTCTGATGGAGGGGGACACCAGGCTAGACCTGAAGCCCTGCTGTCCAAGCACCACTTCCTGAGCTGGGTTTTCATTGCCGCGGTCCTGAGCTTTGTGCCGCCAAAGAAAGAGGTGATTAGGAAGGAAGAGAACTGCTGTGTGCTTGTGTGAGGGGCAGGGTCCCTGCGGCCGTGTGGCTGGAGCAGCTGTGATCAGTGGATCTGAGGAGGCAAGAGCCGTGGCCATGGTGCCCCACTGTCTTTTCCACACTGGGATATTCTGATATTTTATTTATTTGGTTTGTTTGTTTATTGAGATGGGGCTCTCTTGTAGCCACAGCTGGCCTTGAACTCACCAAGTAGCTAAGGATGGTCTTCAACTCCTGGTTCTTTCTTCACCTCCCAAGGGCTGGCATGACAGGCAAATGCCACAACGCCCACTTCTCACACTTTAATGTTCTGACTTTTGTCAGTCATGCAGCTGCTGGGTAGGATTTTGTTTTGGGTGGTAGCAGTCACTTTGGGAGTGTCTAGCTATCAGCCCTTTCTTTGTCAGTTTCTGTCACTAAGCTGCAAGCATGCTCAGACTGACTTCCGATAGCATCTTTTGTAAATCCTGTAGGACTCAGCAGCACCCGGATGGCTACTGTGTGGCCAGTCAGGGTCTGGAGGTGGGAGAGCTTGGCCAGTCTTCCCGTGGGTCCTCCATTGAAGCTCATCTGTGCAAATGCTAAGGAGTGGGAGGGAAGCCTTTGGGCAGTCCTGTCCAGAACAATAGAGATGTGAGTGGTTTTTTGTTCCCAGAACTGGGTGCATTTTTGTGGACAGTGATTCATCATTGAGTATGCCAGTAATAGAACCTCTGCAAGTCTGCACAGTTTACAAGGCACTGGGACACGGGCTCGCCTGGCTGATCCCCACACAACCCTGAAAGAAGGCAAGATGTGGCATTCAGGCTCCCATTCCAGAGATGAGATAACTACAGTCCCTACCACGACAGTGTGTGATGGAGTCACAGAAACAGCACCTTACAGGGAACAGCCTGCCTTAGGAAATAGCTCCTTCACAGAAAACAGCCCCTCATAGGAAGCTGGTCCTCATAGGAAACAGCCCTACACAGGAAACAACCGTTCACAAGAAACAGTTCCCTCACAGGAAAATGGCCCCTCATAGGAAACAGCTCCCTCACAGGAAAGGGTCCTTCATAGGAAATAGCTCACAGGAAACAGCCCTTCTCAGGAAATAGCTTTTTACAAGAAACACCTTTTCACAGGAAACAGCTCCTCACAGGGCAGTTAAACTGGAGCTTGGCGTACAGCTTTTGTCCTTTATGTCCTCCTTACTGATGAAAGCTCCCTATCACAGTCTGTCAGAGATGAAGATGGAGGAAATAGACATCCAGAGAAGTGTGCAGAGCGAAGACAATCGGGGCAAATTCAGACTGGGTTCACGGGACATTATCCGCCATGAGTGGATGATGGTTTATCCTTGGCCTGCAGGACTTAGCCAAGTGGAAGCTTCCTGTCAACACTGCTGATCCCAGGAATGTGAGAATGCTCTCCTTTCTAATCAGGTTTGGTCGGGGAACTAAGTCACCAGCGTGATAAAACGTGAAGTCATGACTGAACACAACGTATGACTCACGTCAAGTGGGAGACAGGCCGTCAGGGCTACAGCAGTGTCGGGCTTGGGAAAAATCCATGTGGACTGTGTGGTCTAGAAGGTCTCCTGGGGAAAGGGTGCTGCTCCAGTGGGGAAAGAGGGTGAGTGGGCCTCCTTGTAGACAGACATACAGACGGGGCTTAGGAGTTAAGATCAGGCCAGGTAGCCCCAGGCAAACGAGGGCAACCCACATGGATGGAGGTGGCTGACAACAGTGGGCCAAGGGACTGGGGAAGGATTTGAGGGCTTGATGGGGAGCTGTGGCTGTTGCCAGACAAAACCATGTCAAATGTTACTTTTCATTCCCTATAGCAGACACCCAATGGAAAAGGAAGGGAAGAGAGGAGAAAAAGCAAGGAAGGAAAAGTGTTGCAAAGGACAAGTGAAGGACAGAAGGGGAGATGGAGATCGAGTCACTGAAAGTCCATCTCCCAAGGCAGCACACGGACAGGGAGAGACAGGCTGTGCCTCAGGAGGGGCCTTGGCCTGGGCAGGGAGGCAGGGACTCCTGCTTTCACAGGCTGGGCCTCTGCTGTTGGGTTGATTGTTGGGGAGTTGGCCACTGACGACCCTTTCCTGGGGTTCTCTTTCTTTCTTTTCCCGGGTGTTTGTGGGTATCGGCATAGTGCCAGCCTCTGCAGAGTAACAAGGAGTAACATGGTGGCTCTGCATCTGCTCGGCCCGCCTCCCCCACCCCATTCTTAGCCACCTCTTTTTTTGTGTACTAGGGACTGAACCCAGTGTCTTACATGCATGCCAGGCAAGTGCTTCACCACTGAGATACATCCACAGCCCCCATCCCATGTTCATCCTTCTAAAATTCTCAACAGCATCACCCTCCCCATAGGGCTGTTGTGCTGAAAATCATAACAGAGCCTCAACTCTTTCACGTTACCATAGGGCCCCAGGTCCCAGCAGTGTGACCCCTGCAGGCTGCGTCCATCTCTGGGCTCGTCATCCTGTCACACCTGCTTTCCCTGCCTACATCCCCATGGTGCCCCTACTGCTAGCGTAGGTCCTGCTTTTGACTGCAACAATGAAGGAGACCCAAGAAGGCCCCACACGCCTCTTCACCTGTCCTCCTGTGTCCTGCCCCCCTTCCTGTCAGGACAGGGGCTGGCTTCTCCCCTGGGGATCCTCCCTCCAGCATCTGCACAGCCTGCAGCCTGGTTCCTCCAGACACGCCCTCTCCCTAGCCCTGGGTCCAGCCTTCCATCATACCTCTCCCACCAGCATCTTATGCCTTAAGCTTCACTGTCTCCTCTCACGGCACGTCTCCCGTACCCACACTGCAGTGTGTCTCCTCTTGCTACTCTGGTAATAGACACTTTCCTGTCTTGACCTTAGTGGCACCCGCCAGTTCTGGTCTTTCTCTCCAAGGCTTGCTTGCTGTTCTGAGGTCCACGGTAGGACACGCACCTGCCCTCTGTTCGGTCTCTGTCTTTCTGCTGCTTCTGCCCTCTGAACACTGGCCTTCTTCAGGGGCCTGTAGCAGAGCCCTGCCTTCTTTGCACAGCCCACTTCCTTTCTGGGTGGCTTCAGTGGCTGATGAGTGTGGAGTTCGTGTACCTGGTTCTCTTTCTGGGCCCTAAGGCCAAATATCCAGCTGTTCGTTGGATGACTCCTGGTGGATATCCTACAGATGTTGAATGCTCAGCATGTCTAAATCAGATCTTCCCTTCCTGCAGGCGTGTACTGCCTCAGTGAGCAGCACCATCACCCAGTTGTCCAGACCAGGAACCTCTCTCTGGCTCTGCCACTCTCTAGCAATCAGCCCCCACATTCGGTTGCTCCCACTGTCTCTTGCTTCTCTATCCATTCCATGTAGCGTTCCCATGTAGAAAAAGCTTAGTGAGGGGCTGGAGAGATGGCTCAGTGGTTAAGAGCACTGACTGCTTCTGCAAAGGATGCAAGTTAAGTTCCCAGCACCCACATGGCGGCTAATAACTGTCTGTAATTCCAGTTCCAGGGGATCTAGTGCCTTCTTCTGACCTCTAAGGGCATTTCATGACACAAGTGCACTTATATACATGTAGGCAATACGCTCATACACATAAAATAAAAAAATGATTTTTTTTTATAAAAAAGAAAAAGCTCAACATTTGTCAGGTGACTGAAAACAAGGTGCTATTTGGAAAATATTGAATCGTGGGAGGATCATTCAGACACTGTGGGTGCCTGTGTTTATGTGGTTGTGGATATAAATTAATAGACGATGTCATACTTCCAGACAATTGTTTTTATGCTCTCCCACCATTTCCTTGGGTCAGGAATTTGGAAACTGCTCACTGGTGTTCTGACTCAGGGTTTCCTGGGGGTTTGCAGCCAGGTGGTGCCTGGGTTCCTCTCAGAGGGTGTGTAATCAATCCATGACTCTGGTGCCCAGGACTGGAAAGATTCAGATGGCGGGCTGGCAGCCCCTCAGATAGCCCCATCTCTCTGTGGTCTCTACTGGGCCTCCCTAGTATGATGGCTGCCTAGTAGCTGGACTTCTTACATGGCAGCTTGGGAGTCCAGTAAGAGAGGGCCAGAGGAGCGCTGGAATGCCGTGTCACGTTTCTTTTCTGTATTCCTCAGAAGTATCACTAAGGCCGACCGTCACTCAGGGCAGAAAACTAGACACTATTGTTTCATAGGAAGGATGACAAAGAATCGGTGAGCTTAAGCATAGAATGTGAAATTCAGTTTCATTTTGGTGTACAACCCTGTGAATTTTAACTATTTGGAGATTACTGTAACTAACAAGACATAGAACAGTTATAGGAGGTCTACCTGTCATGTACTCTTCTTACTTCCATATCCCTGGTAGCCACTGGTCTCTCCCCACACTTCTTCCAGAAAGCTACATGGGTAGCGTCATTCACTATTCGATCTGTTTAAACTGGTTTCTTTGCCCTGTATAATGCACTTAAAATCCATCTACATTGCTGGTCATCAACATTCCTTTTTATCACCCAGTCCATTTATAGATGTGTATATCCATATGCTCACAGAAGGACATTTGGGCTGTATAGAGATTTTGTGTGAACCCAAGTTTTCGTTTTTCTTTAGCAGATACCTAGGCATTGGATTGCTTCTGCCAGCATTACCTGGCTCTCTTTGTAGATAAATATCTTTCATCAGAAGAAATTACTATTTGATTCTTTGGTTTGCAGAGTCGAAGTACATTTTGAAACTCTGCCAATAGGAAGGACGATTCTTTTAGAAAGCAGTGCTCACAGCTGTTTGACTATTTCCTTACCTTCTGAGGCTTCGCTGAATCATGAGATGTAATCCTGGTGTCCCAGCGTAGTTGTCACCTTGAACTACAAACTCACCTGGCACTTGCTGTGCTCTATCTGTAGGCGTACCGAGGAACAACATCCATGACTGAGCCCTTAGGGGATCATTTCTCAAAGCCTACAGAATTTTATCAACCATCAAAATCCAGCCCACTTTCTATATTTGTGGGTGTTGTATCTGAGGAGTCAACAAAGTGTGGATCCAAAGTATTAGAAAAAATAATTACGTATTTCGTGCTAAGCAGGCTCTTATTTGTGGTCACTCCCTTAGCAACTCGGTATGATGACTTTATAGACCATCTACGTTATATTAGGTAGCATATGTACTACAGAGATGACCTAAAGTGTGTGAAGGGAACTTACATAGCTTGTATGCAAACTCATTACGTAGGGGACTTTGGTATCTGTGGAGGGTCCTGGAACCAGTTCTCCACAGATACTGAGGGTCTGTGCTGTCATTAAATGAAATAGCACACCAGCGAATGCTTGAGTGCTTCAGGATGAGATCAAAGGTCGTAGAGATAGGTGTGTCGCTTGCTGGGCGTGACTCTTGGCCTATCTCCATGACCTCATAAGCGTTCTGAATTCCAGATCTGCCACTTGTGACTGGACTTTTCTTCCTCTAGGTCACCCTCACACTGAGCCTTCTGGCTGTCTTGTTTATACACTGTGTAGATCTTTCCACCTGTTTTCTTTATGTGTAAAAGTTGGGAGCTTTTGCAGAGGAGATGTGGGGGTTAAGGTGGGGCTGGAGACCCTGGCTTGCCCTGAGAGTTTTGAACTTTGCTTGTAACATTAGATTTTGGGACCAACCATTTGGTTAAAGGGCAAGCTTCACATCAGCCATCGGGGAGGACCTAGAAAAAAATGCAGAACCTGTGTGCTCAAATGCCTAACCCATCCCCATTCCTCTAGCCCCAATGTCCCAGCAGGTCCATCTGGTTGACTCTTGTCACATCCTGACAGCACAGACTTTTGAAACATGATTGGGGATCCTGATTGGGTGTGTATGCCTTACCTTGAGAATTCCTTCCCACCCCCACTCCCTTAAGTGATGAGCTGAGTCCCTGAAGTGGCAGCTGGGCTGCCAACCATTGCTGCCTATACACAGGTCTCCAGGGCTGAGTGAGCCAGCCAGAGCAAGACCAGAAGTAATCCTGGGGGAGGGGCAGGAAGGGGAGGAAGGGGCAGGTCCCAGGCCTGAGGTTTCTTTGTGTCTCAGGCCTCTGATGTCTTTAAGCCTGTTTGCGTCCCTTATTCTCTGAGAGCGAAGTGGCAGCTGGGCTGCCAACCATTGCTGCCTATACACAGGTCTCCAGGGCTGAGTGAGCCAGCCAGAGCAAGACCAGAAGTAATCCTGGGGGAGGGGCAGGAAGGGGAGGAAGGGGCAGGTCCCAGGCCTGAGGTTTCTTTGTGTCTCAGGCCTCTGATGTCTTTAAGCCTGTTTGCGTCCCTTATTCTCTGAGAGCCATTGCTTTCATTAAACTAACTCTCTCTCTCTCTCTCTCTCTCTCTCTCTCACACAC
>NW_008337322.1:5927966-5975543 GCF_000622305.1 Nannospalax galili | reverse complement strand
CACACACACACACACACACACACACACACACACACACACACACAACTTCCTCAGCCTGCCTGGTCTTAAAGAAAACTGTGCTGGCTTCATTAAATGAACATACATAGTTCTATAGTGTCTAAATAGTTTATATTTCATTTTTCTGTCTGGGGACCAGAGTTTGCCGAAGCTGGAGGACTCTGTCAGGAGGCGAGAGGGTCCCACCAGGCACACTCAGGACCAACTGCACTCTCAAGTGGGTCCAGGGTGAAGGGTTAAGCTGAGTCTCCTATCAGGGCTCCCCTGTGCCGTGGTACAGCAGCAAAGAGGGTATTGAATCCCAGGGCATGAATCACTGGGGTCACGAGACCCTCTGGTGGGAGATGGGTCACAAAGCATGAAGTGGTGTGTGTGTATCATTGTGACCCGTCATCATGACCAAAGAACCTTAAGTGTCATTGGTGTTTTAATAGTCTCTAATTAGGGCTCAGAGTAATTAGTGGATAAAAGTGCTGCTGACGAGGCCAAGCCCATATTCCCACTTCAGGATCCTGTTCCTTTTAGGGTCTGAGCTCCATTCTTCTAGGCAAGGGTCCTGGTCTGTCCTATTGGGATCAGTAGCTGGTGGTGTGTTGAGAAGCGGTGTGATGTCACTGAAGCATCCTGTTCCCAAGCCCAAGTAGTTGGTAGTGTGGATCATTTATCTCCCACTGAGCATCTGCCATGTTCCTGACTCCTTGGAGCACTGGAGAAATGGGCAAAAGCAGGCAGAGATCCCAGCCTTCGGGGGCAGCTGCGGGAAGGGCAGCCAATGCAACACGTTAGCAAGCTCTGTGCGGTGGTGGGAGGTGACGGGCCTGGCGACTCTGCTGCTTTAATCTGCAGAATGAGACAACCATGCTGCCTGCCCACTCTTCTCTGGGTTTCCTTGTGAGGTTTTTTTTGCAACTGCATTATGAGGAAATCCGGTAGTTTTTCTTGCTTGGAGATACTCTTCTTTTGTGTGTGCACATGTGTAGGCCAGAGGGCGACTTAGATGTTCCTCAGACACTGTCCACCTGTTCTTTTGAGGCAAGGTCTCTCATTGATCTGGAACTGCCAAAGAGACTAAGTTAGCAGGCCAGTGATCCTCAAGGAGCCACCTGACTGCTCCTCTGGCACTGGGATTATAAGCACACAATACTAGGTCCAGCTTTTTAAATTAATTAATTAATTAATTAATTTATTTTATGTGTATGACTGTATTGCTTCCATATGTGTAAGTGCACCTGTGTCATGCAATGCCCATGGGTCAGAAGAGGGTGCAGGATTCCCCTGGAACTGGAGTTACAGACAGCCATTAGCCACCATGTGAGTGCTGAGAATCAAACCCCAGTCCTTGAGAGCAACAAGTGCTTGTAACTGCTGAGTCATCTCTACAGCTCTCTGCTATCTATCTGTTCATCCATCCATCCATCTATCATCTATCTATCATCTATCTATCTATCTATCTATCTATCTATCTATCTATCTATCAATCATCTATCTATCTATCATCCATCCATCTATCTGTCTATCATCTATCTATCATCTATCTATCTGTCTATCTATCATCCATCCATCTATCTCTCTGTCTATCATCTATCTATCTATCTATCAATCTATCATCTATCTATCTAGCAATCATCTATCATCTATCTATCATCTATCTAATCTAATCTATTATCTATCTATCTGTCATCTATCTATCTATCTATCTATCTATCTATCTATCTATCTATCTATCTTCTATCTAATCTATCATCTATCTATCATCTATCTATCTATCTATCTATCTATCTATCTATCTCTCTATCATCTATCATCTACCTACTTATTTATAATGTGGGTTGTGGAGATTGAACTCAGGTCCTCATGCTTGTGTGGCAGGTACAGAAGTACTTTACCAGCTGCCCATCTCCCAACCCTGCCTGCAGATGTTCTTAAGGAGAATACAGAATGTAGTTCTGTGTTGTTCTGTGTGATGACAGTGATGTATGTCTCTAGGTCCACAGTGGGACATGGGGTCCCTTCATAGTCTAAGGTGAGCCAGAGCCAACAGCTGCTGTTGTGGGTTTGCCCAAGCCCAGTACTCCCAGAAAAGGGTGGTCTGGTACACCTAGATATGATTGCCTCCTCTCTGAGGGCAGGAATGGGGACTGAGGTGCTAGGGGAACCTTGGAGTGATGTGTCTGTTTCTCTCCTGGCTCAGGACTTTGTGAAAGTGGGACTGTTGCTAGTCTTTGTTAATATGTATTGTGCTTTTGGAACCTATGGTATTATTACCTTTCCCTCAGTTTACATCAGTTCATGAGAACCAAATGCCAGTCACCGGGCCAGTCGGAATGGCTGAGGGGGGCTGGTTAGAAGGTAGCAGACACCCTTTTGGGGAGCTCACAGTTGGTAGGTTGGGAGATTTTCATTGCTAGGGAGCAGGGACAAGGGCTGTCAGTCCTTTCTGCTGTCCACAGTGGCTAGAGAACCAAGACGTGAATGTGTGCTGAGGGTCAGCTGCGCAGCTGCAGAGAGGAGGGGCTGGTGTTCTGAGTCTTGCCTGTGTGGACTACAAGTCGCCGCATGGAGTGGCCCTCCAGGGGCTGCACATGCGCTCTTGATACTTCTGCTGCTAGGAGATGATTGGAAAGCCCACAGCAGAATCTCTTGCCCCCAGGACTCTGCTTCTTGGTAGCGTTTGAGGGTGACTTTGTCAGCTCTCTGGATGTGATTTGATATGCTTGGTGGATGTGACCCAGTATGAACAGGCTCCTCCCACTCCCTTTCTTGCTGAGGACCTGGGTGCTAGGCCGTTGTGGTAGAGGATGGAGTCTTCTAAGGTAGCAGCAGGAACTGGGTGCAGGGAAGATTGTGGGCAGGTGTCAGGGTCCTGAGGTCAGGGTTTGTGGGGTTTGGGGGATGGTGGAGCCCAGGCAGACGCTAATGGAAAGGTTGGTTCTTCGTTGCTGAAATAAAATGCTTTACTTCCATGAATATAAAGAGACTCTGTGGCATGGAATGGGTGGGTGGAGGCATCCCAGTGTGCTCTGGATTGTGGCCCCCAAACCAGCAGGGCTGCAACATCCCACAAAACACGACTGCATTTTGTGAATAAAACACAACTTGAAGCGTCCTGCTTGTCTGCATTCTTGACTCACACATGCGGCCAGCCAGTGGCATCTCTTAAGGGAAAGAGATTTGCCTAATGTTAGGGAGGAAGCTTGCTAGGTGTTTCCACTGCTGTCCTTGGTGTGGGCATACTAGTTTTCCTTTCCTATCAGCTTGGCTTCCTCTGACCAACTCTTTCAGTGGCTGGGGCAGATTTTGTGCAGGAGAGAGCCTTGTTGAGCTTAGTGGAGGGGGGGGGGAAGGTGGTCTGGTGAGAGGAGCTTTGCTTTGGGTCCTGGTCTGTCTGGTGCTGCTGTAACAAAAGCCTGGGATTGGGTTATTTACTGTGAGTAGAAATGTGTTGGCTCATCTTTCTGGAGGCTACGAAGACAAAGATTGCAGCCTGCATCTAAGGCGGGCCCTCCTGTTAGCCCATGGTGGAGAGCAAGGTCATACATCCTTCAAAAGCAGCCCTCTCCTCAGTAGTAGCATCCACTGTGACCCTTGTGATCAGATCTCTTCTTAAAGGCTTCTCTTCCCACCACCCATGTTGGGGGTCATGCTGAATCGTAGTGAGGGGGTGCAGAGGCAGAGGCTGACACTGTTTCAGGCTGCTGTACTCATTTTTTCTAAGAAGGCTTTGATTTATAGCTACATGTCCAAGTTCGTCTCGCTTATTCTAGAGCAGAGGTTGGCTGACTTTCTTTTTTTTTTTTGTCTTTTTGAGACAGGATCTCCCTGTAGCCGCAGTTATCTTGGAACTTGCTATGCAGGCTGGCCTTGAATCCACCTGCCTCTGCCTCCCAAGTGCTGGGTTTAAAGGCATGTGCCACCACGCCGGGCTTGACTGACTTTCTTGTACAGGGTGGGCTGTAAATATGTTCAGTTTAGCTGCTGCTGCTGTGCTGTAGAGCTTGAGAGTGAATACGCTGTTGATGGGCGTGGCCAGGTCTGGCTGCTGCCACACATGAGGACTGCAGCCCCACCCAATACTCAAGCAAATGACATCCCCTCTCTGCATGCCACTGAAAAGCAAAGGACTGAGGAGCATTTGGGACATTTTGGAGTGATGGAAATATTCTGTACCTTGATGGTGGTGAGGGTCATGTGACTGGATGGATGCACCAGATTGAACATGGAAACTCATGCATGTGACTGAATGGGAACTGTGCTTTTATGGCATCCATAGAAAGGATCAGCTCGATATTACTTTATGTGCACCATTCCGCTCTTTGCAAACAGTGAGAAAAAGCTGAATAAACTGTATACATGTCAGAAGACATGTAAACAGCCGGGGTTTCTGGGGTCACGACATGAGGAAAAGGGAAGTCGGCAGGTGAGTCTAGCTCACTCTGCTCGCTTTCCTTTTGAGGAACTTTTTGATTCATAAATAGCACAGGCTGCTTTAAAGTTACAGTTATACAACATTGGTGCACGTATAGATGAGTGGACCATTGGAACAATAGAGTATCTACACACACACACACACACACACACACACACACACACACACACACACACAGAGGCATGTGGCTGACAGAGATCAAATCTTGCGGAAAGGAATGGCCCTTGGCTAACAGATAACCACTTGGAGATCAATAAATGTGGGCTTTTGTTTTCCAATGTGTACAAAACTCACTCCAGATGGATCGGATCTAAAGGTAAAGCAATAAAATGGGAGTGAAAATCTATTCACAACTTTGGACAGGCACAGATTTTAAAACTAAGACACAAAAGCACTAGTTATGAAGAAATAAATAACATAACTTGGAAGACATTAAGACTGTTTACCAAAATGCCAACATGAGTACAATGCAAGCCACAAAGTTGAAAAAAGATGTTTGTGTGTTATTTGTGTCTATATAAATAATATAAAGAGCACACACTAATAAATAAAAATACAGACAACTCAGTAGAAAAATGGACTAAAGAGTTGGACAGGCACACCATTCACTGTGGTATCTGAATGACCAATGAACTTCCCTCATTAGAAAAATGAAATTTAAAGACACAGAGCTATAATTGCATACCATCAGAATGGTTAAAATTTAAAAGTGTGCTAATAGTAAGGGTTGGCAGAGATGTGGAACAAAGGAATACTCATCTACCTACTTTTCAAAATTCTTCATCAGTTATGAAGTCCACATAATGCATGTTCTATGACCTAGCAATTCCATGACTAAGCATAGAACCAAGAGACAAATATACACATATATTCCAAAAACATAAAAATGTATCTATGTGATACAAAACAGTACTAAAAATGAATGTACTATTAGATTCATGCAACAAAACAGATGTATCTCATAGATACATAGTCCAGTGAAGGGAGCCAGACACACTTCACACTACACATTTATATCAAGTTCAAGTACAGAGAAAACTAATTTATGATCTTAGGAATCTACTTCTGCTGAGAAAGGATCCTTAGTGCTAGGTAGGGATTGGTGAGGCCTTCTGGGCTACAGGCAATATTCTGTTATCTGCGTGGCAGTCACATGTATGTGTTCACTGAAAATTCATTGACTGGCACACTTTTCTAAACGTGCTGTGCTTAAATTTTTTTTTGGTCTTTTTGAGACAGGGTCTCCCTGTAGCCCCAGCTGTCCTGGAACTCACTATGTAGACCAAGCTGGCCTTGAACTATGAAAAGTGATAGATCATTATATTAGTTGGGGTTCTCTAGAGATGAGATTACAAGAATTTGCCAGCACACTTGGCTTACTAAAATATTTTTTATTTATTATTTTTTTTATTTTATGTGCATGAGTGTATTGCCTGCATGTAGGTAAGTGCACCCGTGTTGTGCAATGCCCACAGAGGACAGAAGAGGTTGTCAGATCCCCTGGAACTGGAGTTACAGACAGTTGTTACTGCTGTGTGGGTGCTGGGATTCAAACCTGGGTCTTCTGCAAGAACAGCCGTTGCTCTTAACAACCGCTGAGCCATCTCTCCAGTCCCTCTAAATGTGCTGTGCTTCAGTATTAAAGTTTGCTTAACAATACAGAGGATGGATGTTGTTGGTATGCAGTCCTGTACATTTCACCATTTGGAAATTGGAAATTGAAGAAAGATGATGGTGAAATACAAGAGGTTTTCCAGATACTTCAGGATTGTATAGTGATAGATTTGTCCTTACCACAGAGGACTGTGGGTTAGGAAGCCATGGAAGAGCCACTTCCGTTCTGTCTTTGGGAGACCTTTATCCCCAGGAGAAGGTGCTGGTGGCATGTAGACCCCCCCCATGACTAAAGGAACAAAAGCAACGTTGCTGTTTCCCCCCTTTCCTCCCCTCCTTCATCTTCTGCTGCAGAGTCCGAATTCTTGCTAGGGAGCCCACACCCACAAAGCCAGAAAGACAGAATGCCGCTTATTCAAAAGACAGATGCAAATGAGCATCTTGTGGACAGAGAGGAGCCCAGCCCAGTTGGCACTGCTGAAGTCGGCTTGGCCGGAAGAGTGCCTCCTTCAGAAGCTGAATGAAAGATGCTTCAACAGCTTTGTTTCAGGAAGTCTCACTCCTATATGCTGAGCCACAGCTGCCTCTCTCCGGGGGTTCTTCTGGTCAGCAGTGCTGACTGGGACCCCTCAGCAGCCAAGGCGTACCCATCTTTTGTGGGCAGCGTTGTTAGGTCAAAATAAGAAATGTCTTTTGGGCCAGGCAGGGTGGCACGGGCCTGTAATCCTAGCATTTGGTGAGGCAGAGGCAGGAGGATCATGAGTTCAAGGCCAGCCTTAGCTACATAGTGAGTTGGAGGCCAGCCTGGGCTACATCATGAGACCTTGTCTTAGAAAACCAAACCAAATAATCTGGTCCCATCTTTATAATGAGGAAATAAAAGGAAGAAAACAAGAAATGCTTAATTGTGTAGGAACAGAAAGATTCTAATATTCCTGCCGACAGCATGATTAGCTTGAGTTCAAGCCCATGGTGTCACTTTAAATCTTGCTGCTTCTTGTTCTGATCCGATAAGTAAAACATTTATTTACTCCCTCACCTCCCTCTTTTTTTGCGACAGGGTCCTGCCACATAACCCAGTCAGGCCTTGAACTAATAGCAATTTTCATGCCTTAGCCTCCCAAATGTTGGAATCATAGGTGTGAACTACCACACCCAACTTAAAAAAACTTATTTACTCCTGAAAAGCATTGTCAGTAGCAGAAGAATTTGCTGCTACTGCTGCTTCTCATGCATCAAGATGAGCTGACAATTACGTTCACGGAGTTAGGACAACATGCATCATTCCCTCACATCTTTCTCACTAATAAAGCACTGTAATTGCTATGTGTCTTGAGTGATTGATTCAGTTGATTTATGGAAGTCATCAGAACTCAGCTGGGTCAGGAAAGGGAGCTCACGGGGGAGTGCTGTCCGGCCTGTTTGCCTTTGTACATGTGTACTTTCTGGGCTTCGATGCCTGCATTGTTAATCACAGGATTCAAGAGTTTTGCCCTTGGAGGAGCAGGTTATCTTCCAACCTGCCCAAAATAGACTCAAAGTCAGTTGCTTTGCATGTTATCACTGCAAAGTGTGTCATGGGATTTCTCTGCATCAGGAGAGCTTTCTGCTAAGTTGGGAAGCAGCTCAAGTGACTCCCAGTCAACTTGGATGGCTCCCCGACACCCCGAGAATCAGGCTTTCTCCCCCCAGCAGTGCTGACACTAGACTTCACTCCCTATATTTTGATTTAAAAGTTGTATTTATCAAAGTTATGCTTATCAAAGGCACTGGAGTGCTAGCACAGTCCTCAGATAGTTTTTGCGAGGATTGATGAGTTGTACTTCAGTGGCACCCAGATGCTTTGATATTGCAATATGACCTTGTCATCTGCAGAGTTCCTGATGGAGAACTGTGTGATTGGGTTACATACCCACACGAAAATCAATCTTACAATGTTTTTTGTAATTTTATGATTTAGGGTTGAGCAGGCTATGATGGTTTGAATGAGAAAGCCTCCCATAGGTTCATGTGTTTGAACATGTGGTCCCCAGTTGGTGCTGCCGTTTGGGAAGATTTTGGACTGTTTAGGAGGTGGAGCCTGGCTGGAGGAAGTGTATCACCCGGGGCTGGCTTTGAGGTTTCATAGCCTGGCTCTACTTTACTATTCACTCTTTCTGCTTCCTGTGTGTGGATGAGCTCTCTGCTTTCTGACTACCCCTCTGGCTACACATTCCAGTTGTAACGCCTCCTGCACCATGAAAGCCGAAATAAGCCCTGGTTTCTAACTTGATTTTGGTCATGGTATATTATCTCAGTCACAGAAAAGCAGCTCATCCAGCCCATTCATAGCTATCATCAGCTGCATAAGCTGTGGGTTACCAGCTAGACATACTTCGTAATTTTCAAATATTATTTGAAACTCCATGAATTCACATACACAAGAAAAACCCACAGAAAAAGCTTTGTCTTGTAGGTATTGTGTGATCCACTGTAAGATGCTTCACTGCAGAATCTCAATTCGTGCTAGTCGTGCAAGGTGGTGGATCATAGGCTCCTCCCAATAAGGAAGGAGTCTAGAGAAACTGATTTGTGTCGGGTCATACTCTGGTTAGTGGCAGAGCTGGGGACTGAAATCAGGTCTTGCCACCACCACTACCTCCTCTCTGTAATACTCTCTCAAACTGGTCTGTGCTTCCTGGAAGGTCTATGGACATCATCACGACAGAAAAGAATGTGGGAGATCTTTCTAGAATGATGATCAAGTGTTGACTGTGCGATCTGGGCTCTGCTGTTGCCCTCATTGATTAGATTAGTGGCTGCTGTGCTGGCTGGGCTTGTGTATTGTCAATTTGTCATCTCTGCAACCACAGCACATAAACAACTGAGGGGGAAAGGTGTCCTGGTTAGCTTTAACTGTCAACTGGACCAGCCTAGAGTCACCTGAGAAAAGTCTCAAGGGATTTCTCAGATCTGTCTGGCCTGAGGGCATGTCTGTAGGGGATTGTCTTGATGACTAATTGATGTAGGAGAGCCCAGCCCACTGTGGGCAGCCCTGTTCCCTAGGCTGGTGATCCTGGGTTATATGAGAAAGCTAGCTAAGCATGAGCCTGGTGAGGGGGCAAGCCAGCAAGCATGGTTTCTGTTTCAAGTTCTTGCTTGAGTACCTGCCTTGACTTCCATCAATGAGGAACTGGGAGTCCATCATATGGTTTACCTGGGAGTATAAACCAAATGAGCTGGACAGCTTCAGTTGTCAACTTGACATACCTAGGAAGAGGAATCCTCAACTGAGGCATTACCTCCATCTGATTGGCCTGTGCATATTCTTAATTGATGATTGATGTGGGAGGGCCCAGCATACTGTAGGTAGTACCATCCCTGGACTGGTGGTCCTGAGTTGTGTAAGAAACAGTCTAAGCACAGGCCAGAAGAGCATGCAGCACCCCTCCATGGTCTCTGCTTCAGCCTCTGCCTCCTGGATCCTGCCTTGAATTCCTGCCCTGGCTTCCCTCAGTGATGAACTGTGATAGAGATGTGTAAGTGAAATAAACCCTTTCTTCCTCTAAGTTGCTTTGGCCAGAGTGTTCTATCACAGCAACAAAAAGGAAACTAGATGAAAAGATTTATTTTGGCTCATAGTTTCAGGGGATTCTAATCCACGGCAGGGAGGGCACAGTCTGTGGCAGTGGGAGCATGGGGCAAAAGCGCTTCACGTGGTCGTGGATCAGGAAGCAGAGCACAGACTGATCCAGGGGCTGGCTTTCACTTTCAGAGGCTCCTGCTAGCAACCTACTTCTGCCAGCAAACCCTACCTTCTAAAACTTTTGCAGCCTCCCCAAATGGCACCACCAGCTGGGAATAAGCATTCCTGTGGGAGATATTTAATATTCAAACCACAGGACTTGATCTGTGGGGGATATTTAATATTCAAACCATAATGGGTGGTGAGGTAATGCATGATGGCACTGGAGAGATGCAGAAAGAGAGTGAATGCATTGAGTTTTAGCTGTATTGAGGAAGGGATGAGGCCAGCTGGCACTGTAGCCCGGCTGACTGGAGAACAGGTTCCCAGCAATACTGTGGATATCTTGGGGATGTTGTGTCCTTCTAAGAGTCACATCCCAACAGAGAGTCCCAGGGACGAGCCAAGGGTTCACAGTTAATCTGTACCCATCAACCTGGGAGGTAGGCAGGAATAATAGCTCTCACTTACCTATGCCAAGTCAGATCAACTGATAATGCCTGCCTTCAGGCCTGGTCTCTGGAGAAGGAAAGAAAGGACAGTGATTGATTAGTCCTGTCTACTAGAGAATGTGTGGTACTTGTTGCCATTTTTGTGTAGTAGGGTGTTTCCAACTGTCTGAGAGCTGCCCCTGCTGGATGCAGGAGAGTCGGCACTCCTTATACCCTCAAGGGGAATTATGTCATGAGACACACACACACACACACACACACACACACACACACACACACACAAAGTTACATTTGCCTTGAAATTAGTTAACTTAACTGCAGACTCACCAAAATCGAATAATTTTTGAAAAACAGGATAGGCAAAGCCCCAGGTTTTCTCCTTGGCTTTGGAGGTGACACCTGACATTGTACTTTTGGTGCCGTGCTTCATGTGCAAATTATACAGAAGCGTCTAGAGAAGGGAAAACAAAACATCAGAGAGAAAAAAATATCCAAAGTAGCAAGAGGTTTCTTCCATCAAAAGTATTTTGAGTGCTGTGTAAATGTAAGGACTTATTATTGTGCCTTGCTTGAGGAAAACCAGCCCAGCCATAGACTGGCAATTACAGAACAGACTTGTCTTATTGCTTTACCTACCTACAATTAAGTTGGAACTTGAGGGGAAGCTCTTTCACGGCTTTGCCTGAACTGGGTGAGTCCTTTGCTGGACCAGCAGCTGAAGGCTAGAGACGTGGCCTGCAGCATGGAACATCCATTGTTTACCCATTAGGGATCCAGCTGGCTGTTGTCCCCCCTGTATTCAGCATGTGTGAGTTGGCTTCGTATGGGAAAGCCAGCCTCACAGTAAAGGAAAATGGCTGCCTGGGGCAGCCTGTTGTTTGGAAGCACACTTTCCTCCCACCTGGGGAACCACATCAAGGTCAGGGAAGTCTCCCTGAAGGAGGCATCAGAGCAAGTACCTCTTTCCATCCCTGTCTGTCTGTCCCCTGGATGCTCAGGACCAGCTGGTGAGTGAGTGTGGAGTCAGAGCAGCACAGACTAGGAACTGAGCATGCTCACTCTGGAGCTGGCTTGCCCCTGTGTTTGAGAGCAAACATAGCTGCTCCCCTCCAAGAGCCTCCAGGGGTTATCAAATGCGAAACTGCTTCTGCGTGCTAATGTCTTTGCTTCTCGTAGTCTCTAAGAGGCACGTATCCGAACATTTCCTTTATGGCAAAAAAGCGAGGCATTATAAAAAAGAAGGTATGATTGTCTATATTGGTATTTTGTAGATAGAATATGAAATACTGTCTGTAACTGTTCAAAAATATTGAAGAATCTTCAAACTGTATATAGTGGTGTGCTATGTAATCATAGTACTAGGGAGGCTGAAGCAGGAGGATTATGAGGTTGAGGATAGCCTGGGCCACACAGAAAGTCCCAGGCTAGCCTGGGCTATATAATGAGACCCTGTCTCATAAATAAGTGAAAAACTAGCTCAGTGTATTCCAGAGGAGGGTTTGAGTCTCTGTTCTTGGCTTGATTAAAGAAACCACTAGCCATGTGTTTCTTTTCCTCCCACAAGGCCCTCATTTCCCTGCCCACTTGATGTCCCAGGGACATTTACACTGTGATGCTAGAACAGTAGGATTAAAGAAAACTTTTGGTCTAGTCCCCTAGGGCTGACAGAACCAAGAAGAGATAACGTTGGAAAGAGCTTGAGCCTCGTGCCAGAAGGTGCACTTGAGTGCCCCAGAGGGCAGTCAAGGTCGCTGGGACGGTTAGTTGGTCATAGGGCAAACTGGAAGCAATCTCCAGGGTCTGAGTGGGATAAACAGATGCAGCTGCACCGGAGAAAGTGTGACTGGTCCAGGCTGGAGGCCTGGAGTACCCAGTGTCTGTGGCCAGGCACTGAGTGAGCAGAGGGATCCATAGTTCCACCATGGTGGGAGATGTGGAGTGTGCTGACTGGGCTGTGCTGGTGTGAGGCTGTGGGGGCAGCTTGTGTTGGGCCTGGGGCTGGGACAGGTGTCCTTCCCACCTTGTCCTCACCAGTACCGCCTTCTTGCAGCGTTCTACATAGCCCACACCTTCTGCTGACAAAGTTTGATTTTGTGTTCACTATAAAGGACTAATGTTTGAGGGATTCTTTCCATTACTGCAGTATATGAAAGGGTGAATTTGTTTCTGCTTGTTTTTTTTTAGTATGTATGTACATATGTATGTATGCTTATGTGTGTGCAGGTACATATGTGTGTGTGGTACATGTGCATGTATGCATGTGCATGTGGAAGCCAGGGGACAACCTTTGCTATTGTTCCACAGGCGCCATCTACCTTGTTCTTTGAATTTTAAAATTACATTTCCTATTTGTGTGTGTGTGTGTGTGTGTGTGTGTGTGTGTGTGTAAGCGCACGTGCATGCATGCAAGTGCGCCACAGTGCATGTGTGGAGGTTAGAGGACAACTTGCAGGAGTCAGGTCTTGCCTTCCACCATGGGAATTGAATGTAGGGGGTTAGGCTTGGTAGTAAGAGCCTTCACCTGCTGAGCCTTCTTGCTGGCTCTACCTTGTTGTATAAGATAGGGTCTCTCATTGGCCCAGAGCTCACCAAGTAGGTTAGGTTGCTTGGCTAGCAAGCATCAGGAATCTGTCTCTCTGTCTCTCCAGTTCTGGGATTACACGTGCATGTTACCATCCCAGGCTTTACTATTTGTCTCTAACATGAGTTTTGGGGGATTGACCTCAGGTCCTCATGTTTCCAGGACTAGCACTTTACAAGCAGCTTGTCACCCAGCTCTGAAGGATGCATTTGGAACTGGGAGATGGATAATCTTGTGCTAACAGGCACACATTTGGCAGCACCTAGGGTCAGGACATCTGTAAGGATACAGGCTGCTCCCTCCCTGGACTGCCCACTTCCTGTTTGGCTTCCCCTGTTTGCCTCACTGTGGCCTACTCAACTGCTAGCTCTACTTGAGAGACCTCAGCTTCATATTAGACAGTTGGGTCAGCTAAGAATTGAGGACTGGTGGGGTATGGATAGGGACTATGATACACTCTCCTGGGCTAGCCAGTGGCTCAAGGTGAAAGGGACTGAGCAGGAGCAGGCCTGGGCTTCTGTGGAAGACACATGCGACTTCAACTTGACCATGGTGGCTTGGGCAGGGGCAAACCGGTGGATCAGGGGGTGCTGCCCTCTCTTGCTCTCTTCAAGCTTACTGGAGCCACAAAGCTCTCGAGGACCTGTGTTTCTGTAGTCCTGGGTTACTGCCCATCACAACTCAGAACATCCTTTGAGGGAAGTTCTAGCTCTGAGGTCAGAGTTCTTTGTTCTTTGGCTCAGGATGGGGTGACTTGCCATGCTTACAAAGCAACTTATTAGTGTCCATCTACCTGGGCCCTCGCTCCGAAACTCTCACTTCATCCACCATGGGCTTTTTATGTCTGTGGTTAGCACCCCTGACACAGAGCAGGGTTCAATATCAATTACAGATACAAAGGAGGGGTTTTACGAATTTTCTACTACTCTAAGGGTATTGTTGCCTTTCTGGAAGTCAGAGTCATGTATGTTAATGAGGTAGAGCATGGCTGTTGACTAAGATTTTTTTATTGCTTTTTAAAAAAATTTGTATTTTTTTTAATGAGTATGAATTTATTGCATGCTATAAATGCACCTGTGTTGTGCAATGCCTATAGAGGTCAGAGAAGAGGGTGTTGGATCCCCTGGTACTGGAGTTACAAATGGTTGTAAGCCACCATATGGGTGCTGGGAATTGAACCTGGGTCCTCTGTAAGAGCAGCCGGTGCTCTAACCTGTTGAGCCATCTCTCCAGCCCCTTTATTGCTTCTTTTAAGACAAGGTCTCCCTGTAGCCCTAGCTGGCCTGGAACTCATGGTGTAGACCAAGCTGTCTTTGATTTCAGAGATCTGCCTGCTTCTGCCTCCTGAGTGCTGGGATTAAAGGCGTGTGCCACTATGCTTGACTAAGCCTTTTACGGATGCCAAATATTGTTTCTTCTTCTTTGCTTTTTGGAAGAACTTAGGTTGGCCTGGAACTCTTTGTGTGGCGGAGGCTGGCCTCCTGACCCTCCATCTTCCAAGTGCTGGAATCATAGGCATGTGCCACCAAGCCCGGCTAAATCTTTTATTATTAAATTTTTTTTGAGATAGGTTTTCATCATGTTGTTTAGGCTTACTACACAGCTCAGTCTGGCCTTGAACTTGTGACAGTCCTGCTGCCTCAGCCTCCTAAGTGCTGGAATTACAGGTGTGTGCTACCACATCCCATTCATTACTGTTAAATCTTACTGCAGTGGCCAGAATGCTTAGTCTGGAGTCTCTGTCTTTGGCTTTCTTGAGCAACAGGAAGCTTGAGGAAGAACTCCAGGCGCCTCTCTCTCATAGCTGAGCCTGCTGTGTACTAGGAAGCCTACTTTCCAACCTATTAGGAAAACTCTGGTAATCTAATTTAGGTTTTACTAGAACCAGTGTGTGAATGATGTTTGAGAGATTTTCTGCCTGCTGTTCTGGCTCAGAGAGAAGGGGCTGATTTAATTAATCTCATGAAAGCTGGTTTGAAGTCTTCCACAGCCACCTTTCGCCCTGCACCCTGATCCCATGCACCTGGCTTTCCACAGGACTCCTTGAGGCCTGTCCCCATGCTTCCTGGTTCTGTGCATCTCTAGGACCTGGTTGCTGATACTCATGGGAGTTGCCTGGTAGAAATAACTCTGACCTTGGAGTCCTAAGCTCAAGGTTTCAGACCTGTCCAGATAGAGGGATCTCCTTGGTAAGATCCGGGGACAGCTCTTTGGAGGAAGCATGCCCCACTTATCCCATGTGGATGGATCCCGGCAGCACTTCCTGTACCTAGCTCAGGGGTACAGCAACTTGGGGGTGCTGTGTTTTGGGCAGACCCTGGTTACTAGATCGTGGTGGCTCTGAGTGGTTGGAACCAGAGACCTAAAGCATGAACAGCTCCTGCCCATTGGGTTATTACCTTGATTGAGGGTGCGAGAGGCTGTGTGAGGACCAGGCTGTTCTGGTGCACATGACCAGATGAGCTTCTCACTGGGTGAACAGCCTGAGTGTGTGGCAATCTTACAGGACGTAGGGCATGTCCAGACACCACACACATCTGGCGCTGCAGTGCTTGCCTGGTCAGAGCACTTTTCTCCAACATCTGGGAATGATTGCATTCTGCCTAAAACCCAGTGGTAGAGCAGCTGTAAGAAACCCCATGTTTGGACAAATGAGGAAAATGAGCCAGCAGAGGCTCACGCAAGGCCCTCCCTGAAGGTGGCAGGGCCGGAGAGCTTTCCAGAACCAATCCTCTTTGCCTTTATTCTGAATCAGAAAGGGACTTAGTCCAGTCATGTCATAAATACCCCCACTGACTGTGACCAAAGCCTCTTGAACTGCTTCTGGGACCTGAGGAAAATGTTGATTTAGGCTTTTAAAAAATTAGTTAATTAGGGGCTGGAGAGATGGCTCAGTGGTTAAGAACACTGGTTGTTCTTGCAGAAGACCCTGGTTTGAATCCCAGCACCCACATGGCCACTGACAACTGTCCGTAACTCCAGTCCCAGGGGATCTGACAGCCTCTTCTGACCAATGCGGGCACTTGCCTACATGAAGGCAATACACGCATACACATAAAAAAATAAAAATAATAAAATATATTTAAAAAATTAATTTATAGAAGGTCTGTGATGGGTAGTATTGATTATCAGCATCACAAGATCTAGAATCACCTAGGAGACAAGCCTCTGGACATGTTTGAAGGAGTTTCTATGGAGGGTCAATTTAGATGACTTACCCTCAATGTGCGCGGCACCATTCCAAGGGCTAGGATCTCGTACTGGATGCAAAGGAGAGTGACTTAGCATCAGCATTCGTCTTTGAGCTTCTTGACTGCATGTGATCAGCTGCCTCCAGCTCCTGTGAGCAAAAGTAAACCCTTCCTTAAGGTGTTCTGTTAGGTATTTTGTCAGAACAATAAGAAAAGCAACTACAATAGGGTCTCACTAGGTAGCCTGTACTGGGCTCAACCTCCCAATCCTCCTGCCTCAGCCCCATGAGTGCTGGAGTTACAGGCATGTGACATCGCTTTGCAAAGGGAAAAAGGGTTCTGATTTTGGAACCTATTCTCTTATTATTATTATTAATCATTATTATTGATTTATTTTCATTTTATGTGTACGAGTGTTTTGCCTGTGTGTACATAACTGTAGCCATGTTGTGCAATATGCAGTGCACAGAGGTCAGAAGAAGGAGTTGGATCCCCTGCAGCTGGAGTTACGGATGGTTGTTAGCTGCCATGTGGGTGCTGGGAACAGAACCCAGGTCATCTACAAGAGCAGCCAGTGCTTTATCCATTGAACCATCTCTCCAACCCTACAATTATTATTTTTAATTTTTTAACAGTTCTGGGGATCCAGCCCTAAGTTTGCTCTTGTTGAGCGAGATCTACTACTGAGCTTCACCTCAAGCCCGATTTTCTTTTCAAATGCCAACATCGTAGCTTGTGTTTTAGCTAGAAATTTAGCATCTCTGGATTTCAATAAGATAACGGAGAGTGATTTAAATCTTACAGAGGAGAATCTGAAATTTTAAATTTCACAGTAAAATATGTAGTTTTAAATTTTTCATTCATTCTGGACTGGTGAGATGGCCCAGTGGATAGAGAAGGTCCTGTGCAAGCCTGGTGACCTGACGTTGAGTCCCAGAATCCATGTAAAGGTAGAAGGAGAGAACCAACTTCATGAAGTTTTCCTCTGACCACCACAGGTATACTCCACACATCATATACAGATATGCACAATATTAATAAAGTTTAACCAATAATGAAAATTTCAGGTAAATGAATGGCTCCAGAAACTGTTATACTAAGTGAAGTAACACAGACTCGGAAAAACATAAAATGTATGTTCCCCTTCATTTGTGGATCCTAGCACCAAATCCTTTTAAATTCCATGTTCTTTTAATAAGATGATGCTGTACAGCAGTATCTTATTTCTCTTCATGAAATAACTACCATCATCACAAATTCAGCCGTGCCTGCTTGCTAAACATCATCACAATTGGGCTTGTTGATGGTTGTGCGCCTTCATTAAAGGAGGGGCAAGCAGGGTCATTGGACTCTGACCGGAGTATCCAACCACTCTTCCCAGCCAAATGGAAAGTATGGAAGTATGCAATTTGGCCCTCATCACACATGGTCTCCTGGATTTGGGGAGGACTAAAGTATACAATCTGGGAAAGGCCAGGAAGAAAAGGCTTGATCCATGCTGGGTAAAGGCTTTCCAGTGTGCACACCCTCGGGTCATTCATACACCTCAGCAACCCCTCAGACATCTCTGTAAGTAAGCTCAGTAAATTCATTGGTTCCCCAGGAAAACTTTAATCAGACATTGGTTTGATACCAGAACCTTAAAAGGGGATAAACCCTGCTTAGTATCCCTAGGAAGAGAATTCTTGCAACCCGATCAAACACCAACAGCCCCATAGAAAGCCTAAGCAAGTGATGAAGGTCTGTGTAGGTTTGTTATGATATGTAAAGGATGAGACAAAAATAATATACACATAATCTTAAAATTCCTAAGGTCACAGTTTAGTCAACTAGTTTAAGGAACAAAATATATGTCTAGTTAAGGGTTATCAGAAAATGTTTGGTTTGTCCAAGCTTTATCTACATAGCACATGGTAATTAAAAGTACCAGACTGGTAGAACTAACCATTTGGATGTCTAACAGCCATACTCTGAGGCCTATATTAATCTGGTCAGAGGGACTTAAAAACCAGTTTTTTGTTCCTTTCCCTCTAAGGTCGACTAAGTTCTAGGGGACTATGGAGCATCTCTCAAAATGTCCTTTAATTGTGGTGAGCCACCTGTCCTCTTGTTCATGGAGGCCATGGAGACCCCATGAGATGGACTTGAACCAGTGTCTAGTCTACAAAGAGGAGGGTAAACACAGAGGAAATATTTCCTCCATGTTTCCAAGTGAAGCCAGCCACGTTTGAGCAGGTCCTTTGACTTATCTTTACGTAGATGGTAAAAGAAAGGAGCCAGGGGCTCCTCCCAAGCCCATATGATCCCTGAGGAACAGATCCTCCAATGAACTTAAGAGTAAAAATAAATTGGTTTTTTTGGGCCAATTATATGGTCTTAAACACCCAAAAGGAAAGTATAACCAAAGAGTAAAGTCCACAGTATATTTCTTTAAGAGTTCAAGGGATTACACTTCTCAGACATTAGACTTAAGTCCATATAAAATGTTATTTAGACAATTATATCTCAATGATGATTTTGTTTCTAATCACAAAGTGCTGCTCAGATGTAAGACCTCAAACCTTGCTCTACAATACTGTAGTACCCACTTGTACGTAAGGGAGACACTTACCTACAAGTGGGTACAAGACAAAATTTAGCCACTATTCTAAAATGATGGCTAAATTTGTTTTCTCCCTCTGTCTAGAAACCTTTGAGAGGGAACTGACACTGATTCTAGCCACTCCCAATAGCTATCAAAGTGCCTGAAAACAAATCCTGAGTCCGTCACTCTCGAGTCCAGCCTTGGCAGACAAAAGAAAAATGGGGAGGAGCCCAATAGAGGGATGCTTTTGGAAGCTCTCATCAAGAAATTCCAATGCATTTTGATATGAACGTTTGATATGTGCCTTGTTCTGACTTTTTTCTGGTTCCCTATCTAGAACTTGTAACATTACCTACTCTTGCCTTTACTTCTCCTTCACATCTCCTATTCACCAGTCAAGGACTTTCTTTTCTCCCTACAGATAAGGGTTATGCAATTTAGGAGTCTTTTAGATAGACCCACTGAAGGGGGTACCCCAATTGCTTGACCCTGAGTCCCTGTTCAGCATGGAAGAAGCCAGAGCAGTCTGCATCCCGATTCCCTATTGGCAATTTGGGTAACCTTTTCAGAGGATAGCGTGATAAGAATAGGAGGTAGGAATTGGCCAGGCAGTTAGGGTAAAAAGACCCCATAGAAAAGTAGCCAGTTTCTTGGCTAAAAGTCAAAATATCCTTGGGCCTCTTAGCAACATACTCTGTTCCAAAGGCCAAAAATGTCCAAAGTATCTGGGAGCTTTTATCCCCTAAAATATTTTAGGGTTACTTCTTCGGAGGGGGCAATGTTAGAGTAGCAAAAAAGTTCCATTAAAAAAAAAGTACACAGTTATCAGAAAAAAGTGATGGTACGATATGGGAGGAGTTGGATGGGAGGGAGTGGGTGTGGATTTGATCAAAACACATTATATACATGTATGAAATTCTCCATAAATTTTTTAAAAGTTAAAAAAGTAAATAAAAAAACTTAACACTCAGCAATCCTAAATCCAATGTTAGTTTTGTATCAAAGGTGAGACTCTGCAGACACTCAGGTGAACTAACTCAGAATGTTTCTAGAGTCACAGGCTGATAACTTTTACTCTCAGTCACAGAAGTGTGCACGGTGCTTAGTGAGTGTGGCCCCTAAACAGCCCAGGCCTGGATGAGGCCGAGCTCTGCTCAAAGCTTCCTTAAACGTGAATCATCCCCTAAGAGTCTGTTATCTCCCACCGTGTCTGAGTGATGAAAGCTTGTTTGCTCCCCACCCCCCACCCCAGGTAACATTTACTTGGAGGCGTATGGAATTGTAAGTGGAGGTGTTTCACTTTAGTCGTCCTCCAAATGTGGCTCTTTGGAAGGGCCATCCCTCCACGCCTTGAAACCTAGGAGAGAACTTTCCAGAGATGAGCATTCTGCTCTTGAGTAAGGGCATGTTTGCTTTCTTATTGCTTTCCCCTTCTTTGCTCTCTCCTAATGAAAAAGTGTTCAGTCTGTCCTTTACAAGTGCATGGGTTTTTTCAGTTGGATTGAAAAAAATCATAGCAGAGGGTACAGTGGACAGGGCTTGGTGACAACCCTTCCTGGTCCTGTAACTGATGATGTTAACTGGGGAAGGGGTCACTGTGAAACGGTTCTGAAAACGGTGACCTGCATCTCACCACAGAGCTACTTGGGGGCAGATGTAAATGAGGAGAGAGGGCAGGCCATGCGAGCTGGCCTGAGCACTGAGGCTTGGGGGATCTCGGGAAAGCACACACTTCAGGCGCTGCTGTGAGCAGAGGTGCATTGTAGCAGGCTTTCCGCTGATCACTAAGCTAGAGTTGTCTGGCCATATAGTTAATGAATTACCGAGGGAATAGAATACACAGCTGACTTCATGCTGCTGATTTTGAACTTGCTTGGTTGTAGAGAAGGGTTGAGTGTACATAGCATTAGTGTTACAGAAAGAAACAAAGAGACATCTTCAGTCATATAGTATCTGAAGATAAAGGAACTATTGCATCTCCTGAGCCGTGGTCTGGACATACAGCACACAGTGGCCAAGCGGGCAGGTGGTCATAAGACTTTGGTAGCATGTGTAGATGCTATGTGTTTAGCCTGGGGAAGGGAATCTCGGGGGTCTCTACATCTTTTCTTCTGAGGACTTGGAACTTGGAGTTTAATGTATTTTCTCTTTATCTTAACTATTGGCAGCTAACCAAAACTATTCTCAAAGGCCATGCTGGCCAAGGTGGGGAGCTGCCACTAGCACCCCAATGTCTGCCAGTCTCTGTTTTGGCTGTGATAATGTGTTCCAAGGCTGTTTTTCTCTTCTGGGGATGCTCCGACTGGCTCATGTGTTCAGATTTCCTGGCTAGCAGGCAACTCACCCTCTAGAATTCTTGAGAGCGTTTCCTAGAAGTGTGCAGCAGCAGCCAGCTGGACTCGCCCTGAGGTGTGACTTCTGCCTCTGGGTCTTCCAGTCATGGGTGCCAGGTGGAGCTGAAATCTTGGCCTGTTTGTTTCCTGGGATCCCAGCGCATCTTTGCTGGGATGTTGGCCCGAGACCCACAGTTGGCCCCTGAGACATACTTGCTCATCGGGAAGAACCCATATGGACATGCGGTCGAGTTGAGAGGAGAGCCAGGACTGGGAGAAGAGGGACAAGTTCTGCGATTAGGGCTTTGCATTCTGTCCTTGGCTTGTTTCTTTCCCCAGGAAGTTGAAATGTTAGCTCTGTCCCCTTCCTCACAGTGGAGTCCAAGGTTCTTGTATCATTTCACTTGGTGCTGGTGGGAAATACATAGACCCCTACCTAGACCCACAGAATTTGGACACTGGAGGGTAACTCAAGAATCTGCATTGTAAACACCTTCCAGGAGGCTTCTGTGCACACTGAAGTTTGAGGACCACCGAAGGGATGGTGGAGATCTGGGCAATAGGGTTTGGGATTCAAAGTCACGTTCTACACACCTTATTAGGAGGGAATGTAAGGGGATCAGAAGAGCTTGTCATGTACTGGTTGATCTTGACTCAACAATCTGGAACTCACAGACTGTGTTACGTGCTACTCCACAACCAGCATCAGGTGTGGAGCCAAAGCGGGTACAGTAGGCACGTACTTGCCAAGGAGACCTTCGTTGGGGTTTAGGAATCTGCAGCCACAGTCTTGAAATTCTTTGTTTTATTTTCACAATTGTACCTTTCAAGGAAGGAAAGGCTGATGGAATAGTGGGGCAGGCTCTGGGTCTTGGCACCCTGGCCCTGCCTCTCTACTTCCCATGATAGGGTATCAGCTGCCCATGCCCACCATGCCCTCTTCCCAGCAGAGCTCTGGGTGCGACATAGAGAGGGTTAGGGTTAGACACATATCCATGTACTGAGTGGAGGAGCTGGGATTGCAGGTGCCTGAGGTTGTGCATGTATGCCCGCTGAGTGGCCCTGTGTCCATGGGAGGGTGGCAGCAAATAGCAGATTAAAGAAACCTCAACAGGACAGGTGGAAAGAGAGACCAGGGTGAAAGGAGGACCTTCTTCCTGCCTTTTGACTCCGAGGCCTCACATTTTCAGTTTATATCACAGGCGATGTAGCCTGCCTGAGTGACACTGCATACATCCTGTTCTAGCTGGACCCGTCATCCTTGTGGCTCACATCCGTGACATACTGTACATCAGGTCTTCCCCTCTCAGGAACTCTTCATTCTGCTGTACGCTAACTCTTCCAAATGCTTTCTAGTTTCTTTATATTATACATGTTGGTATATTCCCTTTAATGAATAACAAGTGTTATAAAGAATACGACAATAAAATATTGGAAGTTCCTTGTAAACTTGATGAAGAGTTGGGGTGTGTGTGTGTGTGTGTGTGTGTGTGTGTGTGTGTGTGTGTTTGCATGGCTTTTCCAGAGTTTGGGTGTTCAGTGTTAAGTTCAATTTGGTGACTAAGTTTGGCTGTGAGTGCTTTGTACAGCTTCATCTTGTCAGACCAAATAAGTAGGGGGCACTTGGGCCAGAGCGTGTGCTCGCTGAATGTGTACAGAACAGAAGTGCAGACCGAGCACAAAGATCTTTAATGTTCACAGGCTACAGCTGACAGGAGGGGCCCTGCTCATGTGAGATGAGAGCTACCACCATCTGCGTCTCACTCGGCCTTCTCAGAGCTGCCCTTGAAGCCTCGTGCTTTGTCTTTGGTTCTCTGTGTGTCAATCTCTGAAGCCTAGACACGGAGAGCTCGCTCTTTGGCTTTTCTTCTCTCTCTATTCTGTTTTCTGCTAGCTAAAGACATGGTCTACAGGAGCCATGTTGTTTGGGTCATGACTTCACTTGTGTCCCTGGCCAAGGTGTGTGACCTCATTTGTTTCTGTGGGCATGGGCTCCATAGTTTCACAGCAGCTAAAGATGAGAGTAAGAACAGGCGTTGCCTAAGAGTCTATGAGGACTAAATGGGTCATGTTACTTTGTGTGACTGAGTAGTAGTTCGTAACAGTAAATAGTGAATGCTTTTATCTGTAAAATTGGCATGTTTGGGCTTCTACTTCTGGCCTAGATATATTTGAAGGTTTAGAGACTGATCACAGAAGCTAATACTTGACAGGACAAGATGTGGGAGAGAAAGGTGATGTGATGAGGGTCCCCTCACCGTGTCTGACCTCTGAGATGAGGTTGGCCTCACCATGTCTGACCTCTGAGATGAAGTTGCCCTCTCGGGTCTGACCCCTGTGAGGAGGTTACCCTCACCGTGTCTGGCCTCTAAGATGAGGTTGGCCTCACCGTGTCTGACCCCTGTGATGAGGACGCCCCCACTGTGTCTGACCTCTGAGATGAGGTTGGCCTCACTGCATCATCTGACCTCTGAGATGAGGTTGGCCTCACTGTGTCTGACCTCTGAGATGAGGTTGCCCTCACCATGTCTGACCTCTGAGATGAGGTTGCCCTCACTGTGTCTGACCTCTGAGATGAGGTTGCCCTCACCATGTCTGACCTCTGAGATGAGGTTGCCCTCACCGTGTCTGACCTCTGAGATGAGGTTGCCCTCACCGTGTCTGAGGTCCTTGTTGGCTCTTATCTTCCTGCCTTCACCAGTTCAGGAGTGGCAGCTGCAGAACCCGCAGAAGTGAGGTGAGAGGCTGAGCAGTTAAGCATTGTGGTGGCAGTTTCATAGTACTAGGGAGGATAAAATGGATACCAGGTCTCACCAAGGTGGATGTATCCCAAGAAACATTCCAGGCATTCAATTGGCACCCATAAAGATTACATCCTAGAAGTAAAAGCTAACAGGAGTATGCTGTACAAAGACTGGACTGTAGCTTTAGTGAGCTCAGTTCTGAATTGGATTAAGATGATCTGTCTTCCAAGTTCCAAAACAGTAAGGAAGACAGTCAGTGGAGGAGAACATCATCTAGACTCTCTAAATGTTTGTATAAGCAATGATGATAGATAATCAAAAGTGATCTAGTATATCCAGAAGCCTGACCAAGAAAGAGGAGAAACAGAAATAAGAGAAGGAAGGGGAGGAGGAGGAGAGGGAGGAGGAAGTAGAGGAGGAGGAGGAAGAGGAGGAAGAGGAAGAGGAGGAAGAGGAGGGAGAGGAAGAAGAGGAGGAAGAGCAAGAGGAAGAGGAAGAGGAGGAGGAGGAGAAGGAAGAGGAGGAAGAGGATGAGAAGAGAGGAAGAGGAGTAGAAGGAGGAAGAGGAAGAGGGGGAAGAGGAGAAGGAAGAGGGAGAGGAGGAGGGGGAAGAGGAGGAGGGGGAAGAGGAGGAGGAGGGAGTTTGTTTCCAGAAATTTCAAAGTGACTACATCATTTTACCTCTTCTCCACACTATCTGATGGTTCCTTGTCAGCTTGTTCCTTGTATTTTAAAAATAAAGACTTTTAATAAATGTGAAGTGACATTTTGTGGTTTTGATTTGAATTCTTCTGACTAATGATTTTGAGCATCTTTTCATCTACTGTTGGTCATGTGTGTGTCTTTGCAGAAATCACTGTTCAAATCCTTGGTCCATTTTCAGGTTAGGTTATTTGCCTTTTTATTGTTTAGCTTAAAGAGTTCCTTATGTGTTATAATGCAAGTTCTTTGCCATATATACATATATATATATATACATATATATGTATACACACACACATACATGTATATATATATATATATATGATGTACAGAAATCTCTTTGTTTCCCTACCCCCTTTCTCTTTCTTGACCGGGTCTTACTGTGTGGCCCAGGATGGCCTTGAATCTGAAATTCTTCTGCCTCAGCCTCCCAAGTGCTGGGATTAAGGATATCTGACATTTATTCTCTCTTTCACATGAAGAGTTCTCTGCTGTACTTTAGGAGCATGTCTAAAGCCAGACAGACCAGGTCTCAGGAGGCACCTGGGACCACAGACCAGCTGTGAAGGCAAGAGGATTGCTGTGAGTTGGAGGTCAGCTTGGGCTTCATAATGATTTATAGGTCATCCTGGGCTACAGTGTGAGACCCTGTCTCAAAACAGCAAAACAGAATACCCCAAACAAACCAGCAGTATCCCAACAAAGTGCTGACTCTATTTCCACTGGGATCAAATAATATAGATCTTGGGACAAGGCACTGTAGACTGAGTCAGTGCATTCCAACGTTCTCAGGTGAAACGCTCACTATACCTTTGGCTATTTAATGATAGTAGGGCATTTAAAAAGGGCTCAAACATTTGCCTGTTTACCTGTTTCATTCCCTGAGGCTGCTGCCTTTGATTTCCCTCAGAGCCTGGCAGAAGTCCTTATCGTTGGTTGCTGAGCCGTATGCTCTTTTGTGAGTTTAAAATAAAACCTGGGGCTTGTTTTGGAAACTGCCCAAATCAGCTTCAGAACATGGCCATACTTGCTTAGGTTGGTGCCACAAATAACGTAACTTAGGTTTCCAAGGAAGTAAAATCCAACCACTTTCAAAGTAAAATACACTCATATTATTTCCTAATTCCCAAATGTTAGAGCTTCAAAAATATCCTTACATTTCACCTGGAAGCATTTGTCCAAGTAGCTGTGGTACAGTTACTCTCAAGAGGCTGTATGGGTCCCCAGGGATGTAAAGAGTCATGCGATTTGCTGGGGTTAGTCCACAGGACTAACTTTCTTCTGATAGCATGTAATTCAATCTCTTGGTCTTTCTCTTAACAAAATTTACCAGTGTTTCCTAGATCTATAAACTTTGTTATATTGTTGCATGAAAATGTTTTTTAGTTATGAGATGCATGTTTCTGTCATCAGTCAGGCCATGGGGGACTAGTGAGAGGACCTGCTTGGATGCCCAGATCTGTGGATGTTCAAGTATCTTAGGCAAAATGGTATAGCTTGTCTATAACCCATGTTGTCTATGTGAATAGTTGTTACTCTGTATTGTTTAGGCAACAGGGACAAAAATATGACATCAATGCAGTTGTAATTTTTTCCTAAATATTTATAATCCATGGTTAGTTGAATTCATGTATGAGAAAGCCTTAGATACAGAGGGCCACCTGTGCTTACAGAGGAGTGTGTACAGTTTACAGACTAATGATACTGTAGCTTTAGGAAGTGGGCAGAAGCCCAGAGTGAAGTCCCCGCCTTGTCCCTCTGCCTTGATTCTTATTGGGGATCATAGCCCCTAGAAGTCTGAGTGACCAAGCCAAGGTGTTTTTGTGTTGCCTTAATTAGAAAGTGTGAAAGGGACATAGGAGAACTCTCTTTTCTAACTTCTCTTGTTGGTCATCTGAGTCCAGTTTCTTGTCTCTGCCACTTTTAGAAGGAAGTACATTTAAGGATGTCCAAGCATCATGGTTGCCTAGCAACAGGATACCATATGAGGTGAACATGGGTGCAGCTGACTATAAGTGACCAACTGAAACACACTGTTTTTGTGTCACTGGGAGCTGTCATGAACTTGAGGAGTGACTCTAAGGAGGCTCACCATGGACTCAGTCCTGGTTGGAGCCAGGGCTCAAACCTTGGTCTCTGAGCCAGGAGCAAACTGGTGTGTGGGCCTGGAACCAGGATGGTCAGAAAGCGGGTTCTGGGCTTATGGTGCTAGAAATTCCTCATAATTTGATTTCTGTTAGTTACTTTTCTTATTGCTGTGATAAAATATCTTGCTAAAACAACTTAAGAAAATATTTATGTCATGGACATAATCCACCATGGTGGGGAAGGCAGTGCGGACAGTTAGTTCCTGGCTGTGGCAGCTGGAGCTTCCTCATAACTGGACAGTCAGGAAGTGGAGTGGAGAAATGGGGCTCGAGGCCCTCCCACAGTGACTGACTTCCTCCGGCTATGCCCTACCTCTTAAGGGACCCACAGCTTCCCAAAACACCACCACCATCTGGGGACCGCGCCTTCCAACCCAGGAGCCTGTGAACATTTCATGTTCAAGCCCCAACAGTACCATCATTTTACTCTCAGTGCATGAGAGGAGTAATGTGGAACGTGCTCTGGAGGCCCCAGGCTTCACTACAGTCCTGATTTCTCACACCTCCCTGGGAGGGGCTCTGGGCTTACTGTTCCCTAACTCTGTGGTACTCCAGGCCTCTTGTACTCAGCACCTGCTGATATCCTTTGTCCCCAGTGGGAGTTTTAGCTCCAAGAGGGAAGGTAAGGGTTAGATGTGTGCGCTTCGTGCCCCATCTCAGGGCTGAGCATTTGGTGGCCATTTCTGCTTGAGATGCTATGTCATGGATGTTCAGTGGGCAACTTGTAGGGCCAGCTTCTTACCCACCACCCAACCAGATTCTGAGTACTTTGATGGTGAAAGTTGCCTTACCTGTCTGCTGTGGGCTACAGTGGCAGATCACGGGGAGAGGAGATTGACTTAAATGTACACCCATCAAGCTTCTCAGAAGCTTAAGAGTCCTCTGGGCAGTGCAGGTGTCCTTGACTTCTCCTGGTCTCTCACATGTATATGTCCTCAACGGGTGGGTCATCTGGAGCTTGGTGTTCCAGATTGGCTTCACCAAATGGCAGAGTCTTGAATGGTGTACAGGAGGCTAGTCCCTGCAGTGTGTGCCAGCAAGTGTTGACTGTGCTGTACCAGGTACCACCCCTGAGAGGTGAAACATAGGTCAGCCTGGGTTCCAGGTGGTTGTACCAAAGTCACATGGGGAGACTGTGGATGCGAGCGTGGGAGGATCCCATCAACAGACACAAATGAGTGGTTCTCATTTGAGCTTTTCTTTAAGCTTTTTCTTCTCTTGTTAAATCAGTAGATATTTTCTCACTTCTGAGCAACTACCAAAATTAGTTTAAAGGGCATCCTCCATGTATATTTATAGAAGGAGTCTATGCAAAACTATTTCAGGGTTACACAGAAATTTTATTACCTAGACTAGACTCATTCTAGACTTGCTGCCAGAACCCAAATAATCATTAATTAAACTGCCCCAGCAACACATCGCTTCACTGGCTCAGGGAGGGAAAGAATATGTAAGTTGAGACGTGACATCAGCCTTGTTTGAGGTTTGTCAGGAACGGTGAGCCTGCCCTTTCCGAGTGCTGTGTCTTTGTAGGACTAGTCAAAAGAACCCCAGAGTCACTTTGTGTAGCCTCTGTATAGAGAGCAGAGGGTGTTCTCTGTCTCCAGAGAACAGGGCTTGCTTAAATGGCATGTTTTGTCCTGGGGATAGAGTGGCACAGATTCAGGGGCTGTAGAAGGACCCTTATTGTTGCTCGGGATTGACTCCCCCCAGAGCAGCTCACTCCCCGCCAGAATCCTGGCCACAGGTTGACAGCTGCAACCTGATCTGAAGTCTTCTAGCCAGGCCACTGTCACCGTCCCTAAATTCCCTAATCACCGCTGTCCATAATGGCCCTGGAATGCTGACTCCCCACATGACTCTGCTTTGTCTTAAGTCCTGAAGTGCCCAACAACATCCCGGCCACCAAATCTTCAGCCACGGAAAGGAGTTCAGGGGACATGCTGCCAGGGGATCGGGGTTGACATGAAAATTGTTGGAGTCAGGAAATTCCAGGGCCCTTAAGTCATCCTGGAGGACATTTGACATGAGATGCCAAGGCAGGGGATCAGGTTGCCTCCCCTAAGCAGGAATGGCGGCCAGGGACTTGGTCTGGCAGGGAGGTGTCTGAGTAGGGAAAGTTTGGCTATTTCTGCCTGAATATTTATAATAATGTTTAGAACTGGCCGCTCCTCAGTGCCTCTGCACATTGCCTTTGGAAGTTTGTAAAGGTTAGTTAGTATCAATGACCAGGTTGAAACCTTCATCCATAGCACCACAATGGTTGATCTTTGTTGTCAGCTTGATTTAGGATCACCGTGAAAACACACCTCCATGTGCATCTATATGTGTGTTTTCAGAAGCGTTTAACTGAGGAGGGGAGACTTGCCTTGAATGTGACTGGGGTTTTAAAATGAAGTGCAAAGTAGAAAGCAGGCCAAGCACTGGCATTCACGGCTCTCCGCTTCCTGACTGTGAATGCCATGTGACCGACTGCCTCACCTTCCTTCTTCTGTGTCTTCCCTGCCATGATGTGCTATGTCCCTGAGCCAAAGCAAACCCTTCCCTCCTTACAGTGCTGTTGCCTCACCTTCCTTCTTCTGTGTCTTCCCTGCCATGATGTGCTATGTCCCTGAGCCAAAGCAAACCCTTCCCTCCTTACAGTGCTGTTGTCTCAGCAGTGAGAAGAGCGGGTATCTGTCAGTTGGTTTGTAAAATAACACCCAAAGCTGACCCTCCCTCAGTTAGTTTATAAAATGACACCCAAAGCTGACCTTCCCTGCTCTGGACTGTCTTGGATATTTGACTATTTGACTGTCACCCCAGCCTAAAAGCACTTTATCCTTGCTTCTTGGCTCACCAGATGGTTTAAATATTAATCCCATGTCTGGGGTCCCACGAGGAGGCTAGGCCCGTGACGTGGAATGGTTTAGGCAGTGCGTGTTGATTCCTTTGGCATCTCCCCAGGCCACATGCTGTTAGGATCCCTTTTGTGTACACATGTCCCCTAGGGCAGCCTCTCCCTAGGGAAGTCGATACCCAATTTGCTCCTCCTCACACACTTCTTCTGGGCTTAACCCACATGTGCCCCTGAAGGTGCAGATGGGGAGGAGCTTGTTCACCCTTTAATTAGGGGATCAAGGTGGTAACATTTGGCTGGGAAGAAATGATAGCTTTCTTCTGGCTGGGGACTTGGGTAGTTTTATGGAAGATTCTAATTTCTACTGAAGACAGTCACAGGAGCATGCCTGAGGAGGAGCACCCACATACTGTGACGGGATTGAAATGGAGTCTGATCCTAATCTACACCCCATTTGTCTGTCATGCTTTCTCAAGGAAACTGTGTTTCTGAGGGAAGGAAGCAGTTCTGTGTTCCTTGGTACCCTGCCTGTGTCCCATATATAATTTTGTTAAGATGGAGCTCTGGAAATGGTGGTACTTACTGATGCCTGGAATATGAGGAGGGGAATGGTGGGAACAGGCAGTTAGATTGAGGCTTGGGGATCTTGTTTTCAGAGGCTGGGAAGATTGTGGGGTTTCCTGTTATGATTTGGGGCTTGACCCAGAGCACGTGGAGGCAGATCCCTGGCAGGCCACAGGGACCATCCAGGAAGCTGGGAATAAAATTGGAAGATTCTGGATGGAGCTGTCCAGTGCCATTAGGCCAGGAAGACACTGTGGCCACCAACACGCCTCTTGCTCCATCCCAGTTGGGGGGAAGGGCACAGGGCTTATGTGAGATGGCTCAGACTCAAATCTCAGGTCAGGGCATCTTAGTCCTTCCGTCCCCACTGCTGTTTCTACAGTCATGCCTCAGCTGACCCAAGAGGGCCAGGAGTTGTGTGCTAGCCCTGGTCTGGGTGGCTCCTAATGGCCATCATGAAATCTGCAGAAATTTTGTGAGTCAGTTGAATGTTATCATTATTAAAAACTGTGGTATAGAACGTTGCAATTACATTAAAACAGTCAATAGATGTCCGAAGCACATCACTTCCTAATTGTCTGAGAGCTGTCTCTGCCTTGAGGCGGGGAAGCCTTGTGTCCTGGTGAACCATTACACAGGTGTCTTCTGGTTGGTAGATGTGCTGGATCGCTTTAGTGTCAATTTGACACATCTGGGTTGAGGGAACCTCAGTTGGGGAATTTCCTTCATTGGACTAGCCTGTGGCCATGTCTGTGGGGTATCTTCTTGATTATTGAGTGATGTGGGAGGGCCCAGCCCATTGTGGGCAGTGCCAACCCTGGGCAGGTGGGCCTGTGTTGTATAAGAAAACAGGTTGAGTGGGGGCCAGAGGAGCAAGTCAGTAAGCAGCACTCCTCCGTGGCCTGTGCTTCAGCTCCTGCCTCCAGGTTCCTACTTTTGGCTCCCTCAGTGACGAACTGTGACCCAGGAAACGTAAGCCAAATAAACCCTTTCCTTCTCAGGTTGCTATTGTTCAGACTATTTTGTCACAGCAATTGAAGGCAAACTAGAACAGTGGGGGAACAGGACCATGGTGGGAATCATATTACATTACCCACATTACATGTGGTTCTGCCTCTTTGTACCCAGGGCTTCCCCTCACTCCTGGCTTTCTCCTGAGGCAGCATGACCGATAGCCTCTGAACAACTCAGACCCTTTTGAGGAGAAGTAGGGACTCTTAATCCAGAAGCTTCTTTCTCTAAGCTCAGATACTTCTTGGGGCTGGAACAAAAGAAATGGTTTGTAGTTAAAGGGTGTTCATTTGGTCTGCTGATGGGTTAGACATAAGTAAACGTGTTGATAACTACAAACAGGGCTCACTAATTAAGCGCTACTTGTTAACACCTGCAGTAGAGGTTAAACGCACAAACAGCCTGCCAGTGGTTTCAGCTTTGCTCAAGGGCCAGTGCACATGGCCACAGGGGTGAGAAAGTCCAGTTTCAGTCCACAGGAGACCCTTGGTTAGGGAGGCGCCTTCTGCAGGAATCGCTTCCTGTTTACTGCTTCAATATGACGGGGGAAGCAGCTCCCTGGCACCTTTCCCCACAAACCCTAGGCATCCACCTCAGACACCTTAGTAAAGTGGGTTTGGCCCATAAGATTCTATATTTAAATGTTTTCTCAGATCACGTCATTTGTCTATGAGATGTTACTCAAGAAACCTGGGATTCACCAGCATGTCTTTAATTATTATTATAGGAACACGACATGTTTAAAATAGGATTAACTCTTCAAATTGTTTAACTACCCTTCTCCCTCCTCCTCCCCTCCCTGCCTCCCTGTCTCCCTGCCTGCCTTCTTGATTTGAGTTTTTGAGACAGGGTCTTAAACTTGAAATCTTCCTGCCTCAGCCTCCCAAGTGCTGGGATCACAGGTGCATGCCATACCCAGCACGAACTAGGTCTTTCTCCCAAACATTAACAGTAAAGAACAAACACCTTTTATCTTGTTGAGGGTGGTCAGAGTCAAGCAAGCTCAGGTCTCTACCAGAGATGAACACCTCATCACAGATGCTAGCTCTGAGCAGGTTGCCAGGGTGGAGTTTTGTTGAGGGTACTAAGCCAAGCTTCTTCATGAGAGACTAATATCTTTTTATTGTTGTCACTGAGGGGTCTGTATAGTCCTGGCTAGCCTGGAACTTGCTATGTCGACTAGGCTGGCTTGCCTCTTGCCTCTGCCTCTTGTGTGCGGGGATTAAGGCATGAGTTACTAGATTTCATTTTGGAACTACAGTCATAACTCAACTGATGAATTACAAGAGCCTCCCTGCCAACCTGTGGAGTAGAACATGAAATTATACACTTAGCTTTCTATCATATTATTCTCAGTGTTTGGCAAAATAATTTGCCTGCATTTTTAAGTATAATCATTCTCAATACAGTAGAATGCTACCCACTGCAGGAGCCTCAGAAGCTTCACAGCTTGGTCAGTTTCAGTCAGTCCTCTGCTGTCTTCTGTCTGCTCCAGGGTTCTTACACTAGTGAATTCCCTCTTCCAGCTATGAACCACAATTCAGAGTAACTCTTGATATCTAAAAGCCCACGAGGGAGGATAAGGTGACTTGTAGGTACTCAGTACCCATGCCAGGAGACCTCAGGCCTAACTGGCTCTTTCTCTTGCAGCTTGACGACTGTACCTTGCAGCTGTCTCACAATGGTGCCTACCTGGATCTGGAGGCCACGCTGGCAGAGCAGCGGGATGAACTGGAAGGATTCCAGGATGACACGGGGTAAGTGCAACCACTGTCCCAGCGCACTGGCCCTACTTCCTGAAAATGGGGGTGCATTCAAGCCTCAGCATACTTTGGAGAAACTACCATGGCTTTGACCTTCACTCACAGTCCTATGAGTCCTCAGTGGTAACTAGAGACCTTTTTCTGTCTCAAGGGACTTTGCCCGGCAGAACTCCTTGGTGTCAGCCTGGCTTAAGAAAAGTTTCCGGTATGGTTTAATTGAGCACATGGCATTATTATTTTTTTAAGACCTAAGTCTCACAATTAAATCAGTATTTTCTAGGCTTTTGTGAACAATAGCTGTTTCAATCACCGATTTTAATAATTTACTTGCTATTTAATTTTCTTGGCAGACACTCTGGTAGTTTTATACTATATATCTTTTCAACTCATTACAGTGGGCAAAAGTTATTAATTATGTCAGTTAACATAAGTTATTTCTCAGCCTTCACCTGGATTGCATAGCATGTAGGCTTGCTGTACTGAGGGTTAGGCAGTACTCATTTGAAAAATCAAAGGTACACACAGAAAGTGAAACTTCTGCCAGACTGATGCAGTCACCCCTCCCATATTCAGTGGGATGCTGACACATCCACCTGATGGCGTCACCTCTTTTCTAGCTCCCTTTCCACCTTGTGCAAATGCAGCTCTGATTGCATTACCTTCCTCCTCCAATACCTTCAAAGGGTTCCTGATGCTTCCCCGTTCACTGTCAGCTGCCTTAATCTGATGTTCAGAGACCTCAGAAGTTATCTGACGTTCTCTCGGGGACCGGAGAGATGGCTCAGTGGTTAAGAGTACTGGCTGCTTGCTTTTGCAGAGGACCTGGGTTCAGTTCTTAGCACCCAGGGGGTGGCTAACAAACATGGCTAGAGTCCATAACTTCAGTTTCAGGGGACCCAACACTCCTGGCCTCCTCGTGCATTGCACTGGGTATACTTATACATGGGAGCAAAACACTCACATGCATAAAATAGAAGAATGTAGCCAGATGAATGCCAGCTAAGGGTACTGACTTTCTATGCATAGCACGAAGAATTGGGAAGCACTGGACCCTTCTTCACCCTAGTTTCATGTTGGTTTCCGGCTCCACCATGTCCTGATGGCTTCCTGGGTTTCCCGTTTTGGTACCTTTCCTAACTTAAGGTCATTATTTCTCTGTGTCTCTCTTCTCTTCTGCTCAAGCTCCATGAGATCAGAACTGTGCCTGTTTGTTAGCCCAGCATCTAGCATTTCTCGGTAGCTAATAGACATGCCTGGATATACTAGTGGATGGTGAATGACACAGAATAGGTTCCTGAACAGATTTCCAGAATGGATACCTGTATTGTGTGGTGGTGACCACCTCAAAGGTCAAGGCCTTGGTAGGAGCCAGCAGAGTTCTTTGTAGCTGTCTCTAGAGTGGTGCAAGTGTCACCCACCCATGGTGTGTGGAGAGTTCTCTGGGTGAGTCGTTGGTGCACATGGGAGAGGAGGCTCTCCGGACACACAGCATACTCGGGAACATGCTTTATTTTCTTCCAGCCAGGGTCTCATATATCCCAGGCTGGGCTTCAATCTTACTATATAGCTGAGGATGGCCTTGAACTTCTGATCCACCCACCTCCACATCCCATGTGCTGGGGATTGAACCTGGGGCTTAGTGTCTGCTAGACAAGCCTTCCACCACCTGAACTTCATCTCCAGTCCTCATCAGCGTTTTAAAGATGAACATTATAGGACCAGTGGATTTGGGAAGTTCCACTGCAGTATTTTTACCAAGAGCCCGACAATGACATCCTTTTGTAGATGTCAGAATACCGGCTAGATGACAGTCTCACTGGATGGCTTCACAGCCCATTGATCAAACAGAGCCCAGGAGAATTACGAGTAGATCATTGTCAACCTGAAAAGTGTCTCTAGTGGTTGATGCCTAAAGACCATGTCCTGCCTGATTTTTTTTCTTTCTTTCTTACCAAAACTTGGATGATTTGGAAATGGCAGCTCGGGAAAAGAAATGCTAACAGATGACGCTGTCAGAATAGAAGTGAGGGAAAAGAATGCTTATGGTTCTGACCATGCCAAACACATAGGCGATGCCTCATTTACAAAACCTGTTTAATAGTTCATTTTCTTAACAGTCACATAATTGGTTTCATTGGCTGTTTTTCACTGGAGATAACTGGAGGTCAGAATTAAGTTCACACCCCAGGTAGCAGACGGTGAGCCATGTTTGTACACAGTGAGACTGAGTCCTGAGACTGCATTCCTCTGCTACTCAGGAGCTTCTGGAAAAGGCACTTCTGGTCCTACACAGCATGCTTGCATCTTAGGTGACAAGAGATTGGTTCAACCAAAGTCAGCGATGTTGGTCTGAAACATTGCAGTCTGTGGAAGCATGCCCAGCCCCACTGCAGTGAGGCACCTGACGTGAGGTGACGCTTTTGCTATGCTGTCCATCACTGACACCACATCTCACGGGTGGTACCAGCATCCAGATGCTGCAGGCTCCTCCATGGCTGGTTCTATGGGGCTGGGGACTCTGCAGCAAGCTCCCCATGGTAGATCCTGGCACCTACCTTCTCATTTTGTTGCTTTTGAGTCTTCACCTGGCCATGAATCCACCCAATAGGCAGAAACTTGTGATGGTTAACCTTGTGATCCTTGCCACCTTGTGTGGAACGAGGACTGCCTAGGAGGTTAATGAGGCACATGTCTGGCAGTGTCTGTGAGGGCATTTCCAGAGGGGAGTCACTAAATGGAAAAGAGCACCCTTCACACAGGCTGGGAAATAGAAGGGAAGAAGGAGAATCCTGCTAGCACAGGCATTCTGTTTCTGCTTCTTGTCCACCATGACGGAACTGCTCTGCTATGCTCTGCCCTCCTGGCCGTGATGGTGTGGGACTGGAATCTTTGAAACTGTGGGCCAGCACAAGCCTTTCTTCCCTTAAGTGGTTTTTCTCATGTATTTGTCACAGATGAAGGTGTGATTAACACAAGTCTGGATCCCATTTCTGTTGCCTCATAGCAAGAGATGCTGGAAGAATCAGTTATAGCATGGGAAGAAAGGGGATCAGGACATGGACACTTCAGACTGACGCCAGTAGCCCAAAAGATGATAGGTAGAAATAAATTTGACAAATGTGCCTCAAAGTGGGGCTGTGTGTCTTTAAAATGGTCTTCCTTCCTAGTGACTGCCCCTTGTCCTTTGTAACATGCCCAGGATGATGCTCCTTGCGGTCCAAAAGCGTGCGCAGAAGACACCTCTCATCTGGTGGGGACCTGTCTGTCCCTGGTAGGAGTTGCAGAGAACCCACCCACGAGCGTGGTGTTCTGCTGTTACTGGGCATGCTGTTCCCCAGGTCAGTTTCTACCTCAGCCCTGAAGCACACAAGCAATTCCTGGGTGCTGACTACAAGCCACTGCAGGCTGTGTGCCCCATGTAGGTAGAGGTGTCTGGGCACATTTGTGTCGCTTGTACACAGTGTTCCTAGGGGTGTAGCATTTAGCAAAATGGATGTAAGTGAGAACTCATGGCTCCCATGATCGAAGGCCAAAAACAGTGATTTCCTAGTTCGAGTTGCCTTTTGCACTATGAACATGGCCACTAAAGTATGATTTTTGCATAAATTACAGGAAAATATTGTGAAAATCTAGAAATTAAGGCATATGAAAGGCATATGGCCTTTCTCTGCAGTGTCCACACACCGGGCGTCCTGGCTTCCTTCCTGGAGGAATTTGTTTCTTTGCTCCTGTCCACTGCTCCTTTATGCCAAGACTAAAAATTAACTCACTCCTTTGGAATTACCACTTAGGCGCTAGCTAACCAGAGAAGAGGAGAAAGACCTTCAGCAGGGGAAGGTCAAGGCGGTTATTCTGTGGACAGCATAGAGCAAGGCTGCTGCCTCCCGAGGCCGGGGAAATCGGCACAGCGTGGTGCAGTGGGAACAGAAGTCTGGACACCTCTAGATTGTTCCTGACCTTGCCATCCTGTGTCCTTGGCAAGCCAGTTTCTTCTGATAGGAGTCCACAGAATGAGGACATTTATAAAGTTTATTTGTAGATGGTATCACCCACTCCTCCTTCCCGGTGTGTCAGGGACTCTGATGGGTTTTCTGGAACCTCAAGAGAACAGCATTATGTAGTGGTTAGGGAATCAGTTTTCTCCTTCCACGATGTGGGTTCCAGGGATCCAGCTGAAGTCCTCAGACTTGCTGATAAGTGTCTTTACCTGCTGAGCCATCTCACTGTTTCTCTATAGCGGTCAGGATCATAGATTTTATTGCTAATCTCATTGCTGTGTGACCATGGTATGTAACTTTACCTCTCTGAACTTGTTCTGTACTATCAGCTATGTTGATAGTACATCCATGATACTGCCTCCTTAGGTTAGACATAGCATCTAAAACAGTAAGCTAGCTGCCAGCACTCCATATACATTCTTAAAGCTAGTAGCTCTTGGCAGCTACAGCCAGAATTTGGGTCCTAGTATACTGGAATGGGACTGGCTGGATTTTAGGTCTGGACAGGTCTGTGCAAGCGAAATACAAATCTCCAGTTTTAGTGGAGAATCAAGGTGGGAGTTTCTAGTAGGCCTGACCTATCGGCTCATCACCACACCCCAGTGCCTCTGGAAGGAAACCAGTCCTTGCAGTGGTCAGCAGAGAGTTGTGCCATGGTGGCATGTAGGTGCAACCTGAGGGGACACTGGCTTTGAGTGGGTGGAAGAGATAGCGTGTGCATGGCCTGAGCCAAGAGCAGTGTGAGCGGCTGTGTCTCAGGGGCAGTGTGAGGACATGGCGGCTGCTGGGCCTGCTTGTGCATTTCCAGGTTCCTAGCTGAGCTTGTGATGTGACTCCCTGTAGCCAGCGTCAGCTCAGGAAACAGTGGCTGCTTCCTGGATGCACGATGCTGTCTACTTTCTCTCATCTGCTGAGGGGCTTGGGGATCCTTCCGCCTGAAGCCTTACCTGTTTTGGAGGGTTGTCAGAACCTGGAAGAGTGAGGCTGGTGGCTCAGAGACCATGAACGGATGGTTGTGTGTCTGGGAAGTGTGTATGTTAGCAGGTGCATGGCTCCCACTGTCTTTGTGATGACCTGTTGACAGCAGCTTTATTCATGACACTCAGCAGCCAAGGTGCCTTTAGTAGGTGAACAGACTGTAGTAGAGTCACGTGGTAAATACTCAGAAATCAGCTACCAGGCTAGAAAAGACAAGAGATGACAAAGCCACCTTGTAAAGTCTGAAAACCTTCATAGCATATAATTCCAAATACAGGGAATTCCGATAAAGCCCAAACTATGGAGATAGGAGGGAGATCCGTGTAGTCAGGTTGGTGGCTCAGTTGATCCAGCTCTTGGGTGGCTGAGCCAGGAGGGTCACTGTGAGTTTAAAGGTTGCCTGGAAAGATAGTCTGGGCTACAGAATGAGCCTCTGTCTCAGAGGTTGGATTTGGTGGAGGGCAGGGTAGGGAGGGATAGAGGTGGAACATGGGGTGTTTTAGGGTGCTGTAACTACTGTGTTCTTGTAAAAGCTATAGAACGCTGTAAGGTGAACTCAGTGATTGGGTCAGCTGTTGTAACAAATGTGATCAATAGTGTAAGACATTAGTGATGAAGCCGTGTGTGTGTGAGGCGTGAGTATCCAGAAACTTAACCCTACTTTCTATCTGCTCTTTGAATGAGGCGACCTGGCTGCAGTATACCACCATCATGAGCTGGCTGATGTGACTGGCTGGGCAGGTGACTTCTTCCTCCTTCACTACCCCATATGTACCCCCCGCCCCAGAAGCTACAGCATTCCACAATGGGGGACTGTCTGGTCCTCAGTCAACAGTGTGCAAGTATTTGCACCCATGTGCCAGACCTTCTGAGCAAGATTTCTCTGTGAACTTTCAAGCACTCTAAGGCGAAAGTTGTGGACAAGGCAGCGTGACAAGTCCACCACGGCCCTGGGAACTAGGCTTCTGTGCTCTTTCTGGCTTTCATCCTTCATCATAGTTATAGTCTGGCTGCTTTGCCTCTAGGATCACGTTGGGGCATAAGGCATGCACTGGTTAGAGGATGCTCTCTCTTGCAAACCTAAAAATTCCCAAATCTGGCAGTTAAAACAATTCCCTCCCTCCCTCCCTTCCTCCCTCCCTCCCTCTTGTATGAGTCTTGGGGAATGGTAAAGCAATGATAGCATCCTTAAAACGAGGGTCCCATCCCTGGGTCCAGAGCGGCTGCTTTAGTTCTTACATCTCATCAGCATCTGAGCCTCCAGAAAGAAGGAAAGGGACAAAGCGAGTGCCTGCTCCTTCCTGTGGATGCAGCTTCTCACATGACACTGGCCAGCACTCAGGCTCATGACCACACTTGTCATGGCTGTGCTCACCTAACCTTCTCTAACATTGAGAACTGGGTGACAACTCGTGCTTCCTGCTTCACATGGGCAGGGTACAAAAAAATCTTCCTGCCCTCTGAATTTGTCCTTTTAGAGAGCCTTCCAGAAGATTCACCAGTGACTTCCACCCACAGCTCCGTGATGAGAACTGTGCCATGTGGAGGATGCCCACTATCACCCCAGATTATGTTCTTTGTATAAGGCAGAAAGGGAATGTGGTTATTAGGTCAGAAGCCCCTATCTGCCCCTGTGTGGAGGGATTAGAGTCCAAAGAATGGACAGGCAAGGCCATGGCCTTGGAAGGAGAGCCAGAGTGTCCTGGGGTAGAGTGAGCCCAAGAATGGAGCAGCTGACCAGGGTTGTGACAGAATTGCCTGGGAGCTGGGGGTGGGCCATGTAACTTCTGACAGTGTGGATGACAGGGATGGTGGGGTGCAGGGGCCTGATGCCATATACAGAACCTTGCTGAAAATAGATCATGTGTCGAAATGTAAGAGAGCAAACTACAGACCTCAGAGAAAACGGGAGCAAGTCTGTGTGATCACCCGTTTGGCAGCATTCTGTTACAGAGGACTGAAAGGACAAATGACCAAAGAAAATGCAAATTAGGCTTCATCAAAATAGAAAGCATTTGACCTTCAAAGATAGACTTAATAAAGTGACAACAACAAAAGCTACAGAATGGGGAAATATTTGTAGAACATGTATCTGATAACAGACATATATCCAGAATATGTAAAGAGCTCTTATAACTCAATAACAAAGAGATTTTAAAAAGGGGTAAAGTGTTTGAATAGACATTTATCCCACCAAGAAATAAAAATGGCCAAGAATATAGACAAATGAACAAGAAGCTTGGGAAATGGTGCTAACATTGTAAGACACTAGAGAGACTCAAGTCAAAATTACATGGAGATGCTTCTTCATACCCGCAGCTCGGCTTGGCTCACAGTGACAGACAGCAGCATGTGCTGAGGGGGAAGCAGGGAAGCTGGACTCCTCATCCATTGCTGGTGGGAATGTAAAGTGGTGCAGCCGCTTTGAGCAACAGTTTGACAGTTTTTAAATGCTAAACATGGAACTACCACACAGCCTCGCAATTCTAGATATATACCCATGGGACAGAGCATTTGTCTATGTGAAAATCTGCACACAGATGCTCACAGAGCGAATATTTATAACAGCCCCAAAGTAGAAACAACCCAAATGTCCATTAGCTGAGGAATGTGGGAACCAAACATAACATGGTCTCTTCAAGCAATGGAACAGTATTCAGCAGAAAGAGGAAATGAGGTAGGGTGTCATGGTGTGGGTGTGAAGTGTCCGCACGGGCTCATGTGTGGGGTCGCTTGGTCCCCGGTCAGTGGCACTGTTTTGGGAGGCTGTAGAACTTTCAGGAGGTGGGGCTTAGCTGGGGAACGGGGTTACAGTGGGGTAGATTTGAGGGTTAGAGCTGCCCTTGCTTCTGGCCTGATCTTTGTTTCCTGGTCTGCCAAGTTGTGAGCTAGCAGCCTCATGTTCCTGCCTCCACTGCCAGCAGCTGCTCCCAGGGCCGTGCCTGTGTCTCCTCAAACCATAAGCCAAACTACACCTTTCCTGCTATAAATTGTCAGGGCAGTTCATGTTCCAGACTGTTGTCAGGTGTCTTGTCACAGTGACAAGCAAAGTGAATAGCACATAGGGATTCATGTCCTGTCATAGAGCCTCAAGAACATTAGACTAAGTGACATAAGTGACACACAGGGTGAAGGATTGCACAGCTCCGTTCCTGTGAGATGACAGAAAAGGCAAGGCCATAGACAGGGGTGGTTTTCGGAACTGCATGTGGAGTGGCCATGGGTGGACATGAGGCTTCTTTTGTGGGGCAATGACAAAGTGAAAAAGATGGACTGTAGGCCAGGTGTGGTGGCACGTGTCTTTAGTCCTGGCACTTGGGAGACAGAGGAAGGCAGATCTCTGTGTGTTTGAAGCCAGCCCGGTCTACATAGTAAGTTCCAGGCAAGCCAGGGCTACATAGTGAAGCACTGTCTCAAAAAAAAAAAAAAAAAAAAAATTGTGGGGCTGACTAAAACAGTATAACAAACCCCCCAAAACATTATGATATATCTGTGTCAAAAAAAAAAAAAAAAAAAAGAAAATTGTGTGGATGACTGAAGAAGTGTAATCAGACCCCCAAATCATTATGTTATATAACTCGCAACAGGTAGATTTTATAGTTCCTAAATGACACCTCATTAAAGCTTAAAAGTCAAGGAGTGAGCATGGAAGAGGGACATTGAGCTAGTGATGGGTTCAGGGAAGTTGTGGCTTTTGCAGTGAGGGGACAGTGAAGAGGAACCCAGAGTCTCATGGCCTCTCTGAGCAGGGTCCAGGAGGCAGGGTCAGTGGGTCCCAAGCACACAGGGTGTGCTTCTGCCACAGGACGTGCAGCATGAGGCACTTCCGATGTCTCCTGTATGTCTTCGTGCCACGTAGGGCAGTGGGTGGCCCATCCTCAGAGCTCAGTGTGCCCAGGTGCGTGCACGGGAGGGACACACATCTGTTTTCATGTTAACGCCTTTGAGCTTAATTGAACAAAAGGTTTTTATAGGCTGTCGCCGTAGAGTTTTAAGTAGACTGTAAAGAGAGAAGGAAAAGGAAGAAAAGGGGTGTGGGAGGGGCGAGAAGGGGCACATGTGAGAGAGGAATGGACAGAGGAGAGGACAGACCAACCCTGGAACCACTAGTGACAATGAAACCCTCACACCAGCCAGCCTCTGCCACATGCCAGGTGTGATCACAGCACGTGCGGTACGTGTGTGTGTTAGCTGAGCCTTCACACCGTCAGCAGGAAGCAGGCGTTATTATTATTATTATTTTACAGGTAAAGGAGCTGAGGCTCAGAGATTAAGGAACTCACGGTGATCACACAGCTGGCTTTAGAGTCTTTTAGCTCTATAGTCTCTAGGGGAGACTAGAGCATGTCTGGGGATGAATGCAACGGTGCCTGGATCTCTGCCTTGAACTGAGTTTCTGAGCAAATCAGTCTTCCTTTGCTCCATTCTTTGACCAGCTTTCAAATCCTCCTTCCTCTCTCTATCCCTTGGCAGGGTACGGGGTGTGGGGTACCGGGTGGGGCTCATAGCTCTGGAAAATTTCGAGAAATTGTTCTTTCTGGAGTCCCTGCAGAATGGTTACACACACCCTTCACACACACCCTTCCACACCCTTCCACCCTTCCACACCCTTCACAGTTTCCCTAATGTGACTGGGGGGCTCTACGGGAGTGTAATTTCCATCCTCAGTGGCCACGAGACGTGATGCAGCTCCTGGTTCTTTGCCTCTCACAGTTTGGCAAAGCCCCTGCTGTTACCATCACCAGGACTTTCAGTGTTATGTGAGAATCTCTCTTGAGAGCTGGGGACAGAAGGGAAACATGAGTTTTTGTGAGCCTTAATGACATACATGAGAGTTTTTCACTCCAAGGACATAAGCATTATCAGAAGGGAAATGAGTTCTGAGGGGCCAGCACTGTCTGGCAGCGACAGCCCCTGACCCTCATGCCCCTGGGCCTTGACTGGAGTCCTTGAAACCTTTGTATTTTGGATGGTTCCCTGTCACGGGGGAGGGATGACCTTGGGTGTGGTCTCCAGATGGAAGGGCCGTGTGACCTGAGAGCTCTGGTGAAGGCTCCCTGGCACTGGCTCGGCTGATACGAAAGGAAGCCCGTTGTCCCTGGGAGTCTCACCCACCCACTGCCTTGTCCCCACGCCCAGCTTCTGGTGCCCACACATTCCTGTCTGATTCAGTAGCAGGGAAGCAGCTTGGCAGCTGGGCAGTGCTCCAACATGGAGGAGGTGGGGAGCGAGGAGCACTCAAGGGCTCCCAGGTGCCTGGTGACAGCCGGGCATCGATTTCAGTCTTGGAACATGGAAGGTCTGTGAAGAGTCATGCTGAAGTGTGTATTTGGGAGCTCCAGAGAAACAGACCACAGAGTAGCCCCTCTCCTGTTACCATCTATTACCTCCACATCTGCCTGTCCCCGTGCTTGTCACCCTCATCACTGATCCTTCTTTGCCGTATTCTGTTTTTACCAGCATAATTGGCTGTACAGAGTAAGGGGCTTCCTCAGGACATTTCCGTATGTGCATTCAATGTGTGGTGACCACACTTGCCTGTTCTGTGACTTTCTTGTCCCTTCTTCCTTCCTCTTCCCCATCCCTAACCTTTTGCTTCATGTCCCCTCTTCCATATGTGACAGAAAACAATCCTTGTTTTATGGGCTTGGCTTATTTCACATGACATGACTCTCCCCAGTTCCATCCATTTCCATGCAAACGACACAATTTTGTTCTTTTTCATGGCTAAGTAAGACTCTTGTTGTGCACATGTACCACGTTTCCTTTGTCCCTTCACCAGTGGATGGACAGGGAGGCTGCTTTGCTGAAGACAGTATAGTGATAAACATGGCTGTGTAGGTAGCTCTGTGATAAGCTGACTTTGATTCCTTTGGGCATGTTCCCAGATGTGGTACATCTGGATCCTATGGATGCTCTTTGTGGGTTTTGGACACATCGCTGCACCGATTTCCACAGTGACTGCCCTCACATACACTCCCTACCCCCTCCACCTGGGCAAGGCTCCCTTTACTTGCACCCTCACCATCAGAGAGGTTTATTTATCTATTTTTAACTCCTTCTAAAAATCTATTTATTTTATGTGTCTGTGTGTATTGCCTGCATGCAGGTAGGTGCATCTATGTCATGCAGTGCCCACAGGTCAGAAGGCATCAGATCCCCAGGAACTGGAGTTACAGACAATTGTTAGCCGCCCTGTGGGTGCTAGGATCAAGCACTGGTCCTTTGCAAGAGCAGCTAGTGCTCTCAACCACTGAGCCACCTCTCCAGCATGAGAGGTTTACTTTTAAGGCGTTGGCTAGTGTAGCTGTGGGAAGTGGTGAGTCTGATATTCTTGGGTGGGCCAATGGGCTGGAAGTTAGGTAAGGATTGAGAGGTTGGAGACTAGAGTGCAAAGTCTGCAAGACAACCCAGTGCACTGCAGCTGCCTTAACACAGCAGGCAGTAAGTGGTACGAGTCATGCACCAGGTGCCCCCCGCCCCACGCCCCAGCTCAGCACCAGCAAATCAGTGGGATGAGCCAAAGAGGGAGGGATCACCTACCTGTGAGGCAGCTGAAGGGGTATGACAGGGCTTGGGGTCTGGGCTTACACCATCTAGGCGTGAGTCTAAACTTCATCACTTTCTACCTGTGAGATTTCAGAGAAGCCTTTTAGCTTTTCTGAGCTTTGATTTTCATAACTCTAACATGGCCACAGTGCTGTGTATCTTAGGAATTTGTGAACACTAAACCTGTGTAAAGCACTTAGAGCTTCTTTTGGTACGTGCTCAGTGTTCTGTACACATTAACCACTATCATGACTTTTTTTCCTTTGGAAGTTAAATTACATTTGTTCATTTGTGCACGCATGCGCACGCGTGTGTGTATGTGTGTGCTACGTGGGCACACACATGCCACAGTACACATGTAGAGGTCAGAAGACAATGTGCAGGAGTTGGGTCTCTCTTTCTACCCCATGGGACCTGGTAACTAACAGACTTGGTGGCACGTGCTTTTACCCACTGAGCCCTCTCACTGGCTGAGATTTTTTTCTGAACCCAAGTTGATGTGGTATCCTTCTTCTAGGGGAACGATACCATGACTAACTTTCTTTTGAAAGTTATAGTCATAGAATTAAATAAAAGAACATACTTACTGGAAAACTAGGACTCCTCCCCCCACCCCCTCCTTGGTACTGGAGATTAAACCCACAGCTTTCATATGTTAGGCAACTACTCTACCACCCAGCCAGCTAAGGATTTCTTTTAAGCAGATGATGTGATATTTATTTAAAAGAAGCCAAAAGAATCATCACTTCTGGAATTAATAATGGTACTGACATGAACATTTATTAAAAAACATAAAAAGCAAAACCTGAAATATCTTCATTAGAAAATAAGTGTTGGAGGAAATGATGAAGTTCAATAGGGGCTCATGGCGGCTGCTCATGCTGGTCTGGGTGCATCTTACGGACTTAAGTGCACAGAGTGGCTGTGATATTGGGCCTCCTAGAATCCTGAATTCTTCAGTAAACCTCACCTGATCCCCCTGTGTTGTTTTTAGATGTTGTGTAACTTAGCTTGTGCAACCTTTCTTAGATTTGTGTGCCTTATCTTAAAATGTGCTTTTTAGATTGTTAGAGTTCAATATTGAGATTATTCCTCTCCTCCCTTGGGACTTTTTTTTTTCTTCCAAGGACTTGGCTACCTCTTTGCCTGAATCCGATCTAAGCCTGGGGTTGTGTCACTGCCCACCAATGTGCTCAGACAGCCAGTGGCTCCCCATCGCCAGCAGGTCCCTTTAATTGTAGGGCTCTGTGTACACGGACAGGCAAAGAACAAGGGTCTGGAGAGATGGCTCAAGGATTAAGAGCACTGTCTGCTCTTGCAGAGGACCTGCAACCCAACACCCACATGGTGGCTAACAACTGTCTATAACTCTAGTTCCAGGGGAGCCAACACCCTCTTATGACAGCCAGAGTATTGCATGACTCCGATTCACATATACACATGCAGGCAATACACTCATACACATAAAAAAAGACTACTTTTAAAAATGGCTTTTCTGATTCTATTTCAGAGGCACTTGTACATGTGTGTTTATTGCTGCTGTGTTAATAGGTAAGATATGAAAGCTGCTTAGGTGTCCATCAACAGATAACTACATAAAGAACATGTATTCAGCTATAAAGAAATAAGATATTTTGACATTTGCAGACAAATAAATGGAACTGGGGATTTGTGTTACTGAAATGAGCAAGACTCAAACATTTGCCTGTCTTCTCTTAATGTGGAATCTACATTTAAATCTGTGTGTGCGTATGTGTGTGAATGCGCGTGTGTGTGTGGTACACGTGTGTGTGCTTGTGCACATGTGTGTATGGGTGTGTGTTTGTATAGGACTTGAAAATAGAAAGAGGTCAATGAGAGGGAGGAAAAGGTCTGGAGGGAGGGGGAGAGGAACAGAGTTAAGGGAATGTATGTGTGTGAACACAGAAGTGGAGGCTCTGGGGGGAGAAGGGGTTCAAGAGGAGTAGGGGGTGGGGGACGTGAGAAGAGTAAGAACAAAGTGCAACGGAATGTGTGTCTGAAAAAGTCACAGGGAGGCCCGCTCTCTGTGCACCAGCAAAATAATATATTTTGTTTTTTAAATATAAATTTATTATTTTATGTGTATGAGTGTATTGCCTGCATGTGTGTAAGTGCACCTGTGCTGCACATGGGCCACGGAGGGGCAATTCCAGATCCCCTGGAAATGGGGTTGTGGACAGTTGTTAGCTGCCATGTGAGTGCTGGGAATCAAACCCAGGTCTTCTGCAAGTGCAGCCAGTGCTCATAACTGCTGAGCCATCTCTCCAGCCCTGGTTTTGTTTTTTTTTCAAGGATCTTTTTCTTGTTTTTCTATGCTCTTAACTCCTCTTAGAGTTGGCTTAACCCACGGCTCTTCTGGTTTCTCAGCACATAAGCTCGGGACCCATGAGCCCTTCCACAGTGTGGGGCTGTTGTCACTCCCTCAGGAATACCATCTTAATTCTCCTCAGGGCCTGGTGCACCAGCTTGCCTGCCCTTCATGTGCCTGGCAGGACTGGAGGGTTCTGTGGGGAAACACACATTTTATAAGAAGGCAGCTTGACAGTTCTTGGAAAGAACAAGTTGATATGTAGATCTCTTCTGGAATCCTCTAGGACTTGAAATGTTCAGAGATATATTTCTAGGGACATATAGTTTACCTGCCGTTCATTTGACATTTACTGTTGTCTTAGTATTGCTGCTGTGTGGGTGACAGAAACCCTGAGAACCGGAAGCCTAGGACATACTATCTCAGGTGGGTGGGGCTGGCCGCTATCAGGGGCTCCACTTCCTGGTGGCCCCTGCCTGCCCCCAATGGCTACCATCCACCCACCCAGATGTGCCTGTCTTGTCACCTCATGTGAAAGGCAGCTCCATAACTCTAATATGCTGCACTTTGTGTTCAAGAGGTTTTCATAGTAAAATCACAGGAGCTAGGAGATTGTTAAGGACAGGATTTTTTAGATCCTCACCCCACCCCTATATATAACAAGGTGTTTCAGAAATGCCTGTTTCTAGAAATCTCTAATCTGTCTTTCGGGTGGGGGGTTTGTCATGTGTGTGTCCTGAGTTTCACATAAAAGATGTAAAATAATCACTGGTCGGTGAAGAGTAGAGGGGCTCGCTGCAGCGGAAGGACTGTGGCTGCTGCGTCTGCACCGACCAGCAACCGCAGGCTGGAGGCCTCCACGTGCTTTTCTAGGACAATACAACTGTCTCCCCTTTTCCTTTATAAGAATGAAAATATTTAGGACTGGAGAGATGGCTCAGCGATTACGAATACTGGTTGTTCTTGCAGAAGACCCGGGTTTGAATCCTGGCACCCACATGGCAGCTAATAACTGTCCATAACTCCAGTT